>NC_090999.1:35110000-35421666 GCF_041146395.1 Eulemur rufifrons | reverse complement strand
ATTTTACTGAACTTCCTGCTTTTCTCTTGGACCGTATAATGAGATCACATTTAAAGCTATCGTACTTTGAAATAATAAGGCCTTTGTTTTTGACCAAAGTAACCAAAGCAATAAAGACTCAAAATATCAGATCATAAACTAAGTTGGACTTCCACTTCCATTTCTCAGGTCCCGTGGTAGCTGGTGGTCTCCTCCACTGGGCCCATTGCCCTCTTTCACCCTCCCCTGTCTGCTCAGGAGACCCCACTGCTTGGCTACATCTGGGGTAACACTAAGCAGAGGCCCTGTCTCCATCACAATCTCCCTAGATGGCATCCCAGGCCCTAGGGGCATGTTCTTGCCTATCTGTGATGACACCAGCTTATCTGGAATCTACGCAGGTATCTCTCTGCCTCAGCACTCTTTCACTTCTCAACACTGCAGAAGTTTAGTCTTCAATCCTTTTTTCGCTCTCTCTTCCTCAAAGAGCTCATTGGTTTCTGTAGCCTCAGCTACCATATATGATTCAGAAGATTCTCATATCAATAACTCCAGTTCTGACCTCTCTCTCTTGAACTCTAGATCCACATGTGGGCATCTCCCCACGGTTGCCCACAGACACTTCCAACTCAGCGTGCTCTGACTGAATCCATGGTCTCCCTCCCATTGCATCTCCATCCTCCAGTAGCCAAAGCCAAAAAGACCTCTGTGTGGTCCATGAGCACTCCTTGCTTGTCCCCCACCACAGCAAGTTGCTTATCAAGACCTCTCAATCCTACCTCCTCAGGGCTCGCATCTCTGTCCCCTCCTTTCTATCCCTGCTGTCCAGGTCAAGGGCCCAGCAGGAGACAAATGGCACACTCAGATGGGGTAATGGAGGAGAGATTCATAAAGAAGCTATTTGTCACACAACCCCAGGTCTAGCAACAGCAGGTTGCCATTAGGACCTAGGGGCCTAAAGAGGCACAACAGGGAGTGGTTACTAAGATGCAGCAAAAGCTGTAGCTATAGATGTCCCAAGAGAAACTGTAGCCTTTGGTGGAATAACCAAACTGTGACCTGGCAGGAAGAGAACTGAGGGATAAAAACCCCAATCTCTCTTTCCTCCTACATCCACCTCCTGTCAGTGCTACTCACTTGCCAAACCCAACAAGAAGCCACAGGGCTAGGGAGCCCATTGGATGCAGTCCACACAATGCTGAAAAATGGGGGCAGGATGGAAAAAGATGGGAAGTAACCTGTAAGAGCAAATGAAGACAATTTAACACATCTCCCATTACTTCCTTAGATCAAGCTTGCACCATCTCTCGCCTGAACAGTTGTAGTAGCTGATTTTCATACTTTCAATCCTTCCCTTCTCCAATCTATTCTTATAGTGCTCTTTCTATGAATCACAAAGCCAGGTACCAATATACCTGTTATTACACCAAAACAATTATGGTCACTGTTTGTCCTTGGCTCAGGAACTTCCACTGAGTTCCGTTTTGTTGTAAAGCGCAAACTCCTTAGGCTACTAGTACTGCCTGTTGTGAACAACCACTTTCCACCCCCGGACCTTTCCTCTCCAGCCCATGTAGCCTTTGTTCCAACCAACTGGAATATTATTAATGCCCCCAATACATTGTAGAGATAAATTCTGTCTCCCCCTTGGTCGTCCTCTTCCAGCTGTATGAAATACTTCTTTCTTCTTGCACTCCCTGCATCATCCCTTCTACCTGCAGAATTTCTGCTTATTCTTTCCTATTCCTCAAAGCCCAGCTAGATACCACCTTCTCTGTTGAGCTCCCTTTCAGAACTGTTCCCTCCGTGTTACTTCTAGGACTGTGTTACAATTAGTGGTGTGCCCATGTCTTCCCTTCGAGACTGTGTGTGTGAGGGCAGTGTGCCTATTCATCTAAATGTCTCTCAGAAGACAGAACAGAACTTTGGGAATCTTAGGTCCCCAGAGAGGTGTTCATTGAATTCAGTCCAATAAACTTAACCATCTCAAGCCAATGGGGTTAATGGCTTACTGGGTTATCTCTGTGGAAAAATGTTTGATTTAAAGACTTTATTTTTTAGAGCAGTTTCAGGTTCCCAACAACTTGAGATGAAAGTACAGAGGCATCACATATATCCCTTGCCCCCACATGCATAGCCTCCCCCATTGCCAACATCCCTAACCAGAGTGGTACATTTGCTACAATGGGTGAACTTACATTGACACATCATTATCACCCAAAGTCCATAGTTGACATTGGGGTTCATTCTTAGCGTTGTACATTCTGTGGGTGTGGACAAAGTATTAAATACAGTGGCACATATCCATCATTATAGTATCACACAGAGTAGTTTCACTGCCCTGAAAGTCCTCCATGCTCCCCTTATTCTACCCATCCTCCTTGAACCCCTGGCAACCACGGATCTTCTTACTATTGCCATAGTTTTGCCTTTTCCAGAATGTCACGTGGTTGGAAATGTACGGTAAGTAGCCTTTTCAGATTGGCTTCTTTCACTTGGTAACATGCATTTACCTTTCCTCCATGTCTTTTCATGGCTTATAGCTCATTTCTTTTCAGTGCTGAACAATATTCCATTGTCTGGATGTATCAGTTTATTTACCCATTCACCTACTGAAGGACATGTTGGTTGCTTCCAAGTTTTGCCAATTAGGAATAAAGCTGCTATAAACATCTGTGTGCAGGTTTTTTAACATAAGTTTTCAACTCCTTTGGGTAAATACCAAGGAGCATGATTGCTGGGTCATATGGTAAGACTATGTTTAGTTTTGTGAGAAACCACCAAAGTGTCTTCCAAAGTGGCTGTACAATTTTGCATTCCCACCAGCAATGAATGAGAGTTCTGCTGTTGCACAGCCTTGCCAGCATGTGGTGTTGTCAGTGTTCTGGATGTGGGCCATTCTAATAGGTATTGTACTAGTGTCTCACTGTTGTTTTAATTTGCATTTTTCTGATGACATATGATGTGGAGAATCTTTTCATAGGCTTATGTAGCCATCTGTATGTCTTCTTTGGTGAGGTATCTGTTAAGGTCTTTGGCCCATTTTTTAATCAGATTATTTTTTTATTGTTGAATTTTAAGAGTTCATTGCATATTTTGGATGATAGTCCTTTATCAGATATATCTTTTGCAAATATTTTCTTCTACTTTGTGGCTTGTCTTTTCATCCTTTTGACGGTGTCTTTCACAGAGCAGAAGTTTTTAATTTTAATGAGTCCAGCTTATCAATTCTTTCTTTCATGGATCATGCCTCTGGTGTCTAAAACTCGCCTAAAAAGTCATTGCCAAACCCAAAGTCATCTAGATTTTCTCTTGTTATCTTCTGGGAAGTTTTCTAATTTTGTTTTACATTTAGGTCTGTGATCCATTTGGACTCATGTGATCCATTTGGGGTCAGTGAAGGGTGCAAGGTCTGTGTCTAGATTCATATTTTTGCATGTAGCTGTCCAGTTGTTCCAGCACCATTTGTTATAATGACTATCTTTTCTCCACTGTATTGCCTTTACTTTTTGTCAAAGATCAGTTGACTATATTTATGTGAGTTTATTTCTGGGCTGTCTATTCTGTTACATTGATCTGTTTGTCTATTCTTTGTCTATTTAATTACTATAGCTTTATATTGAGTCTTGAAGTGAAGTAGATCAGTCCTCTGACTTTGCTCTTCTCCAATATTGTATTGGCTATTCTGGGTCTTTTGCCTCTCCACGTAAACTTTAGAATCAGTTTGTTGATATCCACAAAATAGCTTTCTGGTATTTTGATTGGGGATTACACTGAATCTATAGATGAAGTTGGCAGTACTGACAATATTAAATTTTCCTAACCATGTTCATGTCAGTTTTTTGTATATTTCCATATATATGTACAATATCTTTACATATTTTGTTAGATTTGTACCTAAGTATTTCATTTTGGGGGTACTAATAAAATGGTGTTGTGTTTTTAATTTCAAATTCCACTTTTTCATTGATGGTATATAGGAAAATGATCAACTTTCATATATTAATTAATTTTATATCCTGAAACCTTGCTATAATCATTTCTTAGTTTCAGGGATTTTTTTGGTCTGTTCTTTCAGATTTTCTGTATAGACACCCATGTCATTGAAAACAAAAATAGTTTTATTTCTTCCTTCCCAATCAGTATACTTTTAATTTCCTTTTCTTGTATTATTGCACTAGTTAGGACTTTGATTACAATGTTGAAAAGAAGTGGTGAGAGGGAACATCTTTGCCTCATTCCTAATCTTAGTTGGAAAGCTTCTAATTTGTTACCATTTAGTATGAGGTTAGCTATAGGTTTTCTACATATGTTCTTTATCAAGTTAAGGCAGGTCCTCTCTATTCCCAGTTTACTGAGAATTTTTATTGTGAATAGGTGATGGATTTTGTCAAATGCCTTTTCTGTATCTATGATCTTTTTTTGTGAGCCTATTGATGTGAGGGATTACACTGATGGATTTTTTTAAATGTTGAACCAGCCTTGCATACATGGGATAAATCCTACTTGATCATGATCTATAATTCTTTTTATATGTTGTTGGATTTTATTTACTAATATTTTATTGAGAATTTTTGCATCTATGCTTATGAGAGCTACTGGCCTATAGCTTTTTTATTCTTGCAATGCCTTTGGTTTTGGTATTAGGGTGATGCTGGCTCACAGAATGAGTTAGGAAGTATTCCCTATGCATCTGTCTTCTGAAAGAGATTATTGAGAATTGGTACAATTTATTTCTTGAATATTCTGTAGAATGTATTAGTGAATCCATCTGGGCCTAATGCTTTCTGTTTTAGAAGGTTATTAATTATTAATTCAATTTCTTTGATAAATATAGGGCTATCAGATTGTCTATCTATTCTTGTATGTGTTTTGGCAGATTGTGTCTTTTAAGGAATTGGCCCATTTCTAACAGGTTATCAAATTGTGAGCATAGAGTTGTTCATAGTATTTCTTTTTTATTCTTTAAATGTCCATGGGATCTGTCGTGATGTATCTCATTTCATTTCTGATATTAGCAATTTATGTCCCTCTCTTTTTTTCTTAGTTAGCCTGGCTAGAGTCTTATTAATTTTATTGGTTTCATTGATTTTCTCTATTGATGTTCTGTTTGCAATTCCATTGATTTCTACTCTAATTTTTCATTTTCTTTTCTTCTTTTTACTTTAGATTTAACTTGCTCTTTTTTTTTCTTTTTTCCTAGTTTCCTAAGTGGACATTTATACAATTGATTTTAGATCTTTCTTTGTTTTTAATATGTGCACATTCAATGCTATAAATTTTCTTCTAAGCATTGTTTTTGCTACATCTCACTAATTTTGATATTATTTTCATTTTAATTTAGTTCAAAAAATTCATTTAATTTCTCTTGACATTTCTTATTTTGACCCATGTGTTATTTAAAATTGTGTTGCTTAATCTCCATATATTTGGGGATTTTCAAGTTATCTTTCTGTTATTGACTTATAGTTTAATTCCAGTGAGATCTGAGAGCATACATTATATGATTTCTATTCTTTTAAATTTGCTAAGGTGTGTTTTATGGCCTAGAATGTGGTCTATCTTGAAGGTCCATTGAGCTTATTAATAATGTGTATTTAAGCACCACATGTACTCACCATCAAATTGGTTTCACTGATCAACACCTAAGTGCACATACAGGAATAACATTAATCAGGTGTCAGGCAGATGCGGGGGGAGGGGATGGGTGTATACATACATAATGAGTGCGATGCGCACCGTCTGGGGGATGGACACACTTGAAGCTCTGACTGGGGGCGGGGGGTGGGGCAAGGGCAATATACGTAACCTAAACTTTTGTACCCCCATAATATGCTGAAATAAAAAAAAAGAATGTGTATTTTGCTGTTGTTGGAAGAAGTAGTCAATAGATGTCAATTATATCTAGTTAATTGATGGTATTTTTGAGTTCAACTATGTCCCTACTGATTTTTTGCTTCCTGGATATGTCCATTTCTGATAGAGGGGTGTTGAAGTCTTCAACTGTAATAGTGGATTCATCTATTTCTCCTTGCAATAATTGCCTCATTTTTGAAGCTCTGTCATTGGGTGAATAAGGGTTATGTCTTCTTTGTTATTAAATATGCTCTAAAATTAATACATAGCTACTCCTGCTTTCTTTTGATTAGTGTTTACATGGTAAATCTTTCTCCATCCATTTACTTTTTAATTAATTAAATAATTAATTTTTTAGGGATAGGTTCTTTCTATGAGCCCAGACTGGACTCAAACTTCTAGACACAAGTGATCTTCCCACTTCAGCCTCCTGAGAAGCTGGGACTAAAGGTGTGAGCCATGACACCTGGCCCTGGCTACCATTCATTTATTTTTAATCTATGTGTCTTTATATTTAAAGTGGGTTTCTTGTAGACAACATATAGTTGTCTGAAAATCTGTCTTTTAATTGGTGAATTTAGGTCATTGATGTTCAAAGTGACTATTGATATAGTTAGATTAATATCTACCATATTTGTTACTGTTTTTATTTGTTCTTTATTCCTATTTTTATCTTCCACTCTTTTCCCATCTTTGGTGGTTATAATTAGCATTTTATATCATTCCATTTTGTTTCCTTTCTTAGCATCTTAGTTATACTTTTTTTTCTTTTTACATTTTTAGTGGTTACCCTAGGTGCAAAATACATTTACAACTAATCCAAGCCCACTTTTAAATAACACTATACTACTTCATGGGTAGTAGGAGTACTTTATAATAAAAAAGAATCCTAATTTCTTCCACCTATTCCTTGTATGGATTACTGTCACTCATTTTACTTATATATAAACATATATATATAATTAAATACATGTAAATAATTATATATATATAACTAAATACATTGTAGCTGTTATTATTTTGAACAAACTATTATCTGTTAGGTTAATTAACAATAATAAAAGTAAAATATTTTATTTTACCTTCACTTATTCCTTCTTTAATGCTCTTCTTTTCTTTAGAAAAGAAGAAATCAGAGTTTCTGACCTATATTTTTATTATTCTCTCTAAGGAATTTTTTAGCATTTATTGCAAGGCAGTTCTGCCTGCAAAGAATTTCCTCAATTTTTTTTTGAGAAAGTATTTATTTCTCTTTCACTTTTAATGGACAATTAAAACAGAATTCTAGGTTGGTGGGTTTTTTCTTTTTTCTCAACACTCTATTTCACTCCACTCTCTTCTTATTTGCATAGTTACTGAAGAAAAGTCCGATGTAATTCTTATCTTTGCTCCTCTGTAGGTAAGATGCTTTTTCCCCTCTGGCTTCTTTCAGGACTTTTTCTTTATCATTGATTGTCTATAATTTGAAAATAATATTCCTAGGTGTAGGGTTTTTGTGTGTGTTTTTGTTTGGTTGCTTGGGGTTTTTTTGTTTCGTTTTTGTTTTTGTTTTGCATTTATCCTGCTTGGTGTTCTCTGAGCTTTGGGGTCTAACATTAATTTGGGGGAAATTCTCAGTCATTATTATTGTTTCAAATATTTCTTCTGTTCCACTCTTTCTTCCTTCTCCTTCTCCTTCTCCTTTATGGAATGGGAATACAAGAAGGAGTTCTCCCACAGCTCTTGGATATTCTCTCCTGGTATTTTTATTTTATTTTATTTTATTTATTTATTTATTTATTTTTTGGTCTCTGTTCTCTTTGTTTTCCAGCTTTGGGGCTTTCTATTGAGATAGTCTCAAACTCAGAGATTCTTTCCTAAGCTGTGTCCAGTCTACTAATAAGTCCATCAAAGGCATTCTTCATTTCTGTTACAGTGCTTTTTATCTCTAGCATTTCTTTTTGGCTCTTTCTTAGAATTTCCATCTTCCTGCTTACATTGCCCATCTGTACTTACATGTTGTTTACTTTATCCGTTAGATGCTTTAGCAAATTAATTAAAGTTGCTTTAAATTCCCTATCTGATAATTCCAACATCCCTGCCATGTCTGGAACTGATACTTGATCTATCTCTTCAAATTGTGTTTTTGCCATTTGGCATGCCTTGTAATTTTTTCTTGATAGCCATACATGATGTTGTGGGTAAGAGGAACTCCTGTAAATAAGCTTTTAGAACATGGTGGTGAGGTGTGGAGAAAGGAGAATGGTCCTCTAGCTCTCTGTCTTTTAGTGAATCTGTGCCTCTGGAATTTGAGCTGTACAAGTCTTTCTCAGACTTCTTTTTCACCATTCTTAGATGGGACAGTATGGCTAGAAGGGGCTGAAGTTGATTATTTCCCTTCTCCCATAAGGAAGGCTAGAGCTACTTGGAGTTGAGTATTTTCCTTCCCCAAGGTCAGTTAGGCTCTGATTAAACCCCACCAGGTTAGGCTATGGTGAATGGGTTTTTCCTGAGGGCAGACATTGTTAAGAAGAACAGAGTGCTCTGGTGTATTTCAAAATGGTTCCTTTTTCCCTCTCCTTGCCACAATCCCATGGAATTGTTCTCTGATATTTACTGTGAGAACCTGATCAAGCTCCTGGAGGTAAAACTCACAAGAGCATGGCAACCTCCTGCCCCTACTATGACTGAGTCCCCTGGAATTTATAATTCTCAGACTTGTCCACACTGAACCTTCAGCAATTCACCAACTACAGTTCAGGTTTTTCTACCCTGCAAAGGGTAGCACTGATTCCCTCAGAGTTTTCTGCTCTGGTCTTTTTTAATTCTTTCTGTATCTGCTTGTCTGTCTCTCTAATTTAGGGAACAGCAGTTTGTCTGGTAACCTTACTTAAGAACCTAAGAAGAATTCTGGAATAACATTTTAAGCTTAACCAAGCCTTCCAGGAACACAATGCCTTAATACCAACGAGTTTTTCTGACAGTAAGAATTCCAGGCATCCTAGCAAGTCAGTCAGAGAGGAAAGTGTCTACTGCCCCTCACATTTCACCATTACTCCCTCCCCCACTTACTAGAAAATGTGTTTATTGGGGGTCTTCCTCAGCAGCACTTTTCTTTCAGCATACTTTTCAGGGAAGGATAGAAAAAAAAGAACTGCACCAATATAAAAGGACTGCTTCATGTTGGTCTATTCAATATGTGGTTATGTGGTTAAGGAAATTGGACACACACACACACACAGAGTTGATCTGTGGTCAACTGTTTGAACTGTGTCAAAGTCCTATAAATATACTTGAATGCTAACTATAGTCAGAATGGCAAAGGATAATTATAAATGCCATACACCAGTAGATCCAGTTCATAGAAGGAAAGAACCTCAGAGCTGGAAGGGACCACATAGGTCATTTAGTCCAATCCTTCAGTTCCAAGGTGGGGAAACCAGTGCACAATGAGCTTATCATCTGCCCAACTGCACCCATAACCCACGCAGGAACCCAGAGCACATGGCTCCCAGTGCTTGATAAGAGGATGACTAAAAAGCTGCATAAACCCAGAATAAGCAAAAGGAAAGTCAAGTTTAGGAAATCAGCCCCCATTACCTTGGCATCAAAGACTATGACCCATTTAGGAAGCTGGAGCCTTGAAGCATAACCTAAGTTAAAGTGGCCTTCCCAGGTCAGCTTCCCAGTGCCAGATGTGGAGACGAAGGGGGTGGAGAAGAATGAGGGACCACAGGGATCACCTGGGAGTAAATCCAAGTAGAGAAAGAAGAGAAAAGGTAGTAAACAGAGGAGGATAATGGGGAGAAGAGGGAAGCCAAAAAGGACAGGTAAAATTCAATTCTGTTTGGCTTTGCCATAGTTTGTTTGTAAGGTTTGTTTTACTTATTTATTTGTTTGTTTATTCATTGCTTGGCAAATATTTGTTGAGAGTTACTCTTTGCGAGCTCCATTTCTACAGAAAGATTCTCCACCATGGGTTTAGAAAGGACAACTCAGGGAAATCTTGGAGACTTCATCTTGCCAGAAAGCTAGAAGCAGAAGCCAGCCCCTGTCTACACACTAACATAGCATAAAAGGAGACTTTTTTTTTTCCCACTTTAAGCATTAGTACATCTATGAAATGAAGTAGTTCAGCAGCTGAGGGTCACCATGCCTCACCCCCTCCCACCATCTCTATCTTCTGCTCTCTCTCCTGGAGAGTCAGCCCCAGGCTTTTGGGTTTGGCAGCCTCTAGAGTCCAGGCCAAGCAAAAAGCATAGGCCCAAAGGGGCTACCTGTGAAGATGGTTCAGACTCTAAGCCAGGGATGTTGGTCACCTTTCTCCCTCTGGTTAGCCCCAAACCTCAACTCTCCAACAATCGCACTGCATAGACTCTAGATCTTCCTGCTGTTTCTATTACAGTCTGACATGTCTGGCTCCAACCAAAATGATGAAGCAGGGTGTTCTTCTCACATCACAAAACCACCCAGCCTTTTAAGAGGATTGTGTGACTAAAACACAGAGGCTAAAACATTGGCTTCTGCTTTATATAGTCACCATCACAAGACAAGCAATGCAAACACATCCCAACTTTCAAGAGAAGGAAGGAGATTGTAGTTCCCTCCAAGAAGAAGCCACCATAGAAAAAACTAATCCCCCAGACATATGTTAACAAATAACTAGCTAGTTAGCTAGTTAGTATTCTCCCACTAGACTCCTTCAAAATTTACCTAGAATAAAGAAGGTCTACAATCTGGAGTCTTATTTTTTTTAAAATTAATCTCCCTGTAGAAAAATTATTACACATTAATTCAACTTTCTTCTTGGCAAAGCTTCTTATGAGTCAGGCTTCCCCACCTCTTCTCTCTCATGAGGAGCAAAGAGAAAATGCCTAGGACTCAGAGAATTCCCAATAGTTTTCAGAGTACATGAAGTCAACATTATGGAATACCTAGAAGGATGGAGAAACAAAACAAACAGATACAACAAAACAAATAAATTCACAATCCTCAACTGGCAGCCCAAGGTAGAATTCTAGAGCTCAGTAAGAATAGGATGTGTACAATATTGTCACTTGCCCTGTTTAATAACATTCCCACCAAATGAAAACCCACGCTCCATTCTTCCTAAGGACCCATCTGGGCAACATTCCCATTTCTTCTGTCCTGGTGTCTCCTAGTCTCTGTGACCCTCCCTGGCCTCTGAGGTCTGAGTCTATTTTTGTCTGACACCCAGTCCAGATTGTTAAGAAGGGAATGCTGTTACCAGGAGACCATGATCCAGGGCCTTGGCTTACAAATCAGTGCTCTCTAGGGCTCCCTCAAATTCTGTGAGAGTGTACCATGGCAACCTTCCTAGGAGAAGCTTTTAAAGTACTCAAAGTTTAACTCTAAAGAAGGTCTTGTTTGGCAAGGCACACATCACTGCTACTGATGATATAGGTCAAAACAGAAGTTTTCACGTTAGTTCCTCCAGTATGAATGTGCAGGATCAAATCAGTAGACTACCCCTTTTTTCGGAGACAGAGGGGTGTAGTAGTGAAGCACAAGGCCTCCACGGACAGTCAATCCTGGCTCTGCTAATTCTTAGCTGTCAGGTTACTTAATCATTCTATGCCTTCATTTTCTCCTCTACGATATGGGGATAATAGTAATACCTACCTTGTGGGATTATTGGCAGGATTACATGAGTTAGTACATGAAATAGTTTAGAAAGGTGCTGGGCACAGCTTGTTCACTCAGTAAATGAAGCTATCGCCATTATTCTTGGGGGGATCTTCTTATACACAAAAGGAAATACGAATGATGATATTATGAGTGAGATTCATGAATAAAGGCAAAGGAATTGTCTGGAAGACTCCGGACAAAAGGCATTTTGGAGGAAAGGGTAAAAGAGGGAGAGTCTGTCTTCACTGATCCAGAGGAGCTGTCTATAGTGTCCATGCTAGAGATCTGCTGCGCAGGCTGGCTGGTCAGGACCCCAGAGAGGCCGACTCGGGGCTTCTGGGCAGCAGCCTCTATTTCAGTTCACCACTTCCAAAATGACTCCTCCCGGGGAGCAGGCAAGGTGAGGGGAAGAGAGAGTCTGAGCGTGGGGTTTTGTTTTCTTCATCTGTGTTTAATGCTCCCTCCTCTACCAAGAGGAGAAACTGTGAATTGGGCGTTTTGCCCTTTGAATCACCTTGGAAACTTGAATTTCTTTACTCTTCCAGGAAATAGTAAACAAACAAAAAAATTCATTGAGCTGACACTCTTTTTGCTTCTGTTTTCCTTCTTGTGTGGCTAGTGCTTTTAAAGAAAAGTGTCTCTTGACCAATCAAAAGCTATTTCAGGAGCCAAGGAAAACCTTTCTTGGGCCCTGCTGCTCGCTCTTCTCTCCCAACCCTCTGTGTGTCACTCTGCCCCCAGCTCCCACCTGTGGACATCATCTTACTCTCCTTGTCTGCCCTTGGGGATGCTGCCGCACCTCCTCAACCTGGGCCCCACTGAAGCTCCTGCTCTGGGTCAGACGGGCAGGAAGAGAAGGGTGCTCCTAGGGTGTGTTAGAGCTAAGATGATCCCTTCAGGGGCATTTCCCATGAGAACATCTCATCTTTGGGGGTAGGGGATGAGGGGAATAAAATGTCTATACTAAAAAAAAATAAAATAAAAGATATTTTAGATCCCTTCAAAATATGTCTAACTAGCATCAGGTGAAAGAATGTTAGAAAAGTTGATAAAGTGGGCATGAAAGCTTGTGTGTGTTCAGTGTAGCTGACTACTGATGATGGGCATGGCATAGCACTTCAACAATTGGTCAAAGTTACTTAAAAGTTGTTGTTAGACCAAGGATGGAGGGAGGAAGAGGATGTAAGAGGGAAGATGAGAGGAATGGAATGAAAGAGTTTTTAGGCAGGGACCACTTTATGAGTATGTGACTAGTGTGGCCATAGAGGGCCTGGTGCTCAGAAGGAAACCAACTCTGTGCTTAAGGCATAATGCTCTGTGGTCACCATCTGGAAATTCTCACTTTATCTTTTAATTAGTTTTCCAAAGGATATAGGATAGGACAGTGGAGCCTCCCAGCCTCCCTGGAACAGATCCTGAGCCCCTGTTCCTTGGCCCCACGCAGCAGCTGCTGTCACCGTCTGCCCCTGGCAGGGGCCTTAGGCACAGACTCTGGGAGGGTCAGGGTCAAGTGTGTGCCGAGTTGCAAGGCCGGCTGCAGCACTTGCAAGTATCCACATTTGTGGTGAGACTCCCTAGCGCAAGGCAGTGTGCCATTCAGTAGCAAATAAAAATCGCCATGATGTGTCAAGAGAGATACCGTGGAAGAAAGGAATGTGCTTTTTCCTGCATTATTGTACCACCAGTCAGTGCTATTTCTTTAACATTAAAATCAACTCTGCCAGTTTTTCAGTGATCAACCTCTGTGACAGTGGGGAAACAAAATGAACAGACCTAATGAGCAAGTTACTGTCTAGGTGGCCCATGCATCATGCTAGCTCTGATATCATTCAGTTATACCTGTATTTAATTTCCATACATCTTTAGTTCACTAATTGTGGAAGACAATTTAGCTCTTATAGGAGGCAAAAATCTGTGCAGGGTCTTGAGACCAGTGGAAATTTGTTGGAGCGTTTATATCGAATGTATTTTCTTTTTCTTTTTTTTCCTTTTCCTTTGCTTTTTCCTCTTCTCCCCTCCCCCCCCGCCCCCTCCCTCCAGTTTTTTACTTTTCCTTTTTATCTTCACATGCGCAGACAGGGAATTGTGCTGGATTGTACGTAATGGGCTTTCTTTGCCTCTGCCTTCCAGAGTGGAAATAGAATTCTGTGTTCCGTCATTCTGAGCCATCACCAGGGGCCGTCCATAATCAACTATGACGACGAGAGTGGGAAGACATGTGTGCACATCGCAGCAGCAGCAGGTTTCAGCGACATTATTAACGAACTGGCAAGAGTTCCCGAGTGTAACCTACAGGCTCTGGACATGGATGACAGGTATCCAGGGCAGCTGGGAAAGTGCTGGAAACTGCCAGTCATTTTCCCCGATTATTAATCTTAAAATAAAGAAGATGTTTAAAGCGATATCCTACACAATTATATCCTTATTGCCAGTAACACAACTATATCCTTATTGCCAGTAATACACATGTGGTTGTGACAATAAAAATTGCTCTATTTTAGTGAGGGGAGGAAAAATCATTGTTATGAAGAGGAACACTGTGACTGTACAGTAGTGTCAGATTTTCCACTTTTTGCTAAACGTTCTCGGTGTTCTCAGAAGGCTTTCTGTATCTCAGCTTCCTGCTATACGCCCTTTTTGTTCTTAAAGGTAGGTTTTATTTTTTTCTTCATTCCTGGATTTTGTCGTACAGTTGACAAGTTCTTGTTATCCAGAGAAGAGCATAATGGAGGCTGTATATTGAGAACTTTGGGGCTCTTAAAAGTAATAGGGACTTTATAAGGTTTTTTTGTTTGTTTTTTTTTTAAATCATTGGAGATATATTGGCTGGAAAAGGAAACTGGGCCAATACAGGTAAAAAGACGTATCTCACAGGTAATTTGCTACTAAATGAAGACTTGTACACCTGCCTTCCAAACTTAGAGCTTTTTACCTGCAATGCCCTGCTTATCTAAACTTTGTTTTGGTTAGGCCCTAAGTCAATGGAAATGTAAGGAAAATATAACAAACAAGACTATTGAAAATGAGTGTAAGGCTTGCGCAGTATGTTTGTATTTTTTACCCTCTTGTATCGAAATGCAAAATTAGCCACCTACTTACCATGATTGTACATGCCCCAAGAAAACTCCCTAATACCTGAAATTCTTTTAACACAGGGAAAAAACTTGGGGGTTCTACATAGGTTTCAGAAGTTGGAGGTGGTTAACATGATGACTTTAATTAAAATTAAATTATAAATCATCAAAAGTAGATATTAAAAGAGTAAGCGTTGATCCTGAGCAGGACTTAAGTGGAAGAACTTGATCTACAGGAGGGAAAATGATTCATAAATGATTCATAAATAGAAAAATTTTAGAAATGAGAGCTGAAGGAAAATTCACCTTCTACAAAATACTCCTAGGACCAGCTTTAAATAGAACACTTAGCAAAGAAAATCCAGTTTCCCAGGCCTCAAGGAAGAAAGTCAAACCAAGAAGGGAAAGAAAGAGCAAAAGATGGGGTCCCATGAGAGTTCAAAGGGAAGTAAAACCCCAAGGGGGGTCCGGTTGCTGCTCCCATGCTCAACTCCAGTGTCTCGTGAACTGGCCAAATCCTGGCCCCCATTTTGCTTCATATTTTCTGCAGTTGGATGTGCAACTGTGCCTTCATGTTGACACTAGAAGCTTCTGTTAGTAGTTGAATTTTCTGAAATTTCCATAGGTTTATGTGCTGTAAGCATTTACAGTAATTGTGACCTCCCTTTTCTTCCCTTCCTTTTACTATTGAAAGATTTTCCTAGAGAAAATATTTTATGAGAAGGGAAGAAAAATAAGGTAAACATCTACGATATTTTAAACATTGTGGTACTCACCTATGATTAATGACACAGAACACATAACCCCGAGTCACATATGTAGCTTAAATGTCCCAAATTTCATCAGTCTGTGAGGTCATGATTCACTTTACGCAACTCATTTATCTTCAGGGAGGACGGTCTTTTATGAAGTTCTCCTCCCTATGCATTTCTGGGAAGTCTCGGGGGAATGTTTACATGGCTCATAAATCATTTCTCGGCTATTGATAGCTCAGCCAGTGCTGCAGCCTTGTCCTATCATCTCCTGCCATCCAGAGACCGCTGCATCAGCCCACCACTCGTCTCTGCCGAATTCCTTCTGCATCCTGAGCCCTGTCGGCACCCGACTGTGATAGCCCAAACGGGTCTGCTGTGTTTGCAGGACTAGCCTGAAGCTTAGAGATAAGAAGCATAGATGTATGTAACTAAGCATGTAGCACAGATGACATGAAATTGGGTACTGTAGATGGTCTCCAAGGCCCTGGGGATAATAGTTAGAGGTAATCCATGTGCTCCTCTCATTTCTCAGCAAAACATTTAAGCTTCCACCTATACTTCTGGACCCCTTCCACACTGATAGTCATAGGAAGTAAAACAGTAAGTCTTAGCAATTGTTGTAAAGGAGTGTTTCACAAAGCTGCAAAGTAAATCACCGCACGTTGATAAACCTGACTAGATCAATGTCCAGCCCTCCATCTGCTGAATTTATTGGCAATATACTCTCTAAATGGGAGGGCATCACCTGCTGGGGATTTGTCTTATTTCAGAATAAATGTTGTCTGGAGACTTCTCTCTCATAGAATAGAACAAATCGTATCTGCCACATTCAAATACTCAGTGTAATTGATCACTGTTGAAAAAATATACAGCCCTAATGTGTGTTATAAAATTGCTGCCTATAGCATGACATGAGGAGGAAAATGTTTAATTGACAGAAGACACAATCTACACCTGGAGACTGTGGGGCCACACGGTGTACAACATGGATGCCCTCTGAATACTCAGGTCCAGCCCCCTTCACAGACAGCTCCAACTGAGCCCTTCTCTGCCCAGCTCCCAGGCTGCCTCCATGCCCGAGGGACCACCTGGCTCTCTCAGGAGAGCCCTTCTGCCCAGGCCCCAGGCCCCACACAAGGCTGAGGAGAGGTCATCCATGCCCTCCCTGCCTGCCCTAGGACTGACCCTTTTCCAGAGCGACTGACAGGAGGGAGGGCCGTTCTCTTCATGGGAGACCCCATTCTTAGGAATGTCATCCTGCCCTCTGCCTCTCTCCAACCCCCAGAAAAAAAATCAGAACATGGTAGTGTGACATCAGTACATCATCCAATATGGTTTTTTCAGTCTTGCATAAAACCAGGTATAGAACCAAGTGTCTAATCCCTTTTCACAATATTTTCCAGGATGACCCGATGGCTGGGGCTTTTCATCCTTGGGCCACCTCCAAGCTCTCCTCTGATCTCCTGGTGGCAACTGCCTAAGCAATTACAAGTCCACAGCTTCCAAAAATAATAATGCACAGGCTCAAGGCAGCATAAACCTACACTTAAGAAAGAAACTTTTTTTTATAGTAAATATAATCTTTAGAGATGCAACTCTGTCTCCCAGCAAGTTGACTTTTTTTTTTTTTTAAGAGTCTTGCTCTGGCACCTGGGCTAGAGTGCCATGGCATCAGCCTAGCTCACAGCAACCTCAAACTCCTGGGCTCAGGCGATTCTCCTGCCTCAGCCTCCCGAGTAGCTGGGATTACAGGCGCATGCCACCATGCCCAGCTAAGTTTTTCTATTTTTAGCAGAGATGGGGTCTTGCTTTTGCTCATGCTGGTCTCGAACTCCTGATGCCTAGACCTCCCAGAGTGCTAGGATTACAGGTATGAGCCACCGTGTAGGTACTATCACAAAAGCATCCATTTATTCGACTGTCTTATTGCACCCCATGTGGGCTAGGCACTGTGCTAAGGTGTTAGAATAACACCGTGAGTGAAGGGTTTTCATTCTCTTCTGACACGGAACTTAGAGTCTACATAAGTGGAAAGGATAGAACATTTACTATGTCAAGTATTGTCATTTTACAGCCCAGAATTTTAAAAATTATAATGATTTTTATTATCCCTAATTTAACCTAATTTGTATTTTTGAGTTATCCCACTAAATTAGTGGGAAACTTAACCTCATCTTTTTCAGCACCTGCCCCTTTCCCTTATTGTGCCATAGTTCTAGAATTGTTAATAATGCCAAGATGTGTAGGAATAGAGGTGGAGGATGGCCCCCTTGTCTTCTGTCCTAGTCCCTTCAGGTCAGATGATGTCCAACTATGTCCACGCTATGCCTTAGGCAGCCTGTGGTCCCATTGCCTAGACACACCCCAGATATTCCCCACCCTCCCCTCCTAGCAGCTCTGCCCAGGAAGCAAGTTTCTGGCCCCGTTTGCTCTTAAGTCCAGTGGTTCTTTATGTTCTTACCATCCTCTTGTCATACCTGCCTTGACAGCTGAGGAGGACCCCCTTTCTAGTATCAGGAAAGCCATCTCCCTTCATATGTTCAGTTAAATATTTTGCCTTTGCTTCAAATCTGCTCTCAGTCCTGGAGTCCTGGGCTTGGCTTTAGGAAGCAGAAAGACTGATTATTTCTCTTACCAACTTTGCTATGTCCCTCCCCTGAGCACAAAGTCAGCCATCTCCTTAAACGGGGGAAAGAGGAAAGGGTAGAAAAATATGTAGATAGGTCAGGATCTCAAAATATAATCCTACCACGTGAATAAATGGTGTTGAGAAAAGTTGGCTATGTAATTAGAAAAATAGCCAGAAGGTCTCCATACCTCACTGCACGTACCAAAATACACATATAGATGCACACACAACTTTTTATTTTTAATCAAAATAAATCTAGAAGAAAATATGGGTTTTCTTCTTATTTACATTCAGTAAATTTACTTTTTTGGTGTACAGTTCTGAGTTTTAACATGCAGAGATTCATGTAACCACCACAAACAGAATTTAGAACAATTCCATCAACCCCCGCACCAACTCATGTTGTCCTTCTGAAGTCACACCCTCTCCCAGCTCTAAGCTCTGGGAACGACTCATTAGTTCTCTGTCCCTATAGTTTTGCCTTTTCCAGAATGTCATGGAAGTGGAAATACACAGTAGTAACCTTTTGTGATCAACTTATTGCACTTAGCAGAATGCATTTGAGATTCGTCTCTGTTGCCGCGTGTACCCACAGTCTGCTCCTTTTTATTACTGAGTAGTGTTCCCCTGTGTGGATGCACCACAGCTGGTTTTTCCATTCACCCATGGAAGGACATTGCATTGTTTCCAGTCTTTGGCCATTATGATAAGGCTGCTGTAAACATTTGTGTACAGGCATTTGTGTTACATAAGGTTTCATTTCCCCAGCTAAATATCTAGCAGTGGGAATTCTGAGTTACAGGGTAAGTATATGTTTAACTTTAGAAGGAACAGCCAAACTGTTTTCCAGAGTGGCTTTTACCACTTTGCATTCCCATCAGGAATGTGTGAAAGTTCCAGTTGCTCCGTAGCTTCACCAGCTCCTGGCATTGTCAAACTTTGTTGTGTTTTGGGGGTTCCCCCACCCCTTATTTTAGCCATTTTAATAGATGTGTAGTAGTGTCTGATTGTGGTTTTAATTTACATTTCCCTAATGACAAAGTTATCGAGCACTTCTTCATGTGTTTATTAACCATCTATACATCTTCTTTTATGAAGTGCCTATTCTGATATTTTGCTAATTTTTGAAATTGTTTTATTTTGCTATTCAGTTCTGAAAGACTTTATATACTAATTATAAGCCCTTCATTGGATATGTGATTTGCAAATATTTTCTCCCAGTCTCTAGCTTTTCCTTTAGTTTTCTTAAGAGACTGCCAGTTTTATAATTTAATAAATTTTACTTATTTAATAATAAAATAATTAAATTTTAACAATTTAAGAGGAATATTATCTACCTTTTGCCTAAAAAAGGACTTTCTAAGAATAACATTATGAAAGAAAAATGAAGAGGTAATTAAATGTGACTTAAAAAATTTTTTTAGAAAAATGACTAAAAAATTAAAAGTAAGAAATTGAGAAAATGTTTGCATAAATATAACTTATTAAATATCAATATCTTTAATATACAAAGAGCCCATACAAATTAGTAAGAAAAACACTAACATTCTAATAGAAAAATGAACAAAGGACATTGAGTCATTCAATGAAGAACCTCAAATGACAAATAAACATATATTTCAAAAGTTCAACCTTACTATTAAATAAAGAAATCCGAAAGAAAACAACAGTGAATTATCATTTGCCTGCCCAATTGGCAAAGATTTTTAAGGATGGTGATCACACCCAATATTAGGCAAGGAACAGGGACACAGCTGGTGGGCGGATAAATTGAGTCAATCTTCCTGAAAAGCAGTTTGGCACTTTGCATAAAGAGCCTTAAAACTCCTAGCACTCTGGGAGGCCAACGCGGGAGGATCGCTTAAGCCCAGGAGTTTGAGGTTGCTGTAAGCTAGGCTGACGCCAGGGCACTCTAGCCCTGGGCAACAGAGCAAGACTCTGTCTCAAAAAAAAAAAGGCCTTAAAACTCTTCCTACCCTTTGACCCAGCACTTCCTCTTCTAGGAAATTCTCAGAAAGGTCAGAGAGCAAGAAAGGGCTGGGTATACTTAGAGTTAGAGGAGAGGCCCCACACATACACAGCATCACCTTTCAGTCCCATATAACACCTACTGTTTCCATGCTGTAAATAACAACAAGCCCTTCCCGACTCCACCCGACTTAGAGCGGGAGCTGCTGCTGGCTGAGCAACCTGTACCATCCATGTGCTCAGACACTTGTACTTTTCCCATGTGGCCTCCAGGACCCCTCTGCACTGGGCTGCAGCTGCAGGGAAGGAAGAATGTGTCCAGTCACTGCTGGAGTTGGGCATGGACAGCAACCTGCGGGACATCAATGAGAGCACTCCACTGGCCTACGCCCTGTATTGCGGCCACACGGCGTGTGTCAAACTCCTCTCCCAAGAGAGCAGGTGAGTACACCAAGACGCACTCTTCGTTCCCTTCTTCTCAAAGATTTATAAAATTGAATGAAATTTTTTAAATTGCTGATGTGCAAAACCAGCAATAACTTAATATTACTATAATTATATCATTAATGTTAAATAATATTAAAGATATTAATTGTATATTTTAAATAATTATATAACTAACGATAGTAGTAAGTGTGATTCCATCAGCCTTATATTCACTGAACTTGAATCTCTTCTTTCCTTTTTCTCCCTTTCCTCTTCCTTTTATGCTATGTCCCCTTAATCCTCCCTTTGCCTAAATTAGCAATTCTCAAACTTCATGTTCCCTGGACCCTTTTACACTCTCAAAAATTATTGAGGACCCCCCAAGAGTTTTTGTTTATGTGCATTAGACCTCTCAATATTTATGGCATTAGAAACTAAAACTTAGAAATATTAAAATAGAATATAAACTATATTTATGAAATATATAAAATATCTTTAAAATAATAAAATATTTAGTTATTCATTCAAACTATAATTAACTCACATTTGCATATTAACATAAATACCATATTTTTAAATTAAAAATAAAAATGTTTTATTTAATATTTCTATTTTCCAAAACAAAAGAAATTTTAATGAGAAGAACGGCATTGTTTTGCATTTTTGGCAAATCTCTTTGATGTTTTAATATAAGCTTAATAGAATATGGCTGGGTTCCCACATCTGCTCCTGCATTCAATCTGTCACAATATGATGTTTTGACTGAAGTACGCGAAGACAATCTGGCGTTACGTAGATATGCAGCTGGAAAAAGGACGAGTATTTCAATAAACTTTTCAGATAATTATGAGTATTTTCTTTTTTAATACTACACCAAAACTTGACAAGTAGTATTTTCCTAAAGGTTAGTTGCAATGTAGACTCTGTTACCATATCAATGAACTTTTTGTACTCTGTCACATTGGAAGCCATCATTATATTTTCACTTTAAATGGGTTTTGTACACATCCATGATTTTATAATGTTTTGCATTGGTCATTTGGAAAAATATTTTGGAATACTCCAAAAATATTCATTTAGTTATAAAAATATTCCATATGACACATTTCATTATACAATATCAAAAAGTCACATTTGTTAATATCACCACCAATCTCCTTGGAAGAGCCTTTATGTATTGGGATGCTGTCAGGTTCACAGTGTGAACACAAGTTTTCCAAAATTCTAATTTTTGCTTGAAAGCTAGACTTTTGTCATTGGTAACAATAACTGTTAGTTGTTTACCTTGAAATGAAATATTCACTTTGTTCATTGTTAATATATTTTTATTCCAGCCTGAGCAAGAGCGAGACCCCCGTCTCTACTAAAAATAGGAATAAATTATATGGACAACTAAATATGTATACAGAAAAAATTAGCCAGGCATGGTGGCGCATGCCTGTAGTCCCAGCTACTCGGGAGGCTGAGGCAGAAGGATCGCTTGAGTCCAGGAGTTTGAGGTTGCTGTGAGCTAGGCTGATGCCATGGAACTCTAGCCTGAGCAACAGAGTGAGACTCTGTCTCAAAAAATATATGTATATATATTTTTTATTGTGTGTGTGTGTATATATATGTATGTAAGGTATACAATATGAGTTTTGTTATAAATATACATAATGAAATGATTACTAGTCAAGCCAATTAACATATCCCTCATTTCACATAGTTACCTTTTTGTGTGTGTGTTACAAACACCTAAAATCTCTCTTAGCAAATTTCTAGTACACAATACAATAGTATTAACGATAGTCCTCATGTTCTGCTTTAGCTCCCTAGACTTCCTCATCCTGTGTAACTGCAACTTTGTACCTTTTGACCTACATCTCCCCATTCTCCCCACCTCACGCTTACTTCTGCTAACCACTGTTCTACTCTCTGTTTCAATGTATTTCACTTTATTTTTGAGAAAATTTCTGCAAATACCACATAACCATAGTTTGTCTGTAAGTAATAAAAATGGTCTTCCATGGCCGGGTGCGGTGGTTCACGCCCATAATCCTAGCTGTTTGGAAGGCCAAAGCAGGAGGACTGCTTGAAGCCAGGAGTGTGAGACCAACCTGAACAACATAGCCAGACCTGTGTCTACAAAAAAAAGTGGTGTTTCATGAAAAAAAAGTGCCTAGTTCAGCTGGCAACTCAAACAATTGCGCCAGTGCTTTACCTTAAGACAGCCACCGTACCTCAGTATATAGTACACAAAATTGCTTTGAATACTTCTTATGTTGTCAAAAAATATATATACAAGGGTCAATATTTAATCAAATTAATAACTTTTACTGACTAAACAAGGACATTATTAAGTTAAATGACTTTTTTTTCTTTTACTGTGAGTACATTGACAACTGTGAGTTGTCCTGATTTGCACTGAGAAACCCACAATTTTACCCACCATCTCTGTTGCACCATCAGTGCAAAGGCAGCATAGTGCAAAAGACAAATCACATTTTGGTGTTACTGTGAATGTAGTTTTAACCTCATGAAACCCCTGAAAGAGTCCTGGGGACCTCTCCCCCAGGGTTTAGAGGACCACACTTTGAGACCCACTGACCTAAAGCACAACCTTTAACAGGAGAAGGAGATGGATCGTAGAAGATGCTGCGACAGCACTAGTTGGCACAGGACACATTCTGTACAGGGAAACTTGAAAGAATGTCAGACATCCCCTGGCATTCTCTCTAGTAGTATTAAGAGTCACAAGCTGTGTTCAATATTTCAAAATACCTACTGAAGGTGAAAAAATGAAGATAAAAATACATCATAGATTATGAAGATTCAATTATATACTGTGTGACCTGTAGAGAAAACATTCATTATGTGCATCCAAAATAAGCGGTGATGTTTTTCACATTACAGATTACAGTATCTCACTCCGAAAAGTAACGTTGCAATCCGACTCTTAGGGGCATGCACATGGGTCAGGTTTCATCATTAATTCCTACTGGGGAAAGCATTAAGTCAACTGGGGCCTCAAAAGAGAATCACACAAAATTTTTCAAGGTACAAAACCAGAATAGTGCCTAGGGGAAGCTCCCGAGACATAAATAGAGCCAGCTGGACAACTGCTGGCCTTTTTCCTTAGAATTTGCCTGCACATCGGGCATTGCTCACCTTCCTGCTGCCACGCCTGGCTCTGGCTTGCATACTCCCTCTTCTCCAGGGGGAGCCCAGACTAAAGCTTATTTCCTTGTTTTTCTTTAGTACACTTTTCTAAAAAGTATTTTTTAGGGCCAGGCCCGGTGGCTTACGCCTGTAAATCCTAGCACTCTAGGGGAGGCTGAGGCAGGAGGATCACTTGAGCCCAGGAGTTTGAGGTTGCAATGAACTATAATGACGCCACTGCACTCTACCCAGGGCAACAGAATGAGACTCTGTATCAAAAAAAAAAAAAAAGTATTTTCAACAGGAAATTTAGTTTAAAAAAAAACTGAAAGAAAAACAAAGAACACACAAACAGCATAAAATGGTCAAGGTTCCTGAGTCAGCACTCTGTCCGGATTCCGTAGTATCTCTTTCAGAGAAAGCCTAAAACCACTCTCTCCCTACCTCTGCATCCTCCATCCTCCTCCTGCTAGTCGAAGCCTGAACTCAAAGCCTCAGCCTTCATCTCTGATTTAAAGCTTGCACTCCTATTGACGTCTTTGAGAAGTGAGAACAGTAACACTTTAAGCTATTTTCAGTTTAGTTAACTCCTTGGTGAAAACAGATGATCTAGGTGTAAATTTTGAAAGGATAGCCCCTGAGAGAGCAAGAAGAATCTAAGAAATGTTCTCACGGGGCAACAGCTAACAATGGTAAGGTACCCCTTCGGGAAGGGGATCGTGAAGGGTGTTGTAAGTTCTTGCACATCACCTTTGACTGGAGCAGGCTTTGGGGTGTCTATGAAGGATCTTGGGCAACATGATTAAGCAGACAGAACAGAGGGGCGGTATTTTGGTGAATGATGTCTCCACTTCCTATCCTCATACACCACCCTTGTTCTTTTACGTTCCCATAGAGCACAGCCTGCTCGACCCCTTCCCTCCCAGAACAGTAGACCCCAGAAGAAGGAGGGACGGTTCAGTGTGCTCAACCAAATCTTCTGCAAAAACAAGAAAGAAGAGCAAGGAGCCCATCAGAAGGATCACAGCTGGGACCGACACAGGGAGGACAACACCTCGGAAGTTGATGACATCATCACCACCTTTGACAGCATCGTGGGTACCAACTGCCAAGAACAACCTGGTGATCAGGTGGCTATGGTTGAATTTAAGAAGAGGACCTCAGAGAATTCAAAATATCTCTTGCCAGAAAAGAAACCTCTGGCCCGTAAGGGGCTTCCACCAATCAGAACGCAGAGTCTCCCACCCATCACCCTGGGCAATAATTTCCTGACAGCCTCCCACGGGGCCACTTCCCACACCGGCCTGAGCTCTGGTCCTCACCATACCACACAGCAATCTCAGAAAAGCCGAAGTGAGCAGGATTTATTAAATAACAGAACTGGCTGCCAAATGTTGCTAGAGAACCCCTGGAGGAGTGATCCTAATCAGGTGTTCTCCTACAAATCTTGGACTGTGTCTTCTTCTGATAAGCTGCTAGACAGGTTGCTCACTGGCCGGCCTGGTCACCAGGACGTCTTGGTGCCACCACACCTTCCTCATCTCCATAATCCATCATCAGGTAATGTCCTTGATTTCTTCTTCTTCATTCCTGGCAGGCTCTGTACAGGAAATGTCTCATACAACTGTAGGCTAGAGACTGCAGTGACGACAGCCGAGAGAACAGGGTGAGAATAAAATGTGTGATTAAGGCCACCTTTTCTTCCTGGAGTGCCACTTTTTCTTTTTTTTTTTTTTTTTCTTTTTTTTGAGACACAGTCTCAACTCTGTTGCCTGTGCTAGAGTGCTGTGGCATCAGCCTAGCTCACAGCAACCTCAAACTCCTGGGCTCAAGCAATCCTTCTGCCGCAACCTCCCTAGCAGCTGGGACTAAAATAGAAAAATCACCAGTGCCCCATGGAGCTTACATTCTTTTTTTTTTTTTTTTTTTTTTTGAGACAGAGTCTTGCTCTGTTGCCCGGGCTAGAGTGCAATGGCGTCAGCCTAGCTCACAGCAACCTCAAACTCCTGGGCTCAAGCGAACCTCCTGCCTCAGCCTCCTGTGTAGCTGGGACTGCAGGCATGCACCACCATGCCCGGCTAATTTTTTCTATATATATTTTTAGCTGTCCATATAATTTCTTTCTATTTTTAGTAGAGACAGTGTCTCGCTCTTGCTCAGGCTGGTCTCGAACTCCTGAGCTCAAATGATCCGCCCACCTTGGCCTCCCAGAGTGCTAGAATTACAGGCGTGAGCCACTGCGCCCAGCCCTGGAGTGCCACTTGATTTGAGATTTCTAGGCTGTGAAGACATTCTGCTTTTCCACTCTGAGAGCAGTCATCAAGTAGAGGTATGTGCCTTCTCCTCTTCCCAGCAACTATGTGTGGAGTCTGCCAGGTTGCAGCAGGAATATTGCCATTTCCACTAGCAAGGATTCTTAACCAAGGGGTGTGTGGCAAAATCACCTACAAGGATTTAATTTGTTTGTGTGATTGTGTGGGGTTTTTTTTTGTTTTTTAGGGGTTTTTTGTTTGTGTCTTTGTTTTTGAGACAGGGTCTTGCTCTGTCACCAAGGCTGGAATGAGGTGGCATCAGCATAGCTCACTGCAACCTCAAACTCCTGGGCTCAAACGATCCTCCCACCTCAGCCTCCTGAGTAGCTGGCACTACAGGCATGTACCACCATGCCTGGCTAATTTTTTTTTTTTTTTTTTTTTGTAAAGACGGGGTCTCACTAAGTTGCCCAGGCTGGTCTCAAACTCCTGACCTCAAGGAATCCTCCTGCCTCAGCCTCCCAAAGCACTAGTGTTATAGGCATGAGGCCCCGCACCCAGACTGATTATGTGTTTTTAAAGGCATTCTATTCCCATCCCAAATCTACTGAGCCAAAATCTTGGTGAGGGATGAGGGAAAATGGCCATATATGTATATGTAGAAAGGTGACATGTTTTCACATTTATGGTTTAAATCTCAACACATACCAAAAGGTTAAATGGCAATTCTCCCTCCCTTCTCTTCCCGCTGCTATTGAGTGCCCCTCGTCCAAAGCTACCATGTCATTAATTTTTTGTTTATCCTTCCAGATATATTTTATACATATATATATCTATATATACTGAAATATATATATCCCCTTTTCAATAAATGTCTCACACTAAAGAATTTATATTTTCATATGCATACAAATAAATGTATATGCATCTAGTTCCCACACTTATAAATAAGTGTATCATACTAGAGAAGTTAGTTGTATTTTTTAAAAATGATCCACAGGGATCGTCCGAGTACAGTGGTGTTTACAACTAATAGAGCACAGATTTTTTTGTTCCTTCTCCACTTCCACTGATTCACTTTACTAGCCTAAAAAAAAATAAATAAAAAAAGAATCCACAAGTGATTTGGGTGACCAGAGGCTGGGATTGCTTTAGAGCAGAGGCTGCAAAACAACTTCTAAAATCTGTTCAATACCACAGTATCTTGGTTTATTTTTAAGTGAATTAATTGTCAATATTTTAAAATTATGACATGTTGCATAAAAGTGTAAAATTCTAGCTTCTCTTGAGAAATTGAAAAATCTGGCAACACCGAACCCGTGTTCCCACATGGCAATAGTTAGCTGGATCTGAGTACCCACGGTCCCCTTGGACGTCACCGTCCCCAGGTCAGTTCAGTCCACACCTCTCCAGCATCTCTCCACGGAGTGTCCGACATTCCTATCCAAGTGTTTCAGTTGTTTTCCTTATAGTAGGGTTAAAAGAAAAAATGGCTCATTTCTTGAACCCATCATTCTACAAGAGTAGAAAAACAAAGAGCAAGAGGGCAACGTGCTTTTTAAAAGGTGAGGGGGGCCAGATTTCTTTTAGAATGAGCACAGTTCCTTCCCATTTAAAGAAGTCGTATGAAGTAGGCAGTTCCCAAATACTTGGTGGCTCCACAATCACCAGAAACACGCTCTCTTCCCTCAATATGTGTGTGCACCTGAAGACTTTGAGGTAGAATGTGGCTCCATCAGACATATTTATACATATGTAGGCCCAGGAGAAATATGGATAAACCCATTAAGACTATGTCCTGGTGTCTGAGAAAAACTCCATTCAAGATTTTGCTTCCTCCACAAAGCACTGAGGCATTTGGCTGCAGGCCTGGGTCATGTCTGCATTTTCTCTGCAGAAGGATAAGGAAGGAAACATGGTGGTCTGCTACCTTTTGGCACTGGAGTGGCCTCCAGGGCCTCAACCCATCCTGCTTTCTGGAGTTAGTCCTGTCCTAGCCAAACTAAGACCTTCTCTTTTGAAAATCTTGTGAAAATTTGAAAGTCTAGTTCTTTTTCTGTTCCAAAGGTCTATCGGTTAGGATTGGGTTCAGCTTCCTGTAAAAGAATGTGGAAGTCACAATGGCCTAAACAACATGGAAGTTTATTGCTCTCATATGAAGGACATCTGAAGTAGGCAGTTCCCAGACACTTGCTGGCTCCATGATCACCAGAGACATGGGCTCCTTCCACCTGTGTGCGCCTCAGGCTAACACGTGGCTTCTGTCCTCCAGGTCATTTCAGTGGCTGATGGAGCAGGAAGAAGGAAGTGAGGAGGAGGGAAAAATGGATATCCCCAGCTGAATCCAATCCTATTAAAAAGTCATCTGCCTTAAGCCCCACCCTTCTGCCTACGTCTCACCGGCCAGATCTTTAGTCACAGGGTCACACCTATCCACAAGGGAGACTGGGAATTGTCATCTTTTAGCTGGGCATATTTATGTCCCCCCAGAATTGGATTTCTGTTTCTAAGGGAGAAGAGAGAGTAGATATTAGATAGAGAACTAGTAGATTCTGCCATGGGTGCCATCCAAAAATTTCTATATTATTTGAAATAAAAGGAAATTGAATAAACATGTTTGGGGATTCACTCAGTACCTGATGAAGTAACTGGAAAAGTCCTGGGGCAGCAGAATAGCAGAGGAGAAGTGAAATCTCCAAGGGAATATTAAGAAATCAGCTGTGTCTGTATCAAAGCATTTATTTATTTATTTATTTATTTATTTATTGAATGCTGATTATAACTAGGAGCCAGTCCAGGCAAATAAGTCAGATAAGACAAATCTCCCAAGAGTTTTCAGCCTGTAAATGAGCTTTAAGGAATATGGATTTGCTAAAATGATCGTGCAACTGACCTTTTTTTTTTTTTTTTGTTGAGACAGAGTCTCACTTTGTTGCCCAGGCTAGAGTGAGTGCCGTGGCGTCAGCTTAGCTCACAGCAACCTCAGACTCCTCGGCTTAAGCGATCCTACTGCCTCAGCCTCCCGAGTAGCTGGGACTACAGGCATGCGCCACTATGCCCGGCTAATTTTTTCTATATAGATTTTTAGTTGTCCATATAATGTCTTTCTATTTTTAGTAGAGACGGGGTCTCGCTCAGGCTGGTCTCGAACTCCTGACCTTGAGCGATCCACCCGCCTCAGCCTCCCAGAGTGCTAGGATTACAGGCGTGAGCCACCGCGCCCGGCCTTGCAACTGACTTTAAATTGACTTTCTTCTCATGTTTAGATACAAGGTCATAGAGTTTTAAAATGGAAAGGACCTTAGTCATTTGATCATACATTAAATGATTCTTGAGTGCTTATGATAGAAATTTATCAAGAGGCAGTTTACTCCACTGGTTAAGAGAGCAATTCTATATCCATTCTAAGTATGCACTAAAATAAAAATTTTTTTAAAGAGAAAAAAAAGAGTGATTCTAAAGCCATATTGCGTGGGTTCGAATTCTGGCTCTGACACTTCCTTGCTGTTATTTAAATTCTCTGAGCCTTCATTTCCCCATTTGAAAAATGGGAGAAAATGCCTAACTCATAGGATTGTGGGTAGCTGTTAAGATTAAATGAGATGATGGGTACAAAGTACTTAGAACAATGACTTGCATGTAATACTACATGTGTATACACCCACTTTTTTTTTTTTTTTAACTGTCAAGCCCTATGTTAAGCACTACACCTTAGAGACCAGCTAGAGATGAACTTTGTTTTAAAGATGATGCAGTTTAAGTCAGTGTGCCAGGCGATTGCTTGTCTTCTCCCTCCCACTCCACTCTACCCTGGGGAACTCCACGCCCTAGCTCCCTTGCCAGCTGGCTCCCAGGTGGTTCGACTAACAGGAGGCACTGAGGGAAGGTTAAGAGCCGGAGAAAGAGGGAAGCCCAGTAGGAAACCAGTAGCCGGCAGGGGCCCTGTTCCCTGTGGGATCCCCAGTGGGTCCCATGTCCCCCAGTCCCTCCACATAGTCCCTCACTCTGGTGCGGGCTCCCCTGGCTTCTGGGCCTCGGTAACGCCATCTCCCCCATCCTCTCTCCAGCCTAGCGGTGGCCGTGTCTTTCTGCCATGGCTAATCCCAGGACTGTCCCTTCACCTGCCCTTTGTTTGGCTTCTCAGCTTTCCTAGCACCAGTATAACCAATGCTCTGTATGAAATTCCCCCTGTTTGAAAGATCTAGCAAGGTCTCTGTCTTCCTGGATGAACCCTGATTGACAAAGCAAGAAACATCATCTTTATGGCCTAGTTTCCTTACCTTCTGGATACAGGGGCTGCGACCATTGTGTCTCATGGGGCCCTTTCCAGTTATAATTCACATGGCCTAGGAAAGCTAAATGATTTGCTCGGAGTCGTACTGATCAGTGATATATTCAGAACTGGAACACAAATTTAAATAGGAAGGTATCATCCTGGCAATGTGTTTCTCTGTTTAAATCTTAAAGTCCAGATTGTTGGTATGCCTACCAATTCTCTACAGTGGAATTGTCCTCCCCAGTACAAAGAGCTTTCTCTGCCTTCTGGATTTTATTTTTGTGAACATTTTTATAACCCAAGTTGATAGATTATGTTTAGAACCACTGAGGCATGCCAGTAATCCCAGCTACTTTGGAAGCTAAGCAGGTGGATCACTTGAGCCGAGGAATTTGAGTCCAGCCTAGGCAACATAGCAAGACCCCAGCTCTTAAAAAAAAATAATAATAAATTTTTAAAAACAGAACTACCGAGGCTTGTGCACTACAGTTGAAAGGGCTTTCTTACGGAGTTTAAGTAGTTAGTCTAGGGGGGTTGAAACTTAGCAGCTTCCTACATTGAGCATCCGTATTTTATGTGAAAGCTTAATGTGATAAAGCAATTAGATACTGTAAATCATATCACTGTACCACTGACTTGAACTGGGATAGTCCGTTTTATCTCTGGATTTTTGGCTTTCCTGCCTTGGGTTCAGTAGAAATAATATGGGCTAGCAGTGCTTCTGTTTGGATTCCGGGCAGCCACTATCCTGTGCTTACATCAGCAACCCTGAACATTTAGCTGTAATGATTATTGCTTAACATTTATTGAGACCTGTCAGTGGGCTAGACGCAGAGAGATGGGGGATGAGGCACTTATCCTAATGAGTTGGAATGTGAAGCACATCAGCTTAATTTGTTGAGAACAGCTTTCAGAGAAAATGGAACAGAAAGCTCTGTGGTGTTTTCTACTAGCCTGGTTATTTACAAGCCATCACGAGAAAAGTAAGAAAGTGCTCACTTCCTTTCTCCCTCAAGAGAGAACTTTCTTCTCCAGAATTTTCTAGACTATCCCAGCAACAATGCACCCTTCTGGCTGGGTAGGCCTGATCCTGTGACCCCCCTGATCCCGTGACCCATCAGAGGCTTTGCAGCTTTCCAGGATAAAGGCCAAAGTCCTAAACTGGACAAACAAAGCCCTCACGGCATGGTCTGGCCTCAGCTTCCCGTTCTCAGCTTCCGCACCTCCCATCTCACACCCCCACTCCCAACCCCGTCAGCAGTTCCTTAAATATCTCTCAGTTCCTTGATAACCCCACACCTTTTCACTGTATGCCATCTTCGTCCTTGTTATTATTTTGGGTTCTCTCCGTTGTATGCTGGACAGACTTCTACAATTTTTTAAGAACCAGCTTAAAACTCACCTTCGATGCTAAGGTCACCCTGATTCCTGTAGGGGGTGTGTTCTTTCTTACTACTCATAGTAAGAATAGCTCTACCTCGCTGAGCCACCTCCTCTGGGGCAGACAATGACCTACCTACACACTTTGCTTTCCACAACATTGCAGGAGAGGGCTTTTTGTCCTCCTGTTATAGTTGAAGAAATGAAGAGGTTCTCTTTCCTGCCTAAGGCCACAGAACTAGCTAGGAGGTGGCAGAGCCGACATTCAAGCAAGGTCTGTGGGATCCAAGAACACCGCGACCTCCTGACCCTTCCTTTGTCTGCAATGCCCTCACAAACTCTAGCACAAACTCCAGCACACTCATGGGGCTTCAGAATGACAAGGCTGCCTGCCTGTCCTCCCACATAGATTATAAGCTCCCCCGAGCACCTTGCCTTCTTCTCTTTGTACCCTAGAGTCTAGAATACATTGGGTACTCAATAGATGGTAAAATAAATTTAAAAAAATAAATTATTTGTTGTTATTGTTATTAATTCTGCAGTCACCTGTGGTTCCTTCATGTAACTGTAAAAACCTTTCCTGCCCTTTTATTCTAGGACAGTGTCCCTTGACCCTGTCCCCATAAACTGGACTCCCTGGAGATGCCTGCAGCACAAAGACAGCTTTCGGTTATGCACGGCTCCAGCCTGTCCCTGAAAACAGCAAAATGCCAGCGTGGAATAAAGTTTAACTCCCCTTCATCTCCCAAGTCACTGCTGCAGCCCTTCTCTGCCCACATCTTCCATCCCAGCTACATTGCTTGGAGGAGGCAGATTAGTATAAGTCATAGGGTCGGACGGACCTGGGTTGGAGTCTAGGCTCTCTCACTTCCCAGCATGTGGCCTTGAACACTTTCAGAACGCCTCCAAGTCATAGGGTCCTCGTTTATAAATGGAAGTGATCATAGAGTCTATCTCATAAGAAAAGGTGGTGGTCAGGGTTAAATAAGATTATGCCTACAGAATTTAGTCCAGTTCCTACCAATAGTAAGTGCTCAATAAACCTAATTTATAATTACTATTATCCAATTTCTTGGTTTTGCAAATTTCTGCTCAAATGTTCATGGATAATGAAGGTATGAGCTAATATGGGTTTTAATGTAATTCTAACCAGAAATGTTTTCTTTATAAATAATGGCTCCTGAAGTTGTTTTACCTTCAAAGTTCAAAGCAATAAAATATAATGGAAAAATATCCACCAGGGAGACTGGAGATTTTGCTCAATCTCCATCAACTGACACTGCGTAGGTGGCTGCCCCTACACAGACAATCCCCCGTGAGAGTCACTTAAGCAGATGAAAAATAGATCTTGACCAAAGCTTTTCTTTTTCTTTCTTTCTTTCTTTTTTTTTTTTTTTTTTCCCTCGTGCTAAAGACTACTTTGCCCAAACTGAAGACTCATAAACTCTAGGAGCATTCCTGTAGCAATTCTGGTTCCATCTTACTAGATTGCTAGGCAAAAGATCAAATTATCCTTTTTGGCTAATGTTTATCAAGTGCATTACCCTGTAAGCAAAATGCTTTACTTTGTTCTCTGATTTACTCTTCATGACAACTGGAAAAAACAGATACAATTATTTTCACCATTTTACATATGAGGAGATTAAGGTGTAGAGAGGTTATGTCACTTACCTAAAGGCATACAGCTAAAAAGTAGGAAGCAGGGAATTGAGCCTAATCCTGTCTGACCCCAGAGCCCAAGCTCTTGTTCATTACATCATTCTGTCAACTTTTATTTTTTAAAAAATAGAGGTGGGGTCTCACTATGTTGCCCAGGCTGGCCTTGAACTCCAGGCCTCAAGTGAGCCTCCTGCCTTGGCCTCACCAAAGTGCTAGGATTACAGGTGTGAGCTACTGCACCTGACCCATTCTGTCAACTTTTAAAATGGACTTAAATAACTTTGGTGCATTCCCTACTATTTTCAGATATCTGGAACATCTATCTTTGTAATCAGTAGTATGTTGATGAGTGTTTAATCACTGGGTCTCGGGGAGAAAAATCAGGGCTTGCTGATTTCTGTGGTGTAAATACTCCCACCATGGCTGATCTTAGAACACTAGTGTGATGTCAAACAGCTCACAAATTCCTCAAAATGGAGCCATCAGCTCATAAGAGCCGGTTCCCATGGCCCATGCAGCACCAGCACACCACGCTTACCATCCAAGTTAGAGAATAGATCTCCCAAGTGCTTCCACTCAGCTTGTCTTCTAGGTCAAGGATTCTCAATCCCGGCTACACATATGAAGTCACCTGGACGCTGATAAACATCTGCCCCACTGCCAGAGATTCTGATTTAATTGATCTGGGGCGTAGCCAAGGCAGCAGTGTTTCTTTCTAACTCCTCAGATAATTCCTACATGCACCCAGGATTGAGAAACACTGCTCTAGAAGAATGTCTTATCACCCACTCATTTATCAACAATTTGATGAATATGCAATAAGCTATGCCGTATCTATACTGCTTTAATTTTTTTTCAACTTTAACTTTTATGGGGTAAGTAACCAATAGTGCTTGTTTGTAAACTATTATTTAAAGTAGTTCATTCAAGAAATGATTTCTAGTACCTTTTCCTCTCATTTAAACAGTGACTGGCATCTAATAGAAATGCAATAGAGTGTAGCTATCATCATGTTTTCATTGTTGTTACCATCTTAAATTTAGTGATCTCTAACAACTTATGACTCTCTTACCTATTGCATTTTATAATCTGCACTTGGTTGAGCTGCAAATGATTGATGCAAATATGTTTGTCCCCAGGACAAAATTTTCATCATCTCTCCCCAAACAGACCCAAAATCAGGGATATTCCTTTCACTCGGAACAACCTAGCTCCCCTACCAGACCAAAAATGTAAGTATTATGAATCTTGTTCAGCTTTCTTTGCAAGTGTTAACATGTCTAGACACAACTAAATGTTATTTCAGTTACTTTCATTTTCTAAGGGAACATCAGGTGCCAAAACTTATAAATCACAGGAAAATAGAGACAATCTTTAAAGCTTCATCCAACTTGGTAATGCTTATTTTTTAAAAAAGAAAAAGAATACCCCCTTCAAGAATTTTTGTGTTTGAACTATAAAAACAATAACAAGTTTATTTTGCTATGTATTATTTAATGTCCTTAAGAAGAAGGTACTTTAAAAATTCTTAAGACTGGCCTCTTGACATTGGTTTCCTTACTGCATTGGACAGATAGAAATGTGCATTGTCTCTGTACTCACAGTCCCTGCATTCCTAAGCAAAAAGAAAATGCTGTTCATCAGGATTACTTACAGCATTATTGATTTATTTTATTTTATTTTTTCTTTGAGACAGAATCTCACTCTGTTGCCTGGGCTAGAGTGCCGTGGCGTCAGCCTAGCTCAACAGCAACCTCAAACTCCTGGGCTTAAGCCATCCTCCTGCCTCAGCCTCCAGAGTAGCTGGGACTATAGGCGCACACCAGGACGCCTGGCTAATTTTTTCTATATTTCATAGCGACAGGGTCTTACTCTTGCTCAGGCTGGTCTCAAACTCCTGAGCTCAAGCAACCCCTCCTGCCTTGGCCTTCCAGAGTGCTAGAATTACAGGTGTGAGTCACTGAGCCCGGCCTTAGTGATTTATTTTAAAATATTTTATACAAAAAAATTCTCTCCTAATACACAATGCTAATATATTCCACTGGGCCAGTGATATTCAAACTTAAGCGTGCTTAAGTCTCACCTGGGGTGCTTGTGATAAAGTAGACTCTTGGGCCCCACACCCAGGGATGCTGAGTTTGGATACCCTCATAGTCCTTTGAGGTGGGTTGTATCACTGTTTCCATTGCAGAGCCAGAAGCAAAACTACAGGACGCCGAGTCTTCTGCCTCATGAAATGAGCAATGTTTACTGGATTCTAATTTCTTTCCTTTTTTTCTTCCTATTTCACCCCACACCATTTGTAACACACATACACACACACACACACACAGAGCCCCTCTACATCCTAATGGTAGGTTAGGTGATTTCAGAGCTGCCCTAACTATTTTAGACAACTTTCTCAGCCTTTCTGTACTTCAGTTTCCTCACTCTGTCTGTAACAGTAGTCCAGCCTGGTAAGACTGATGGGAGAATTAAATGAGACAACATATGTAAAGCACTTAGCACACTGTTTGCACAGAGTAAGTATCCAATATGTCTCTTCTCCTCCGGTCTAGGGTTTGAAGGAGACAAACTAAGAGTTCTAGAACTCTTCTGATAAAAAACAATGAACCATGGGAGCCAAGTACAACCCTGTCTTTTTGCAGATAAGAAAACTAAGAGACAGAGGGAAATGGCCAGTCACACAGAGAGTTTAGTAGCAGAAACCAGGACCTCTTCCTTGACAGATCAGTTCCTCTGCTCTTTACTGATTTGTGTAAAGTGAGAGCTCTGTATGGCGTCAGTTCTGTCCTTGGATGAAATTCAAGCCCGAACCCGTCTTTAAGCAAAACTGTAGCCACAAAGAAATCTGGTTAAGGAAAGAGTCGCTCTGTCTTGACTCCTGCTGGGGCTTGGAGAAGCCAGGGAGGAGAGGTTTTCTTTGGCAGAGCTCAGCAGCTTTGCCTTTCACAATTAAGTTTCAGGAGAGAAGGAAAGATAAACATCTTTGATCAACTTAGCTCTATGAACAAGAAATGAAAGGGCACACAGTGCCTTTTCTGAAAGAAACCTGAGAACCTTCTGAGGTTTGCATAAAAGCACAGCACAAATGGCTTGGGCTCGTTTAGAGCCTGGGGAGCAGTTGCTGAACATCGGCAGCGACTCCACCCCAAGGAAGAGCCCTTCCAGGCACGCACAGCCCCATCGTGTTTTCTCCAAACATGGCACAGCCTTGTACTAGTGCACGTTTGAAATCCCAGCCTCCCTGTGGCCAGCCTGGGCAGATACGTCTTCTCTGTGCAGTCCAGCTCTCAGCAGGACAAGCTTCTTAGAAATGCCTCTGCCCCTAAAGAAATGACACACCTCTCCTGCCACCTTCCTTATAAGACTCTGAGAGAAGCAAATCCTGAGAGTCTCTCATTCTGTTTTTCTCCCCAGTTCTCTCTGGAGAACCTCTGCGGACAAACAGAGTGCTTCCTGCTATTCCAAGCCAGCGGGGACACAGCACACCAGCTGACGAGAGCGAGCACTCCGGCAGTCCCGCCAATGGGGAAAACTGACTGTGGCCGCTAACCACAAGACATATAGATTCTATATATTTTCAACTCTCAAAGGATGAGATGACTCTAGTTTGTAAGAACAAAGACTTTAGTAAGCTGCATTCTGTAAGCCATTCAGTTTTATAACTCAAAATTCTTTATTTCAAGTGAAGATAATTTCCTAAATAAGCCCTTAGAATCTTTGATTGTGCATATATTGTAAGTCTGTGACTTTCTGTGACCTCTACATGCCAAAATTAAAAGACAAAATATGTTAGCAGGGAAACTCAGCTATTTTTGATTTGCTTTGTGGTGTGTTTGCTGCTTCTTGTTGTTGTTTGGTTGTTTTTTTGCTGAGTGATTTTATGTTTTGAAAAAAAAAAAAGTATGCTTTGCTGAATAAAAAACAGAAAAAGCACACTTCCCACGCATGTTCTTCACATTTATTGTAATTCTACCTTAGACTAATGAAACCTAATTAACATTAAAGTAATAATGCCTATAATCAGTCACAGTTTACGGCTTTTAAATGTACAATGCTCTGCAAAACATTTTCCAACATTGTCAGTTCCTGGCGACAGCCCAAGTCACTTGACCATGTTTATCTCGCCTGTGTTATTTGATTATTTCCACCTGCTGTCGTTCTCAGAGATTATTGATTGTTCTAACAGTGAGAAGGTCATGTGAGTTGGAAAGGTCTACATCCTGGCCTGAAAGAATTGAATAGGCATTTCTCACACATTCCTCAAATACTCTACATATTTATTCTTTTTTCTGTTTCAAAATAATCTTCTCTGTCTACTCAAGACCTTCCCATGCTTAAGACTTAGCAAAGTTTTTAAAGACTACTATTAACTGCAGATCTCCTTACTGAGATGTTTGTGTGTTGTGTGGATTGATTTTGGCTAGAGGTCTGTATAAAGTTCAAGGCTTAGCCACATAAGATGATGGTCACTCCATGTTTTTTCTGAGCCTGCATATTATTTTGTAAATATTTCAGGTACCTGTATAACATTTCCCACTTTATATTAGTATTATTTGTTTAGAGAGGTGAAACTCTACCCTTAACCAGACAGAAGCTCTTCTGGGGCCAAATCACAATTCTTTGGCTCTGTCCTTCTAGAAATTTGTACAGTGCCAGGTACAAAGTAGGCACTCAATCTTTTTGAAGGAAGGAAGGAAAGGAAGTAGAGAGGCGGAGAGGGAGTTGGCAAGGAAGGAGGGAGATTTACTAAGTGATAGTGAAATAGGTCACTAGTCCACAATCCCATATGAACAATGATAATTGTCTGAATCAGAAATGGTAAAAGAGAAAGCCAAGGTAGGCAGTAGCTAAAAGGAGGGCAGATCCCATTACAAACAGAAGAGCTCTAAGAACATAGCTTCTGAAGAGTTTTCTTTGTTTCGTTTTGTTTGCAGGCTATTTTTGTCTTTGAAGAGTCATTCTTTATAAGCATCAGACTGTGCAGCTGTTCAGTTGTGTCAAGAGGCTACTTCTAAATCCATGTCCATCCACAAGTAGATACCTGGCCCCCCACTGCCTAGATTAGTCAGCATAGGCTAGCTTCCGCTTCAGTAATAAACAGCCAAAATCTCACTGGCTAACACGGTCTGTTTCTTATTCACAGTCCGTGTCCCACACCAGCTGACAGAGTTGGCTGATGTACATTCCTTGGTGACAAAAGCAGAAGAAATGAGAGGTGAGTATTATCGTGTCCTCTCACATTGCATTTGCTAAATCACATGGACATGCCTAACTTCAAAGGAAGTAGAGGAATGTAATCCTTCCATGTTTCTGGAAAGGGGAGGATTGGAATATTTATGAATTATCCAAAAGATTGCCACACTAACCGAAGCTCAGGCCCTGAGTGATTATTTAAGGACACTGGTACACCCCTCCTGTAAGTAGATCACTAAGAGGTCAAAGCAATTTGAGAACAAAAGTGGACAGCTATAGAAAAAGCCACCATCTCCTAACACCTGCACTTGTTTAAACATGCATACCCACACAGAATCTTCTAATGTTGGGCTTTCCCTCCAGTTTGATTTAGGATTTTTTTTTTTAGCTATGAAGAAATATGCCACTCACTACCACCTCTGTAACTAGAGCAGCTGTCCTTTTGCCACCAGGGAAAGTTGCTTATGTAGGGTAGTTTCATCCTTGGCCAATGTTTCACTGGTCAAGTGAAGGACCATCTGCAGTGCCATCCAGAAATACAAACATAACCATTAATGTTACTTTTGCCTCTACTTTTTGAAATATACCACTGCATGTCTCTACACAAGTGCATCCTGGCATTTTAAAGGTAATATTTTGAAAACAACCTTCTAGAATCCACCCTGGGTTTAAATGCAGTAACTAAGAAGGAACATATTTGACCTTAGTATAAAATATAATACCCAAGCTAAAAACTAAGTTAATAAAGGAACATTATAACAGCTCTCACATGTGGTAATTAGCTTCTGATTGTCTTCAGGGGAAAAATGATATTTTAAAATCAGGAAATTCTGTCAGAATCATATTGACATAGAAATGTAAATACTGGTAGATAAAGACTGTCAACAAACTGTATGTTTCTATCAAAACTATAGTCTTTCAAAGCAAATACCTTCCCATTCTGACCTTTGTTCTAGTTTAACCCTGGTTTTGGGACAGCTGAATGAGTTCCAAAACATCCCAGAGGTCAAATCTGGGAAGTCAGTGAATAGATTTCATCAAAAGCTGAAGAGTTTCCAGTCAGCATGTTACAGTAGCATAACTGTCACTAGAGGGACAAAGGTATTTTTCACACCGATATATGAAAAACAGGAAATAACTCGTTGATTATTAAACCCCTAGTAAAACTTTTAATAATAGTAAATGGTAAATCACCTTGCAACTGCTAGTTGCCTACAAAGTAGGGAAAATGAGAACAAAGGAAAGATTCCAGTTCCCTTAGGAGGTTGAAGTAGAACCTAACTGGCTGATGGTAAAGATCAGAGGCTGAGGTTTTTGGAGACTGGGGCCAGCTGTACGACGATGGTCAGGTCGGGTGGAGGATGAAGGAGACTGAAATTGGCCCCACATGGGCAGTGAACCCAAGACGTGTACCCAGATACAAGCAGACGACCATGAGCAACACCCAGTGCATGGAAAATGAACCTGCACCGGAGACATAACAGTGAGTGACATAAAAGAATGAAGGAAGGAAATTATCTCCATTACTTCTATTCATGTGACATAAAAGTACTCCAAAAAGAGAAGCCAATTACACTTACTACTTAGACATGGATAATAAAAAGACAGGTCATGAGGAAGTAAAGCCACATCTTAGAGCCCAGAGAATGGTCTTCTACAGTGAGCACGCCAAGGGCTGGCCTCAGCCACAGAAGGACAAGCTCCATTTCCCCCATAACTCTTTGTATATTGCTCACAGATCTCCAGAAGGTACAACTGCAACTTCTTCAGTTCACCAGGGCTCAAGAGTTAGATTTGATCGAATCCCGCCTATATCAGTGAGATACAGGGCTGCAAGCATTATGCTCCTCCATCAGGTTAAAAAAGGAGCTCAAGACCCTAAAAATGGGCTCACATGCAATACTACCAAGACAAACACTAACTCTATTGAAAGCACTTATTCAGACTTCCAAGCTAGACCAGAAGAGCAGAGTTTCTGAAGGTATGTAAGAGAACAGCAATAAGCAGGAGTAAAGCCACCCTGCACCATGTTTTCATGTTTTATAGACAGAGGGACACCACTAGAGAAATTTTCTCAGGTAAATATGATAAAGCCAAGCAAGCCTTTGAATTCAAGAAAAACTAAAAACCAAGGCAATGCTCTCATGTATCCAAGTAGCCCACTCTGAAAGATCAATCCCAGTGTTCTCTGACCAAGTGATTTGGAAGGGGAAAAAAACACAAATACAGAGATAAAATAAATTGAAAAGATATAGGAATCTCCCCTCCCTTGAATCTCTAGCCCCTGAGAGTTACCCATTAAATCTTCATCATAGGGAATTTAGTGAGATGTTTCCGTAAAACCACCTGCCCTTTGCACGGCCTGTCAGCACAGGATGAAGATTCAAACTTCCAGAAAGCCCTTTGTGTTATTCTAATAAAGACTTATAAAGTGAATACAGTTTACTACCAGGGTGTTCTGAAGTCAGCTCTGACCAGCTTGCAAGGGTCGATTGTTAAATCCAGTATTCAGGAATTTTGTGAACTTGTTCAACCATTGGTTGCTTGAAATGGGCCATGATGGGAGTATTTACACCAGGGAAATAGGCAAACACTAAAAATCTTTTGTAATCTTTAAGCATTAAAAGCACTTTAAATAATTTAAAGATACTCCTTTGATAACACTGATGTTGAAGAACAGGACTCATGCCTGTCTTGAGGACAGTTATGACATACCTAGACCTTACTGTATGAAATTGTAATATTTCACAGGATATAATTTTATACAAGGGATAGTAAGGCCCATACAATATATGAATGCATGATTCAGCACTGCACCTAGAGTGGATTTCCCCTCAGAGCTCAGCATGAGCCGTGTGGCACCTTAATGAGTATTCGTGGATGATCACCGTTTCCCCCGTTACCTCGTGAGCCTACCCACAGCTCACAGCTCAGTTTCATCAGTTTTTCTGTTCAAGGTGCATAGCCTGGTCTTAATGTAGACAGTGCCTACACTGCCACTGCCTGTGGCTTCATGTCTGATCTTTTACCACCCCCACACCCTGTTAACACTCAGGAAAGACATGTGTGCCCTCTTTAACTCCCCTTGTAGCTAAGAAATAAGCACCAACTTCTGGGAAGGAGTCAACGTCAGGCAGGAAATGGATGTGACAGTGCCTTCCCTTTGCCAGCTCTTCCAGAATTAGGGGTAAACAAGTGTTCTACAGCCAGGCAAAGTACAGCTCTTTTGTACAGAAATGGATAGACTGGGGTCTGAATTACTTGGCTATTTACATAACCAATCACTATTTGTTGGTAAGGAGGAGGGTTAGTTTAAATCACATGACCCAATAACTCAGATGTCACTCAGGTAGGCATAAAGGCCTCGTAGGGATTCAGTCCTAATGTCAAGATCTGGAAATGATGTCCTTTTCTGGCACCTACTCTCTGGCCTTGGCTTAGCTTGTTCTAGACCAGCAACAGGTGATTGTAACACATTTATGCATTCCTTTTTTCTTTCAACAAAAATCTAGTGACTGCTTGCACTGTGGGAGGTTCTGTAGGAAAAAATACATGGAGTGGAAAAGATATAATGAATTTATATAATGTTAAGTGATAAGACTTTTCATAAATTTATTAGAGAAAAGCCATTACTTAAGCTATATGTCCTCTGTTTTGGTTCTTTATTTTTTATGATTTGAAGCCAATAAATTAGCTTTTAATAAAACTAAATATTAGGTCTCAAAATTACTTCCCTGGTTTTATTCTTCCACTCAAAGTTACAGAGGTCCAGAGTCACAGTTTCAGAGCCTTAAACAAACAAACAAAAAAGAGCTCTGGACATGAACAGATTTGAATAAAAATTGAAATGAGGCCAAACATAGTGACTCAGGCCTACAATGCCAGCACCTTGGGAGGCCGAGGCAGGAAAATTGCTTGACGCCAGGAGTTTGCGACCAGCCTGGACAACATAGGGAGACCTCGTCTCTACTAAAAAGTTTAAAAAAAAAAAAAAAATTAGCTGGGTATGGTGGCATGTGCCTGTAGTCTGAGCTACTTGGGAGGCTGAGGCAGGAGGATGGCTTGAGCCCAAGAGTTCAAGGTTGCAGTGAGCTATGATCAGGCTGCTGCATTCCATCCTGGGTGACAGAGTGAGACCCTGTCTCAAAAAAAAAAAAAAAAAAAAACAGAAAGAAAGAAAGAAATGATTATCCAAACTGTTAACAATGTACTTCTTCAAGATCCTGAAGCTCAGAGCCAAAGAGTCTTTTTGTAGTTGGTACCAGATCAGAGTATCAAAACATCTGGACTGGTTCTTACAAGGTCTTAACCTTACTGGTTAGGTAAAAAAGAAACCTGGTGTTGGCATCACTGACTATTTCTTTCTCATAACGATACTTCACATTGATTTGACCTCGTTTCTTCATCAGCAGGTCTACCTGGGAAAGGGGAGCCGACTTGTGAGACTGCAGGAAGTGGGGAAGAGGATGGGGGACGCTGAAAGCCACCCCTATCCCCAGCCAGCCCCACATCTAGTCAGGGCCACTCTCAGCCCAACCCGGAGTGTGGATTAGAGTTTCACAGGGTGGAGGGGCAGGAGGACCAGGATGCGGCACTTTTCCTTTATGGTAATTACTCCAGCAGAAAGCAGAGAGGCGTTTATGGTACCCCCAAGGCACAGTGTTTTAGTGGATCATCCATTACTTTCTCTCCCTTCACTCAAACCTTTTAACACAACTGTTTACAAGAAGCAAAACAAATTGATGTTTATGTCCCCATTTTTCTTAACCACTCACCCATTCTGCGGGTGTGTTCCTGAACTCTGGACCGGGGAGAAGGAAGGAAAGAGGCCTGGAAGACCACACAACTTGCAAAGCAGTTCCCGGGTAATGGAGAACTGGCTGCCTGCAGCATAGATCCAAATATGTGTGCGTACAAAGACATGGAGCCTAAAGTAAAGCTCATCACTCTCTCACTGTGTTTTCAGTGTAATGCTGGCTCTTACGACAGAAGCACAAAGAGGCTTCTCAAGTGTGTTTTATCTTCCACATTTGAATGTTAACTTTACAGACTATTTTAAAATGGGAATTAATTTAATGGAATGTAATGCTTAGCTCTGATTTTTTGTTACTTTAACATTTAACCAACATGAACCTAGGAGTAATTGCTTTTCAGTTAAATTGAATCTGGAGAATGTGTCTTCTTGACAATTTTTTAAGAGAAAAAAATGAATAATGTGGTGAAGAAGAATGACCATTTAGATTCGGAAGACATACATTTTTATAAAATATGCTAGCCCTTCTAACATTGCTAATGTCCTTTCTAATGAAAAGAAAAAATACTTGTTAATGATGACTTTCATCCTTTAATTAAAAATACCACAAAAAGTCCTGGTGGAGAATATCAGAAGAAACTATTTAAGTAGTCTTTGATAAATCCGTTCTCTTGTTCTCATTCTGCTGCTAACTCTCCTTTCTGTAAGTAAAGATTGACTTTTTTTTTTAAGCAAAAGTGTTGTGAACACCTATTATGTGTACTGTTCCAGGTGAGGGAGCTGAAGTTATAAATAAAACAAAATGCCTATTCTCATCAAGCTCTCCAGATTGCGTTATAACACAGAAAACAATTGCAAAAACTGTTAGTATCTCAGGTTCTATTTTCTGACTTTGCCCCATCGGAATCCCAGAGACTCCAGCCAGCCTGACTTCCAACTGCTGGGATTGCTGCTGCTAATAGCCTTCATTTTCCTGGGTCTCATCTCCTGTGAGAATTGATACAATATAAGGGAAAAAATAGGAAATCAGAATGGAACACTCCACTTAATTTAGAGAGATTTTTTAAATGTTGAATGAAGACAAGGTTTCATTAAGAGGAAGTTTTCAGGAGTACTTGACAGTGGAGAGGGAACTGGCGGCCACAGGGCGGGGCGTGAATAAAGGAGACTTTTACAGCCAGAGGCTGCGTGATGGGGGAGAGAGAAATAAAAATCAGGAATGGAAACAACTTACAAACTTGCAGCAAAGAAGAAAACAGGAAAGAAAAGGAGAAGCAGATGGAGGACCTTGAATATTAAAAAATATTTTCAGTTAAAGTCATAAATAAGGAAAAGGAGTAACGACAATAGCAACTGAGGCTCTTGGGTGCCAGACCCAGTCTAAGCACTTCACATTCATGACAAACAGCTGCTATTTCTCAGGTGTTTGCTATGTGCAGCCACCGTTCTAAGTTCAGTACTTACGCAACTCATCCTGTTTAGCCCTCGTCACAACCCTACCAGGCTCAGTTTACAAAGATGGTCACACAGACAGCAAGTGGCAGGGCCAGGATTCCAGCCCAACCTCTAGACCCCTGTCTCCTAATCCCTGCACACACTGCTTCCCTCAGAGAGTGGGCTGCTGCCAAGACTGCTAGTGCTCACCAAGACCATGGGCTCCTCTTCTTCCCTGGCACGTGGCAAACTACTTCTATCCCCTTGCAGTAAGATGAGGCATGGGCTGATTCTGAATGTGAGTGGCTGTGATGTGCCTGACTTCCCTCCAGCCTCTGGCAGGGCCGTTCACACACTCTCTGTTCCTCTGTTCCAGAAATCAGATGCAGAGGACCCAGTGGAGGACCCAGAGGACCCAGTGGAGGACCCAGAGGCCAGGAACCACTAGACAGAAGCCATCTGAGCCCAGCTGCCAAGCACTCAATTGGACTTAATGTTTTCAAGAAATCACCTGCCTTAGTATTACACCATTGAGTTTTAGGAGTTATTATAGTAGTTATTTCTTACCCTGATTAACAACTAGCGGAAGCCAACAGTGATTTTAATAAAAGGTGATTTTCATCAGTATGCCTTAAAGCAAAAAGTTAGGAATAGAGTTAATATGGGAGATAATTAGAACACCGGGGGAATACACAGATGGACCTTGTTCAATCAATTCAGTCATTGTGTCACCTGGTTCTAAGGGAGGGAAGCCTTTTGTGGTTAAGACCTCTTTTTTTTCTGGAAAAGCTCCTTGTCCTCTGTAAGTGTAAAGGAGAATCTCAGCAGGACAACACAGTGGCTATTGGCTTTGCTTGTAGAGTCACCACTTCTTCAGAATTCTTGGTGACAAGTAACCTGGGCTAATGCAGAACTTGTACGCTTTTGGAGGCCAAGGAGGCTTGTTAGCCCAGAGCTGGTCAGGTGCGTCTCTTAGTAGAGTCATCCTGAAACTGTGCTGGGGGATCCCCAAGCCTGAAGCAGAGATCTCTGTCTTCGGGCCTCCTTCTCCTTCGGTGTCCCAGTTGTGGGGAGGTCAGTGAGAAGCTGGACTCCTGGGTTCGACCCCTGCACATCACCCAAGGGGTTTCCCCAGGCCAAGTTCCGCACACTCCCCACTGCTCTCAGTGTCTGAGCATCCAAGGCCCTCGCACACTCCCAGTTCCAGACAATTGCCTCTTTGCTTTGACATTTGAACCGCTAAGTCACTGCTGCTTCTGGGGGCGGTGACCACTGGGGGCACAAGAGGAGAAAGGGTGTGGAATGGGGACTTAGAAGGGTCCTCAGTGCTCTACCAGCCAGGGAATGCCAGCCAGGCTGCACTGGTAGATGTCCCTCTCTTCCCATGTCCTGCTGATCACCAGAGCACACGTGGTAATTGCTTTGTGAGTGATGAGGGAGAAACAGTCTGCTGGTGTTACGTGGAGAACTCAGAAGGAAAGGAGATGAATGGACCGTGGCCATTGCCTACTCCTCTCTCCTCCTGCCTAAATGTCCTTGAAAGATCATTCTGGATTCACCTCTGCCATGGGGGTGGGAGAAGAACCCAGGGATGCAGAGCCAAGGCTGTATGGAAAGACTGACATCTTAGAAGCCTGCCAGCCTAAATCCCTGGACAGGATAGGACCCAAATGTTCTCTGGAGGTGAAGAGAAATGATCTTGTGTAAAACAAGGGCAATCTTTGAACTTTCTGTCTTTTTAGCCTCCTAGGCTTGGCTCTTGGTCAAGCACTGCAGTTATTTTGGCTGGCAGCTTCCCAGTCTAATTAAAAAACAACAACAACAAAAAAAACAAAAACAAAAAAAGTCCGTCCTGTGTGCCCTGGAGGAACAATGAGCCAACTAGTATCCTGAGTGCCTCCCCAGAACCAGAGGGTTCTTGACTCTGTGGTGAGATAGTCTGAGTATACCCTTGTAGTCTAATGCATATCCTTGAGAGCAAAGTATGATTTATTTCAATCTCTTCTATAAGTAGCTGTCAATACCATAAAACCACAGAACTTTAGAACTAAAAGATTCTATGAAACTTCATTTCTCTCATTTGTAAAATGAATATGTTGAACTAGAACATCTCTAAATATCCTTCCAGCTGTAAAGGTCTATGATTATGTACATATGATACATGTGTATATGACACATACATGTAAAAGGAGGCCATAAAGTATTAAGTCATACTATTTTTAAACATTCCAAGATGAATACATAACCCATTTTTTTGTAGTATCAGCAGAGTGTGAACATGAAAGCAATTTTAATCTTGCCCATCCGTCCATCATAAACTCACTGTGTAGACCATTTTTCCAGGCTACAGATAAAATCTCAGGCAGTCCCCATAGCTTTTTCCAGGCCCCAGAAAAGACTGTCATTTCAAAAGTTGAGAACAGTTGAATATCAAAACTTCAACCTTATTCTCATCTAAACTCCTAGCTCAGGTCTGCTCCAGGCCTGGAAGCCTGCACTGGAGGACTGGGTGCCGGTGGCTTCTTCTCTCCTTTACCCAACTCTTCTCCAGCTCCCCAGCAAATGCGTTAGAGCCCTCAGGGTCAGACCCAGAGGGAGAGGGGAAGAGGGGGAAGCGTGCAGCCTTGCAAGGCCGGGAGAGTTCTGCTCTGGCCTCAGTGCCCCCAGGTGCCAGCTGCAGCAAGGCTGCCTCCTTCTCCAGTGGGACTTATTAAAAGGTCATCTTACTCTCCCTTGCTGGGAACAATTTCTGTCCTCTGGCCGGCAGATTGTGTCTCACACCAGCCCGTAGGGTCTGGCTGCTCATCCTTTACTGGGGCCCCTCCTCTGCTCCAGGAGGTTCTCTTGGGCAAGATCCATTAAGATGATGTTGGTTCCTATTTGGTGCTCAGGAAACATCACTCTTGCAGCTCACGCCTGAGACACCTTTCCTCACAGGTGGGTCTCTCCTGATGGTCTCTGTGAAACCCTTCTCTTGTGGCTTGAGGGCAGAGGGAAGCACCCGCCCCACCGTCTCCATAGAGACAGAAGGGGAATGGCCCCAGCTGTGCGACTTTCCCAAGGGCATTCTCGCCATCTGTCAGTCTTCAGCTTCCCAACCTCACAACCAGTTCCCACGGAGTCCAAAGCGGATAATGGGCTAATTCTGTCAAAATTGGTTCCTACTTCTTAGTGGATCCTGCCTGGGTACTCTAGCACCTCAGTTTAGGATGTGGGGACTTTTGACTCCTAGTTTTTGTTCTTGATCAAGTTCACAAACAGGTGAGTAGCTGAGGCTTAGAGAAATTAAAATATCTAAACGGTTATATATTTGCCCTTAATTATAAATAGGATTTCACATAAAACTACTCTCTCAAAACATTCGAATATTTCAATTTTATTCCAATTCAAACATTTCTAGAGAAAAAAATATGTTTGATCATCCAATTTTGAGTCTACCTGAGTTCACTGAATGTGTTTTTTTAGTTTAAGCACATAAAGTAACCAAGATCTAGTAAAATAAAACAAAATAAAAATAATATTTTGATTTGGCTCAGGAAATTAGTTTTGTGTATTCAGCTTTCAGTTCATAATTTAGTCAGATCCTGACTATAGCACTGACCTTACTGACACCGTTCACCGTCTGAATGGTGGGTTAAGCAAGAAGCATTAAATGGTACAATTTCCTCTCTATGAAGATGGAAATGGAATAACTTAATCCGGGGAGACTGGCTGTTCCTGTTAGGTCTCTGCAAACTTTTCTATGACAAGTGTGGGTAAGGGTGCCCTAGATGGCATTGCAAAAATCAGATATATGTGAAGTTCGCTATGGGTTTGAAATAAAAACTCAGATATGTAAGATACAATATTATGTACAGCCTCTGCCAGATACGCTCAGAGTATCAGACATGTAAACGTATGTTTGCCCCAGGAAGCTGCTGAGAATTCCACTAACTCATAAATAACGACTTCACTGTGGCCCACAATGACCTCCTTTTACCCAGTACCTATTAGCAGTTGCATTCCCATAAGCAAACAAAAAAAATGGCTTGTTAGTTTATTATTCACTTACCTACTAGAGATGGAAAACAAGTGGTCCGGTTGAAAAAGTTTAAAACAATCCCGAAACAAGTGATGTCAATTTTGCATTAACATTTCCAGGCATCTAATGAATGGCTAGATACATATTGTCAACATATATCAAGGGTAAGCAGGAAATCTATCGCCCTGAGGTCAGGTTCGTTTAATGTCAGTGATTAGTCCTTGGGGCTTTAGAAAAGCGATCTTAGTTTTAACTACTACTGAACTAAAAGGGGAAAAAATGAAAGTGACTTTATTTAAATATCATTTCAATGGAAGAAATAACAAGTGGTTTGGCTTCTTTCCCTACCCGTGAAAAATAGCATGACCCACAGTAAGTGCTCAATGAATATATTCTTTATGATGAAAGAAACATAAGGACAAAAATTTTAATGTTCTCAGGACGGGCCATGTCACTTTTGCCCACAAGCAGTGGTTGGAATCACAATCATTTATTCAGTAATTAATTGTGTCAGCACTGTGCAAGGTGTTGGAAATGGCACAGTCAACCAGACACGGTCCTGCCCTTGAGTGACTTAATTATTAGGGAAACGAGCAAGTAGACGGGCACCAACAATAGGGTATGGTAAGACTTTCTGTGGGGGTGCTCTGTTGGCTCTGGGAACACCTAAAAATCAGGAAAGGCTTTAAGAGAGATTCATATCTCTAACCTTGGATCTAAAAAATGAGTTTGGTTAGCCAGGAAGAGAAGAGAAAAATTTCAAGAACTTTACATACAAAGGCTAAGAGGTGAGAAAGGGTGTTCAGAGAACTGTAAAGCGTTCAGTAAGGCTGAAAGGGGGTGGGGGTGAGGGGAAAAGGCCAGAGAGGCAAGCAGAGAACACGAAATGAAGATCCTTGAAGGTTGAGAAATTTAGACTTTGTCCTCAGGATTAAGCTTCATCAAAGGGTTTGTGTAAATGAGGGGTGGCAGTGTGATGTGCTCAGATGTGAATATTTAGAAAAGAACACCAGCTGCAGAATGTAGAATGGAAAGGAAGGGGACAAAAATGGAGTTAGGGCTGGGCATGGTGGTTTATGCCTGTAATCCTAGCACTCTGGGAGGCTGAGGAGGGAGGATTGCTTGAGGTCAGGAGTTCAAGACCAGCCTGAGCAAGACCTTGAACAGAGAGAGACCCTTTCTCTACTAAAAATAGAAAAAATTAGCCAGGCAACTAAAAATAGAAAAACTTAGTGGGCATGGTGGCATGCGCCTGTAGTCCCAGCTAATCAGGAGGCTGAGGCAGGAGGATCGCCTGAGTCCAGGAGTTTGAGGTTGCTGTGAGCTAGGATGATGTCACTGCACTCTAGCTGGGGTGACAAGAGCAAGGCTGTCTCAAAAAAAAAAAATGGAGTGAGGAAGACTAGTTAGGAGGCTGCTGCGTTGACTAGATTAGAGAGCTAGTGACTGGAACTAATGCAGGGGCAATGGGAGTGGAAAGTGCGTTCATCCCTCAGTAGACGGGGGTTCCAGGACTCCCCCATACCAAAATCTGCCCATAGTCAAGTACCGAAATCAGCCCTCCCTATATGCAGGTTTCACATCCTGCAAATACGGTATTTTCGTGGAAGTGGGCCCACACGGTTCAAACCTGTGTTGGTCAAGGGTCAACTGTAAATGCATTTGGAGATATTCAAGTGGTAAAGGCCGGGCCCCGTGGCTCATGCCTATAATCCTAGCACTCTGGGAGGCCAAGGTGGGAAGATCACTTAAGATCAGGAGTTCTGAGACCAGCCTGAGCAAGAGCGAGACCCCCGTCTCTACTAAAAATAAAAAAATTAGCTGGGTGTGGCGGTGTGGGCCTGTAGTCCCAGCTACTTGGGAGGCTGAGGCAGGCAGATCACTTGAGCCCAGGAGTTTGAGGTTGCTGTGAGCGAGGCTGACACCACGGCTCTCTAGCCCAGGTGACAGAGCGAGACGGTGCCTCAAAAAATTTTAAAAAATTAGATTAAATTTAAAAAATGATAAAATGCGGGTAAGATTTCCATGTGGAGGTGACAAGTAGACTATTGAATTTTCTATAGATTCTCCAATGAACATATTAACAGAAAAAGAACCCACAAAAGATTTTAAGGAGTTGTGTGAAAAGATTGATGTCACTGAAACCAAGGAAGGCAATTTCAAGAAAACCACAGTCACCAGTATCAGCCATGTAGAGCTCAAATCAGAAAATGCTGGAAAAGCAGCCTTAAAATTTAGCAACATCGTTATTAGTTATCTTGGCTGGACCAGTGTCAGAGGAATGCCAGGCAGAAGCCAGGATTTCAGGGAGGATTTCAGAGCGGAGGGTAAGGACGTGGTGCTGGTAAGTATGGACACTTGTTTCAATAAACTTAACTGCAGCCAAAACAAGCAGATCAGGAAGTGAGGGAAAGGTGCGTGGAAGCGAGGGGGGGATCATTTGAAGGCTAGAAGACACCTGGGCTGGTTTAACGCTGCTGAGAAAGAGTCAGTAGCAAGTGAAGCAGCAGGAGAGAGAAGGGGCCTGCAACCCAGCCGCACAAGAGAGTTAGAGCCTCGGCACTGGCGTCTAACTGTGAGGGACGGAAAGGAGGAAATGATGAGCGCCTCTGAAGGTACGTTTGTGGCAAGAATTTGAGGGAGTTCTTGCCTGGTGGCTTTTATTTTCTCTTTAAAGTAGAAGAAAAATTCCCCAACAGGAGACTCATTTAAAAAAAGTATAGGTGCCAACTTTATGATCACAAATTCTGATTGTGGTTTCACTTATGAGTAGACACAAAGTTTGTCATTAAATTGTTCTCTTCCCTTAATAGGCAGGTCTTAACTCTCAGCCACCAACTGTGGTCCCAGGTGGTGTTTTAGCCACGGCCCAGTGAGCAGCATGGCAGCCACCACAGCTATTGATGAATGCTGGGTGCCACCCAGATCACAGGTTTGACTGCTGTGTGCTCAGTGAGCCTCAGTCCCAGAGCACTGGGACAGGGCAGTGAGAGGAGGGTTTTCTTTTTCTTTTCTTGTTTTAGAGACAGGGTCTTGCTCTGTCTCCCAGGCTGGAGTGTAGTGGTGCGATCATAGCTCACTGCAACTTCGAACACCTGGGCCCAAGCCATCCGCCCACCTCAGCCTCCCAAGTAGCTGGGTCTACAGGCACATCCCACCACACCTGGCTAATTCTTAAAACTATGTTGCGGAGATGGGGTCTTGTTATGTTGTCAGGCTGGTCTTGAATTCCTGGCCTCAAGCGACTGAGAGGAGGGTTTTCTGAAGGCCAAAGGGATCTGGTGGCCCTAGGAAAGGATTAATGGAGAAGTGGGTGCCGACTTCAGAGAAGCAGAAGCAAAGGGAAAAAGAACCGAAAGGCAGAAGTCTGGGAAGGGCCAGGGCAGTCTACTCGCAGACTACCACAATCAACTTCCTGAAACCTGTGCTTGAACATGCTAACTAGTCTCCCCTCTCTCTCAAGTCTGTTTGTCTTATAATTCTCTTTACCAATTTCTATACTCACTGACTTCAATAAAGTACTACTGATCTGTAAAGCATAAGCGATGATTTCCCATTCCTTAGTTGGCTTCCTAATATATTCCCAGAAAGCTGAAGCTCTTTCACAGACTCCCTGGCCCCTCCTTCCACGGTGGCTTTACACAGGGAGGGGAACTTCACCCCTCACAGAAGGCCCCAAAGGCTGTAGGTATGTCTATATGCACAGGTGACACAGACCCCATCCTGCAGTGTGCGTTAGGAGGGCCCTCACTTAAAAGCAGTTTTCAAGAGTGTAGGTTCTGAGCCAGGCAGGATGGCACATGCTTGTAGTCCCAGCTACTTGGGTGGCTGAGGCAGGAGGATCACTTGAGCCCAGGAGTTGGAGGCTGTAGTGTCACAGGATCGCACTTGCGAATAGCCACTGCACTCCAGCCTGGGCAACATAGCAAGATCCCATCTCTAAAAGAAAAAAAAAAAATGTAGGTTCTGGCTTTCCTTGCCATTTTCAGCAACCTGCTTTCCAAACCAACCATAACATAGTGGTGGCCAAGTTATTTGAGGAGGATCTTGAGGAGGGAACAGAGAAGCTTCTCTCATTCCCTGCCCCTCGGCCCCAAGTCTGGGGATCAAATTTTTGTCTATCACAAGGAAAGGGTGCCTTGAGGGGTCACCTGATCCCTCTCCTCCTCCTACACTCACACACACCCTCCCTAAGCCGTTGCAAAAAAGAAAGGCTCAGACTTGCTTTAGTAAACCCTCCTGGAGGAACAGATTTCATAAACTTCCGCAGTGACCATTTCAACACCAAATAACGCTCTGATTTTTGCCAGCCACTGAAATAAAAGTAGGAAAAGAAAGTAGAGTGCAGGGGGGAGGAGGAAGAGAGCTTCACAGCAGAAAGGAAAGACAAGGAACAGAATTATTAAGAGGAAGAGCCAGAAAATAAAAAGATTTACCTGACCCATAAATTGAGAATTTAGTTAACAGTATAAAGTTCTCTCTTTTCTACCCTTCGTTGCCTATCAAGCATTTTACCATGTTCAGGAAGAATAAAATGTGATCTACTCCACCCCTAGAATTGTAGCTGTTGGAGAGTTTTTCTTCATAAAAATAAATAAACACAAATAGAAACCCAGTGAGCCAAAGTCAACAGTTGGAAATTCATGTCAGGCTGGAGGAAACTGTGCTTTTAGGGCTTCCAGCCCACACCCCTGCTGGCAGGACTCCACTCCTCTTTGTGCCTGGAACTTTCATGTTCCCTGACTGACCTTAGCCCAGGGCCTCTGATCCGAACACACAGCTGTCTGAACCTCCCCATCCTCCTCTCCCTCCCTGCCCCGCCTCCCACCCCCTCCCCTGCCTAGGAAATCAAAGTAGATCCTGCTCTTCCTGGCTGATTTGCTGGGACACCTCAGCTAAGACAAGCATCTGCTGACATTGTAGCAGAGACTACAGCCCAAGTCCCTCACTGTTCTCAGTCAAATCAATGGAAACTTCTTTTTTTGCTGGCAGGAGCAGCCACCCGTGTGATGTGTCTGCCTGGACGTCATTTGTCCAGGGCGAGAAGGTAGGGGCAGCGCTGCTGACCCTTACGTCACTTGGAAAACAGGTTGTTTTTCTGAGATGAATTTAAGAGATTTATTGGGTTCATGAAAGTTAAGAGGAGTTAGGAGGAGAGAGTTTTAACTTTGTTTTGAAAAATGGTGGCTGCTGGCCTCTGCTACCCATAAGGAAGCCCCAGAGCCCCAAGTTCAGAGCTTTCTCCTCCCCCGCTGTGTGAAGGACACTAGGGCTTCGTGTGGTCATCGGCCACAGCTGCAGGGAGAACCGTGCAGGCCCTGCTTTACTGGAAGATTCGTCAGCTGACTGCAAGGCCAGGAGAGGGACATCCACGTGGGTGACAGAGCACAGGGTAGATGTGGCTTTAGTCTTGAGTCTTGGTGCCCTGAGGATTTTTACTTGGAAGCTGGGGGCAAAGAGGAGGACAGAACTGGAGGATTCTGGAAGTGGAGGAGATGCCCGCGGTGGTGGCTATAATTCTCCCTTAGGTTAGTTCCACCTTGGTAGTCCGGTGAACTTAAACAGCACTAAGAAAATAGGACTTTCAACGGAATTGGCCTGATTTCTTCAACACATCAATAACATGGGAAAAGGGGGAAGAAAAAGTAGAGTCATAACAACTAACTTCAGTATGCGGTCCCTGAGTGGATTTGGTTTGAATAAACTGGTTGTAAAAAACCTTCTGAGGATAGTTATGGTATTTAGAAACCATTATTTATTAGGTACAAAACTGTGATAATATGAATGATAATGATATTATGGTTCTGTAGGGAAACAACTTACTTTAGAGATGCATATATGAGTATTTAGGGGTAAAATGTCATTATATCAGAAATTTATTTTGAAGTATTTGACCAGAAAGAACCGATGAAGTAAATATGGCAAGGGTTAGCAATTGGTAAATCTGGATAAATGCATTGTCATCATACGATTCTCTATACTTGCTGTGAAAACGTGCAATTTAAAAAGCTAAAAACAAACAACTCCAGGATAGTATAGGAAGGTGGGAAGAGAAAACTTCCCATGAAGGTCAGTTATGCCCTAACACCGATTTGCAGGTCTGTGGGCCAGGCTCAGAGCCAAGAAGGCAACGATGAGTACAGTTCAGTACTTATTCTTCAGAAGATAACAGTGTGGTGAGAAAGGCGGACAAGGTGACAGACCACGTCCCAAAAGAGAGCAGTGTCTCAGGCACCCTGGGAGCAAGGGAGGGGCATGGTCCCAGGTGGGATGGGAACCAGGCACACCAGGGCTTCCTGGAGGGAATGATAACCTGGGCTGGGGTTTGATCAATGGGAAGTCTTGTTGGGCTTAGTGGCCAGAGTGGCCGTCCATCTCCAGCCAGGGCGCCCGCTCAGCGTCTGGGGGGGGGGGGGGGCCGAGAGAGCAAGTGGCACAGGGGACATGGAAGGGAGAGCCGTCAGAGGAGGCAGCAACCTAGCTTAAAATGCCCCTGAAGTGGCGTACAATCTGAGAAAGGGAAAGTTTTCTGAGGGTCTCTGGGTAGGGGATCACTGGCCAAGAAAGCCATTTCTCAGAAAGCCAAAACTGGGTCACAACAAGGCAGGGATGGCTCACCAGAGACGCAGACCGCCAGGCGCGGGGGCTCGTGCCTTCCCCAGCAAACCTCAATGTCCGGCTTTCCTGACCCGCTGTTCTGCTTCCAGGGACAGGCTCCAAAGCCTGCTTGGGGTTCCGGCGTCTAGGAACCCCAAGGGTGCACTGACCCAACAAGAGGCAGGCAAGAGCAGTAAGCAACTGGAGCCGCTTGGGACCAGGGGGTTAAATGTGCGTTCGCAGGTCCAGGCAGCAGTCCCCACAGCCCAGCTAATGACCTGGGACCTTGCTGCTTCCAAAAGGAATAAAAGAGTCAGACGTCTGGAGATCAGCTAATGTGCTTGGTTAAAGGAAAAAAGAGGCCATAAATTATTCAGACCTTTTTACAATAGCCTTAGGACTGTTGGAATACTTCCACAGAGTGAGAGGTTTGGGAGGAAACTTGGAGAACTTCTAATCCATTCTTCCACCCAGTGTGCAATCTCTTTTACTTCCTGGTTCATGCTAAATTGACCCATATGAGTGTGTTGCTGTTTCTCTTAGGGAGAGGCCACACCTGTGATTACATTGTCACTGGAGACTGATGAGTGAGAAAGAACAAACCAAAACCAAACCAAAAGAACTTCATTTCACACGCGGATCTTTTTTCACTATGGAAAGTAGTTTTCAAGTTTATTTGCCCCACGATGGAGTGTAAACTAAAGGGATCTAAAGTTTTTCTAGCTAGGGACCATCCCTCAACCTTAGGTAGAAGGTAGTCACATCTTAGATTGTGGTTAGGTCCCAAAGGTAGAAACTGTGTATGCTCAATTTAAAGGTAACTTTAATTTCTCTAAAAGTTGGATATATTAATATAATCAGATTTTCTTCCAGCATTTGAGCCTCATGCCATGTCCTTCTTGTATTTACAGGCTGTGTTACATTTTTTAAAAAAAAGAAATGCACCTTGAGGCAGTGGAGTCGCACTCAGAGAGAGGGTACATCGGCTCTCTGAGAAGCCTAAGCAATTCGCTTCTCCAGAAAAGGCAGGTCCAGCACACGCCACCAAGGCACTAGCCCTGGGAGCGCAACAGCAGGCAGAATCACTGTACGATCTAAATTGCCTTTTTTTCTTCTCTTACTTTTTCTAGTGCACATATATTTGATTTTTCAAAAGTTAAATAAGCTGATGATGTAATTCCAGACAGAAATTTGAAGAGCTGAATTTTCATTAGTCCATTTTCTTGTTCTATAGTGTAAGGTCTCACTAGGATTTCTATGACTGCATTATGACTGAGCATTAAAAATAGAGTCTTAGCTTTCCAGGAGCAGATAACAAGGTTGCAAGAGAAGGATCTAGAATGCTACACTGCCAGAGACCAATACAGAAGAATTCACAATCAGATACTGCCTTGGTTGGTTTTAGGAGGTGCTAAGGCTATCCCCAGGAGTGGAGTCACTACAAGCCGGAGAGAACTCTGTGGTCGGTGGGCCCCAGAGAGCTGGGAGAAGAGGGCCTCCTATCAGACCAGTGCGGCTGAATCTTACCTCCGCCACTTACTAGCTGCATGACTTTCAAAGTCTCAGTTTCACTTCTGTTAAATGGAGATAATAATAGGACTTACCTCCCAAAGCAGTTATGGGAATTAAATGAGGGACAGTGTATGTAAGTGCCTGGCACACAGTAAGCACTAAATAAATGCTGCCATTCTTCTGAGCAGGGCCTTAGAAGATGGGTAGGATTTAGACAAGCAGGAATCGGGGAGGGGAGCGGTGTCCAGGCTTTGAGACCATCTGCAGTGAAGACGATGGAGAGGAAGTAGAGCAGTGATGAAACTGATGCGGCTTCTGATCCTGGTTCTCTTGTTTCCTTGCGATTTGGGGCAAGTGAGCTTTGTGCTTCAGTTCCTTCATATATTAAATAAAGACGATAATATGTAGTAATTACCACCTCAGATTGTAGAGTGGATTAAATGAGATAATATATCGTCAGTGCTCAGCACAATATCTTAGAAGGCAACATAGGAAACTGGTGAGCTGCAGCAGACTCTGGGGGAAAAGATTAGGAAACAGGAGTGAAAGGGAGACTGACCATGTACGTCTCACTCCATGCCCCTCGATTTCTTTTAAATGGGTGGAGACTACCATCTCAGAAAAACAATTAGTCTCAAAAAATACATGCAGAAGATCAGTACAGAGCCTGAAACATAGTAAATACACAACATATGGGAACCATTGTTCTATTATTACTGCTACGTAGACTGACCTATTCCACATGGAATAAGACCACATTCTTTCTCACCCTACTAAAAAGAGTGCAGAAGAAAGCCAAAATCTGCCAAAGCAGTATTTTGAAAAATGAGATTTTCAAAACAAACATTGAAATCATGTTTAGCCTTCTCAAGGAAACAAACTGTTTTCAAGTACTCAAAGTAATTTTAGCAGCATCTATTTAGATAAGAACAACTAACTGACCCCATTACAATTTTTTTTTTCCTTTTAGGCATTTATGCAATCCCAGGAGAGTTTCTACTTGTTTCCTCAGCTATTTAACTATTAAGGAACAATATACCTTACAATAATAAATTTATGTTTACTTTTTAAATTAATGTATAGTTTTGACCTAGCATGGTGGCTCATGACTGTAATCTAAGTGCTTTGGGAGGCCAGGGAGGGAGGATCACTTGAGGACAGGAGTTTGAGATCAGGCTGGGCAACATAGCGAGGCCCTGTTGCTACAAAATATTTTTAAATTTTTTGCCACCAGGCATGGTGGCATGTGCCTGTAATCCCAGCTACTCGAGAGGCTGAGGCAAGAGGATCACCTGAGCCCAGGAGTTTAAGGTTGCAGTGAGCTATGATCAGGCCACAGTACTCCAGCCAGGGGTACAGAGGGAGACTCTATCTCTGAAAAATGGAGAAAAAAATTTAATATATAGTTTACATGTTTATCCAGATCAGACGTCTTTGAGGCGATTCAGAGTTACTGAGTTCATCGTAGTTGTATGCCTCCAAACAACCAATCAGTAAGTGTTTCTTCTCTGTACGTTGGGCCTGAGCTTATATTCTCTTTCCTTTCTTTCTTTCTTTCTCCTCCTCGTGCGTAGCTCCCCATTCCTTTCCTACACGCAGTTTCCTATAAAAACACATTTGTGGATCAGCTTGCTATGTTCTCATTGGCAGCTCTGCGGCCTCCTAAGCAAAGACGTCAAATTGAAAATGCTTCCCCAGTTTCCCCAGAGACCCATGAGTCAGGTTAAATAATCAGCCCTGAGGATGCAGGCTCCGCATTGCAGCCTGGGCTCGCAGCCCCTGGGCGCTCACACTTACCTGGTTCCCCGCACAGGCCCCTTCCAGGGCCCTGGGTGGGAATCAACTGCCATGAAGCAGCTGCCAGGAGCTCGGTTACCACAAGGCACCGTGGCACGTAGGGGAATCTTCCTGTGTTCAACTGATACTTCACTTTTTAAAAATCTGATCACTTCACATTCTCTGTTAAACAATCATCAGAGGGCCTTGCCTTCCCTCAAATAAACTCAACTTATGACTCTTTTTCCTCTTACTACAGGAAACTTATTGTGTGGCAAATATGCTAACACTGCCTAAAGCCCAGAGTAAAATTACAAGAAACAAAGAGGAAACACCATAAGCAAACCTCACGTGCTTGAGGTTTCATCTTAAAATAGACAGATCCTATTCTAATTTTTCTCCAAGTCATATGCGATATTTTTCTAGAAGTATATTTTACTTTTCACTTTTCAGGTTGGGGATTATATTTCCACCTGGCTTTCTACTTTCAATGTATCAGTTACAAAGCTGAAGTTAAAATTCTCACAGCTTATCAACGGAAACCTGATTATTGCTCTTCATCCAAGGGAAAAAAAAAAGTGAAATTGATTTGAACGGAGGACAAGATGGTACCAAAAACACTTTCAGACTTTCCCAACTTCCTGCTGTTTGCCTCACAGAGCAGAGCAAATCTCACATTCCTCCTATTTGGCCCCAAAACACTTCTTTGCAAAAGTCTCTTGCATAACAGCCAAGGATACCCATATTTAGAGCCCTGTGTGCCAAGTGAGGACACACCAGCACTTTAAAAAGAACGAGACTGGGAGCTACTATTTCTTCCAGATGGATATGAAGTCATTTTCGAAGAAATAAAGGCATTGATTTCTTTGGGGTCTTGTCGATAACAGTCCAGAGTCTGCATTGTCAGAGGAAGAAAGAAGCTCAGTCTTCTAGGAAAAGATGATGGACTTAGTGATGGGAATTGGGAAGATTTTCTATGAAGCTGTGAATTAATGAAGCTTCAGCTTGGGGGGGGGGGTGCTGCTCACTTTCACAGGCCCCCGGGAGAGCTGGGGGTTAGCTGCCGGTAGGAAAGGGAGTGCAGGGTATAATCAGGAAGTGTTTCTGTGTGAGCATTTCTGGTAAAGTTGCTAATCTCAGGAAAAAAGGACGTGGATCTCCATGGATCCAGTAATTTGTTGTGATTTATTTTCTCTTTCTCCGTATTTATTTTCATACCAGCTTTTATGTTCACAACTTTATATTCTTTTCCTTAAAGAGAGTACCCAAAATTGTATAAGATTCAGGACTCACATGAAATCTGGCTCCACCATTGTTTAAGGTTTAATAATATTTAATTTCAATTTATTGCTTAGTCTGTTTCTCATTTCCTTAATTGGTAGCTCCTTTTTAATTTTAAAAACAGGTATTACATTATAACATTTCCTTCATTCAGCCAGGCTATGGAATGAAAATGCAGAGAATGTATGTGTGTGTTGGGGGAAGGGAACAGGGATATTAGGGTTTTCAAGGGAGGGAGTCTATTTTCTTCCACTAGAAAATGCTGTTATATTTTTCCCTCACTGAAACATTGAAATGCCCCAAACTGGCAATATGTTTGTGGCTCTTAAAAGTTATGAATACACACTGATATTCTTTTAAAAAAACCACCACCCCACCCACTATGTCCTGAGTAGAATTTGCTACACTGAAGCATGCTATTAGAAAGAGCTTATCACCGGATCTCCTCTGAGGATATAGTTGAGCACATTATTCACCACTTCACACTGTCTTTTTCTGGGGGACTCTCCAAGGAATTTTTCTGGTCTTAGTTCCAGGAATGGCTGTACTTCTTTTGGGCCACTGGCCTTGTTATCTTATCAATTCTGTGAATTATATAGCTGACCACAGTTCCCAGTTTGAGTTGGTTGCTGATAAGCCCAAAACTAAATCTGCAGCCAGGTCATGCCTAGTAATTATGGTGTGTTTCTTGTAGTCACGTTTCTGACTGCATCTTATTTTATCTTTCTTCATTTCTAATTATTACTCATGCTATGTTGTTACATTTTATATATCCCTTCTCAAGAGGGAGTTAGGGATATAAGTTAGTAAAACATTCTTTCCAAAGCATTCTGGTTATAGTTGTATCATAGGTATATGGATATGTAGCAAAATAAATCTGTATTTACCACGCCAAAAAAATAAGAGGATTTTGAAGGAGGGTTATCGTGACATGCGGCAATCTTGTGTTTCTTCCCAATTCCCTGTTTGCACTCACACTTCTGCTCACCAGCAGTGTCCCGGGTGCCTCTCACATCATCCGGCATTCTGCCACTTAGCCTCAGGGGGCACTAACATGGCAGCTGCTTCTAACCCATCTTTGCCACACTCAGATTTACCCCACCCCCACCTCTCCCACCCCTGTTCTTCAGAAGGCCCTGTGCTCTAAGATCCTTACCAAGATCCAGGTTGACTCAGGATATCAGTCCCACGTATTCAGGGGCATACTGATACAAACGAAGTTTCAGAAAAGGTTCCCAAGTCTGGAAAAGGAGTGAAAGTGGCTGTGAATGGTGGCTCAAGCCTGTAATTCCAGCACTTTGGGAGGCCGAGGCTGAAGGATATCCTTGAGCCAGGAGTTTGAGACCAGCCTGGGCAACAGCTAGACCCAGTCTCTATAAAAAATTAAAAAAAAAAAAAAAAATTAGCTGGGCATGGTGGCATGTACCTCTAATCCCAGCTGAGGCAGTAGAAATTGCCTGAGCCCAGGAATTCTAGGGATCACTATGATCCCTGCACTCCAGCCTGGGCTACAGAGCGAGACCCTGTCTCTTTAAGAAAAAAGGGAAAAAAACCCTGAAACTAATCTGGCCCTAGACATGGTATCACAGATAATTCAGACAAGAAAGTGATCTGACCCTGGGAGGAGGAAGGCCCAACCTCCCTGGATGCTTTTCAACACTTGAGCTATCTTCATGGGCACAGGAGACCTCCCAGAAGCAGCAGCAAGGACAGATGTGCCCCGGTGGCCTGGAGGCAGGGAAAGGAGTCCCTGGAGTTAATCCTGCTCAGGCCAGTCTTCCCCTGGACGGTCTGATCTTAATAGCCCCCATCTCAAACTCTTCATTATTCAGGATTTCAGATTCAGGTCAGAGTGAGAATTTCTAGGTCTAATGTCCTTTTGCCCCAGCTGCCCTATCATGTAAGTGTTCAGCCCTGAGCCTGCCCTTTCAGAGCCTCTCCCACCCCTCCAACTTCATTCTCTTGAAAGCCCTCTCATTGATACCACTGATCCTTTTTCTCTATTTTAATCAGAGATACCTTTCTCAGACTTTTTCTCCTATTCATAAAAAGAGGGGGTGAGTTGGCTGTGGGTAAATTTGAGATTCTGCATGAACCAGATTGATCTAAGTGTTTTATTTCCACCCACAGATTGAGATGACTGCTACTGAGTTATATCACCTGAGAAAGGAAAGTCAACATTCAAAAATACTCTGAGACCCAGATGTAAGGAGATGGTGAAGGGACACATTAGAGATTGATACACTGAATCTGTTCATTAGAATGTAAGCTCCATGGGCACTGGCAATTTTTCTATTTTATTAACTGCTATGTCCCCAAATCCTGGCACATAGTAGATGCTCAATAAAGATTTGTTGGTGTGTTGATTAACTGTTTTTACAAATGTGTCTGTATTTGTGAGTTACACTAAGTGGCTTTGTCCTTTCAGGCTGCTATTACAAAATACCAAAGACTGAGTAGTTTATAAAAAACATTTATTTGTCACAGTTCTGGAGGCTGAGAAGTCCAAGACCAAAGCACCAGAAGAGTCAGTGGATGGGGAGAGCTCATTTCCTGGTTCACTGAAATGGCACCTTCTCGTGCAGTAGAAGGGGAAGGCAGTTAGTTAGCTCTAAGCCCTTTTTATAAGGGCACTAAGCCCACTCATGAGGGCACCACCCTCATGACCTAATCACCACCCCACCTCCTAATACCATCATCTTGGGGGTCAGGATTTCAGCATATGAATTTTGCAGGAACACAGACATTCAGACCATGGCACTGAACAAAGTCTCGTAAAATCTTGCTTTCTCCATCTCTCACGCCCCTAGAAGAGAAACCAAATGGGCTTGCAGTTTTTGAAAGAAGAAAGGGAGGAGGAAAGAAGTGTAGTCATTTAGATACCCTCATTGAAGGATATGGGTGCATCGCTGTCACACACCTGTGCTTAACAGTGACCTCCACAACTGAGGCTGCAGGCGTCCCACTATGACTATGGTGAACACTCTTTGTTGCCTCCCACCATTCATTCTCCCACATTTTTCTTTGCTAACAAATCCCAGTTTTGCTCAAATATTAGATAATCATGTGTTTCAGAAACTTTGGGCCCTTTTCCATCTAGGGATGAATCCTTATAAGTCTAGGCTGCTGGTGGGATTCTGTTTCCCTTACCCAGGCTGGAAGAGGGACACGAAGCAAGTCAGAAAGGGAGTCTGCTGGGGGACTTCTGGAAGAGTCTTCATCCCATCATGTCATAATGGAACATGAGGAAAAGGACAGGCCTCGTCCCTCTTCCAACCTCAGGGTGCGATGAACCACGGCAGCTGTGTTGAGGACACGAGGGAGTGACCCTAAGAACAAGCTGAGTGAGGACGGCAGCGCAGAAAAGTAGGAAGAATCTGGGTCCTTGATTACATCTTTGAGCCGTTGAACTAATCAACTCCAGAAGCCCCTTTCTTCTAAAATTGCACTCAGAGGTAATACGAATTTCTCAATTTAAATGACATTTAATTATGTTTTCTGTTACTAGCATCAAAGAATATCCATTGGTACAATGACCAAAGGCACAAGAACCCAAAAAATAACACTTAACACTCACCGGGGTGAGAGGAGCTAACAGTATGCGTCTTGGGAACAAGTTTCCCAACAAGGCCAAGTAGCACCAACTTAAGTTTCATAAATACCACTCTTGACAATGTACCATTTTCATTATGATTCATTTGCCTAAAGTTAGACATATTATCCAGTCATTTCCCTTAAGTAATTTTATACTCACAACCTTTCTTTCTTTCTTTCCTTCTTTTTTTTGGCAGCTGATTGTATTCCAGAACATAGGTCAACAAACTTTTTCTGTAAGGGCCAGATAATAAATATTTCTTGCCTTGGAAACCATATGGTCCTTGTCCCAACTACTTAACTCTGTCACTTTAACACAGAAGTAGCTATAGATAATACATAAATAAATGAGTGTGGCTATATTCCAATCAAATTTTATTTACGGATTCTAAAATTTGAATTTCATATCATCTTCACATGTCACAAAATGTTATTCATTTTATCATTTTCAAACATCTAAAAATGTACTCATTGGTGTGGGTTTTTTTTTTTTTTTTTTACATGTAAAACTGGGTAAATCTGAATAGAATTTAATGGACCATATCACTGTCAAATTCCTGGTTGTGTGTTGTATCATATAATTTTTTAAGATGTTACCATTGGGAAAAACTTGAGTAAAAAGTACATGGGATCTCTCTGTATTACATCATTTTTTATTGTAGCAAAAAATATATAAAATTTATCTTAACCATTTTTAAATTTCTAATTCAGTAGCATTAAGTACATTCACCCTGTTATGCAACCATCACCACCAACTGTCTTCAGAACTTTTTCATCATCCTGAAAGTAAACTTTGTACCCATCAAATATCTCCCTGTGACTCCCTCCCCACAGCCCCTCATCGGGTGATGAATTTGATCATTCTAGGACCTCATATAAGTAGCATCACATAATATTTGTCCTTTTATGTCTGGTTTACTTCACTTAGCATAACGTATTCAGGATTCATCCAAATATGTACCAGGTTTTCATTCCTTTTTAAGGTAGAATAGTATTTCATTGTATGTATGTGCCACATTTTCTTTTTCCACTCATCCACTGATGGATGTTTGAGTTGTTTCCACATTTTGGCTATTGTGAATAATGTTCTTATGAACATCAGTGTACAAATATCTGTTCAGTTTCCCGCTTTCAATTCTTTGGGCTATAAACATAGAAGTGGAATTGCTGGATGGTGTGGTAATTCTATGTTTAACTTTTTGAGATACTGCAGTATGGTTTTCCATAGCAGCTGCGGCATTTCACATCCCCATCAGCAGTGCTCCAATTTCTCCAAGGGTTCCAATTTCTCTATGTCGCCACCAACACTTGTTTTCTGACTTTTTGGTATAGCCATCCTAATGAATGAGAAGTGTTACCTCATTGTGGTTTTGATTGCATTTCCCTGATGATTATTTGTGTTGATCATCTCTTCATTTGCTTATTGGCCATTTCTCTACCTTCTTTGGAGAAATGCCTATTCAAGTCCTTTACATACACATATATATATATATATATATATATATGTTTGTTTGTTTGTTTGAGACAGGGTCTTGCTCTGTTGCCCTGGCTAGAGTGCAATGGCGTCATCATAGCTCACTGCAACCTCAAACTCCTGGGTTCACATGATTCTCCTGCCTTAGCCTCCTGAGTAGCTGGGACTACAGGTGCTTGCCACCACATCCAGCTAATTTTTTAAATTTTTTTGTAGAGATGAGACCTTGCTATGCTGCTCAGGCTGATCTTGAACTCCTAACCTTAAGCGATCCTCCCACCTCGGCCACCCAAAGTGCTAGGATTAAAGGCATGAGCCACTGTGCCCAGCCCTTTATTTATATTTTAGTGGGGTTGTTTGGTTTTTTGGTGTCAAATTGTGTTCTTTATATATTCTAGATATTAATCTTTTATTAGATATATTATTTGCAAATATATTCTCCCATTCTTTTTACTCTGTCCTATGATACACAAACGTTTTTAATTTTGGTGACATCTATTTTATCTGTTTTTTTTTTCCTGTATTACTTCTTATAACTGCAGTTGAATCCACAATTATCACAAGTTTAAAAAAATCAAAATGTAAAAACTGTTCTCATGGGTTATATAAAACCATGCCATTCGGCCCCCAAGCCGCAGTCTACCAGCCCTGCTATCGAATAGAAAATGGAGTTGTTGCAACTGCTTTCTTATATACAAAACACTATCCAAGCTCTCATCCTGCTCCTAACACACTACCTCAGGGGCTTAAAAAATTAAAACACTTCCACCTCATGTATTGCTACATTTATGAATATATGTATGTACGTGGTTCCATCTTATTTGTTCCAAAAATCAAAGGGCTAACCATAAAAGTAGCTACAATGACATATTTGATTTTAAGAAACCAACACCCCAGGTTTTTAAATGCCCCTTGAGACCTTTACTTATAACATGTATTGATGCTCTTTGTTGCACTGACGCAGAGGATTTTAGAATTGGCATCTTTGCAGTCACCCACCCAACTTCCCTCCCCTCCTGGGAATCCTTCCTCCACACCCTTAGGCAAACTGGCTGCAGCTTGGCCTCCCGAGGCAGCCTCTTCCAAGGCTTACAAACTCTCATCATTAGAAAGTCCTGATACCACTCCATTCCAAGGAGAGTTTTCAATCCCTTTTTTAAAATTGAATACAGAACCTTGTTTAGAGAAGGTTTTAATGATAATGTTCTAGTTCTGCAATAGGGAGATGGCTTTGCATATTTTTATTATGTTCTATAATTTACCTTAATGTTACATAAATTCTTTTCTATATATTGATCATTTTACAACAAGCATATTTAGAAAGAAGTGGTTCATTATTCTTGTTTCTGTTAGAAATATTATTATACAAGAGGCATCAGTGCAAAGCTTCTCAGGGGTTTTGGGGGGACTGAAAGAGAACATCTCTGAGGCTGCCGCCCTAGCCCAGGCCCCACCAGGAATTCTCCCAGACAACTCCCAGCTCCCACCTCCCTCCAGTGCATTCTCCACACTGCAGCCAGACTGATCTTTTTAAAAGGAATGTCTAATCTTGTCACCCTCCTGCTTAGAACCTTTTAATCATCTCTCATCATTCTCAGAATAGAAACCAAAATGCCTCCCACAGCCCACAAAGCCCAGCCCAGGCTACATCTGCAGCCACAACTTGCTGCCTCCCTGTCACCCTCCGTGCTCATGCGCGGTATCCTCGGTTCCTCAGAATTGTCACGCTCCTGCAGGTGCTCTTCCCTCTGCCAGAATGTTCTGTGTCCACCACGCACACTGCTCCCTGACTGTTTCTCTTGGGTAAATACCTAGGAGTGAGATTGTTATATGCTAAGTGCATGCTTAACTTTATAAGAAATTGCCAAATTGTTTTCCACGGTGGCTGTACCATTTTGCATTCCCATCAACAATGTAAGAAAGTTCCAGTTGCTTCAAATCCTTGCTAGCACTTGATATCAGTACGTTTGTTATATGCTATATATGCCATATATGCATAGAGTAAGTAATATCTGATTATGAGGTTCCACTGAAGTGCACAGAAGATAAAGTAACTCCTTTGAATTTATTTCAGTGAGAGCTCTCTGGTCTAAGTTATCTCCCACTCTCCCTCCAGCCTTCATAGTAATAACCTTTAGCCAAGCTGCTATGAAAGCACAGGGGATTTAACACACTTAACCACAGAGATTGTTTTTCAGACTGAATTGATAAAAGCACAGCAGCTTCAAAGTCTTACCTTACAATCTCTACCAAGCTCAGTCTTAGCCCTGACCACGACTTCTCTGTTGGAATCAAAGTGGTGAGTGTGAAGGTCACGTGTGTGGAAATGTCACAAAGGGCATAGTTACAGAGGGCTCTAAGACTTCCCAGAACGGAAATACTTTTGAAGGTTGTTAACATATTTTCCAGATCAACTGCTAGTTTAACTCTTCAGACTACCAGTGAATTCTTTTTTTTTTTTTTTCCACCTTAACACAAAACCTACATGTTGGTAAGCACTTGGAGACTCAGGTACCTTTGACAATTGCAGTTTGCAATTCTGAGCATAAGGCTGCTAATATTACACCAGTTAAAAGGCTGACATGCAAATTGCTACGAGTGTTTTACAGTTTGCTTTTTATTTCACCAGCATATTCTAGTGAAAATGTTTTTGACTAATAGAGTAAAACACGGCTGGCTCTGGAGCTGGCCTTTGCTAAGGTAACATATTAATGAGTCACCAGAAGCTATAAATAGAACTCAGCGGGAACTTCTGTCCACAATTACACCACTATTCCCACAAAGAGAGATGTTACTAATGACAGAACATGGCCTGCTAGCCACCATTACAACCAAAGGAGGGGGAGGACACAGGGAACCACAGCCTTGTGGGAAACGTGCCCTGAGGTGTGATTTACCAGGATGTCATAGAATTTGTGCCCTCTCATATCCCTTACAGCCTGTGAGGTGGTGGTATTGTTTTCCTTAAGGATCATCAATGTGAGTACCAGCTAGTTTCTTATAAAGTGTGTCAAATTCTCTCTCTCTGATAAATCCCAGACAGTAACTGCCTTGAGTCAGGTATTTACCTTCTTTATCTTTGTCCCTTCCCCGCTCCTCCCAGCACATACCCAGTATGTCATATGGTGCAGTGGCAGGTACACAGGAAGCCTCCATCATTATCTGATGGACGGATGGATGGACGGACGGATGGGCATGTTAACTCTGTGCTCCCATATCTTTTATACCCACAGGTCAATACATTCAAGTCAATTTCCTACATAATATGCATTTAAGTGTTCCCCCTATCGAGAAATATCTCCACCGACAGCCCCACCATGTTTCCTCACGCCCCTGTCACGCTCATTTCTTCCGGTAATAGTGAGGGGAAAATAAAATGTCACCTGGAAGCAGAGAGAGGGTAACGTGAAGACCTTCCCATTCACTACACTTTAGGTCCATTTTCATACTAACTCTAGAGGGGAGGATAGGAGAGAGGGAACGTGAGATTGAGGAAAGAGAAGTGTCAGAAACGGTCTAGTCCATAAAGTCCTACTGGGGTAGTCAGCCAGGGCTCCCCACTCTGAGAGTCTGTAAAGACACCAGGTTCTAGGTGGAGAGGTCCAGAAAGGGAAATAAAGAGGCAGCAAACAGACCGTCTTCCCTACAAGTTTGCCTGGTTGTCCCCCATCCCCATGGCTAAGCCCTTAGGAAACGCTTCCAGGCTGAATAAGGTTCTCTCCTGGCTCGTGTTCAGATGCAGTCTAGGCAGATGGTGGAACGTGCGATAAATGATCTCTTCTTCACAGGTTGGAGCTGTAACCTCCCTGAGGTCTCAGCCCTGGTTCCCTCCCCTCCTCCCTCCTCTCCCCAACATCATACACAATACTCCTCCTCTAGGACCCTCTCTCCATCTCTGCTTTATTTTAAGTACAATCCTGTTTGCCTTTCTGCCCTTTCATGATTCAACTTACAGAACCCAATGGGAAAGAAGTAGAGATGGCCAAGCAAAAGGAAAAGACAAACATCTAAAATTCTGTAACATTCAGGCCAATCCATCTGAAGAGGCTTCCATTGCAGGGAGCAAGAAAAGGGAAAGAAAAGACTCCCCTGGGATACTAGGGCCTCTGGAGCTGGTGGTAAGGAATCCAAATTGGGTCTTCTTCATATCCCAGGACTCAGGCCTGCCTTAGATGCACTGGACTTGGGATGTGCCTGTCTCCCAGAAGGACTCCCCACATGCCACTGCAGGGGTGGCTTAGGAAACCCCAGAGGGACGGAGCTTGGCTCTGAGTACCAATCCCCAACTACCTTCTTCTTCCAGTTATTCCCTCTTCCGCAAAGTGGCTAGGAACACACACATCCCAGAAGAAGGTGTTCATGCGTGAGCATCCTCTGATTTGACAGATGGCTAAAGGTTCAAGTGATGCAGAAAAGACAAAAACAGGAAGAGTAAGGACATAGGAGTTTCCAGGGCAGCAGAGCCTGAAGAAAGACTGGAATGGAGAACGGATGTCCCTGGAGACCCAGGCAGCGCTCTCTGTCTCTCTTGCCTCTGCTTATCTCTGTGCTTCTGCTGCAGTCTTTAAAGTCCAGAACGAAGGCCTCGCATATCATTGTCCTGTGTTCTTTCTGTCTCGTATGGACGTCTGCTGGTTTTTCTCATATCTGCAGGCCTGCCCGTGCTCTAACATAGGGTTATGAACATAAGGTTGTCCGGGGTGTACCTTGTGCCAGTGAATGAGGTTTGATCTATTCCAATGTTGCAATAGGCAGTTGTATCTCTACCGGTACAAAGTAAAAACCCCAGCGGGATGCAAACTAAAAGCCAGCCAATCCCAAGCATCCAGAATGATTCCATAGATTGTCTCAACAGAATCTAGGCTGGTCTGTCCTTGCTAATGCTCTGACAAGAAGGATCTCACCCACACTACTCCACTCCAGGAGAAACTGGATCTAGCTACAGGCTCACCAGCTAACTACCCAAAATTTTTAAGATTCCCCAAATTTTCTAAGAAAAATTCCATTTGTTACAGATTCACAAGGAGAAGATTGGACCAAGACCCAGAGGCTGAGACCAGTGCAGACATCTTTTAACATGAAACCCACCAAGGTACAACCTCTCAAGATCAGGGCTTCCAAACATCAGAATTACCTGGGAGCATTTTTTTTTTTAGGTTGTTTTGTTTTTAATTGGGGTGAAATTTATTTGACATAATTTTTTTCTTTTTTTAATGTTTATTTTTTCAACATGGTTTGAATATTTGACATAAAATTAACCATTAATCATTTTGAAGTATGCAATTCAGTGGCATTTAGTACATTCACAGTGTTGTACAACCATTACCTCTACCTATTTCCAAGACATTTCATCACTCAAAAGAACACTCTTTACCCATTAAGAAATCACCATGCGGAGCATTTTAAAAGTACATATTCCAAGGCCGCATACCCAAGAGATTGTAATTCTGTGGGCATGGAAATATTTTTCAAAACTTCCCAGGTATCTCACTCCTACCTATTTAACCAAGATAAGTGAAAACATGTTCACACAATGAGCTATAGATGCAAAGTTACAGTGGGCTTCATTCATAATCACCCAAACCTGGGATTAAGCCGTATGTCTCTCAGTTGGGTAATAAATAAACAAGCTGATACATACATACGATGGAACAGTACTCAGCAATTAAAAGGAACAAACACAAGGATGAATCTCCAGTGCATTCATTATACAAAGGGAGAGAATCCATTTTCCATACTGTATTTCATTTATACAACATTCTGAAAAGTGTAAAACCGTAGTGACAGAGCACAGGTTAGTCGGTTTCCAGGACTGAAGGGTTGGAGTTGGGTTTTGAGTACAAAGGGACAGCACAAGGGAGTTTTTGGAGGGGTGATGGCACTGTTCTACATCTTGATTACAGTAGTAGTAACAAGCATTTGTCAAAACTCATAGAACTTGACCCCCAAAAGAGTGAATTTTACTAGATTTAAAAATGTAAAATTTTTAGGCCTCTCCGTGTGTTTCTGATGAGCAGCCCATTTGGGGCACCAGTGCACGGACAATGCTGCACAATCTGGTTTCTGTCACCCAGTCAGGTCACCCTCTGGGCACTTGGGACCCATTGATTTATCACTACTATTTCTCTACTTATAACCAGATTTGGACATTTTCCACAGACGAGAAGTATAAAAGCAAACTGCCTCACTGTCACGACACATGTGGTATGTACTTGAGTGTACGACAGACCCCGGGGCAGGGCGATGCAGTAACTGTGTTCTAGTGTTTGTCAAACTGAAATCACCACACCAAATGTGGTGACTTTAGAACTTTCTTTAAAATGAGTTATACCTTATCTCTTCATCAAGTTAAACTTAATCAGATTAACATGGAAGTTATTTCCATTGATGAGTATCAGAATGCAATCTGTGAACTTACCACAAAATACCATGTTAAACAACTAAAACATCATGTGTAACAAAACATCATATGTAACAACTGAAACATCATATTTAATAAAACAGCATATTTAGCCAATGATTTTTAAGATCAATACTGCTAGGGTTTGAATATTTACCCCCTGTGAAACTGACGTTGAAACTTAATCCCCAATGTGGCAGTATTGAGAGGTGACACCTTTAAGAGGTGATTGGGTCATGAGGAATCTGCCCTCGTGAATGGATTAATCCATTCGTGGATGAATAGGTTAATGAATGAACGGGTTAATGGATCCATGGGTTATCACAGGAATGGGACTGGTGGCTTTGTAAGAAGAGGAAGAGGAGGAGCTAGCTTGCTCAGCCCCTGCACCACCTTAGGATTCTGCAGAGTCCCCACCAGCAAGAAGGCTCTCACTAGATTCAGCCTCTCAACCTTGAACTTCTCAGCCTCTATAACTGTAAGAAATAAATTCCTTTTCTTTACAAATTACCCAGATCCAGACATTCTGTTATAAGCTATAGAAAACAGACTAAGACAACTCCAAACCAAAAACCAGCAGTTTTTACAAGATAAATCTAATAATCCTAAACAACTCCACTGTAGGTCATTTTGGTTGTTTTCTTAAAATTTGATACCTATTTTACAGAAAACAAAAGACATTGACTTGGCCAGGATCCAACATGAGTCAATAGCATATTTTATAACAGACTCCTCATAGAATCTCGGGTCCCTTTATTTGTGAAAATTTATAATTATGGAAAACATAAAAATAGTGAGCAGATGTTTATGTGCATAACCTGCCTCATTAATTATTGCTGTAACCTTGTGCTCAAGCTCACTTTAAAACAAAAAAAGCAAAAAAAGAAAAAACACCATATCCTGCTGTGGCTCATCATTCACTCAAAACAACACAGCTAAACTTCAAATAGAAACTCTCACACATAAGAAGAAGAAAAGAAACAAGAGGTAGGCAATGTTTTGATTGGAAGATAAGGATAATTTCATCTGTGGAACAAAGGAAACAAAAACACATCTCCCCATGCAGTGAGGTAGATTTTATCTGCTGTTTCTACCCCACTAGTGTATGGTTTCTACTTTGCAATTCTTTTTGTTCCTCCTAGTCTCAAACTATTTCTGTTAATACTATCGCTTTGCTGCCTCCTCACTTAGCAAACCATAGCTACAACCCTTTCTCTGAGACTCTTGCTGCTTTTTTTAGAGCTACTTATGCCTGAGAGGAAATGGAGCTGTAAGTGTTTCCTTTCCATTGAAAACTGGCGCTTTTTTGTTGTGGGGGAGGTAGCCAAGGGCTCATAGTTTGCTCCAGACAGCTTGAGATAGCACTGAGTTTTCCTATAAGCCTCTCCCCTGAAGTCCTTATGTTATAAATTATTTATACATTTTATCGCAACCTCCAGGAAGCAAGCTGGGCAAATTCTCCAGATGCCCCGATGGCTCAGCAGACTATTCAGATGTTGCTGTTCTAGTGCATGTTCCTGTTGCCCCATATCCCAAATACATCCAACCAGAAAATGAATATAAAGCTCATCATTTCACAGGTTCCCAAGCTAATGTTCCTCCCCCATAGAGTAACACACAAGAAGAGAAAAAAGTCACCTGACCCTATCTCAAGCTTAGAAAAGTGACAGCAGTCCTCCAACTTTCCCATCTAAGAGCCTCTAGGTAGGAAGGAGAATGTATAGGCCCCTGGGGACCTGGAGCATAGCCAGACATTCTGTTAAATAACACACAGCCCTCCATATCTGTGGGTTCCGCAGCCGTGGATTCAACCAACTATGGATCAAAAATATTTAAAAAAAATTGATGGTTGCGTCTGTGCTGAACATGTACAGACTTTTTTCTTGTCATTCTCGAAGCAATACAGAATACCTATTTGTATAGCACTTACATTATATAGGTACTGTAAGTAATCTAGAGATGATTTCAAATAAATGGGAGGAAGCCGGGCGTGGCGGCTCATGCCTGTAATCCCAACAATTCAGGAGGCCGAGATGGGAGGATCGTTTGAGCCCAGGATCAGGAGGCTGCAGTGAGCTATGATCATTCCACTTGACTCTAGCCTGGGTGACAGAGCAAGACCCTATCTCTAAAATCAATGAATAAAGTAGATGGGAGAATCTGCATAAGTTCTATGCAAATACTACACTTTATGTCAGGGACTTGAGCATCTGTGATTTTATTATTCACAGGGGGTCCTGGAACCAATCCCCCATGGATATCAAGGGAAGTCTGTATATCTAGGGTTTAAAATAAAAATAATGGGAAATTTGCACAATTTTGATAGTAAAAAAATGACTCTTCAGGAAAGTCGCCATGTTTATTGTACGAATTGGAATTCTTTTAGTTGTAAGTGACAGACTGTATTTGAACTAGCTTACAGAAGGGCATCTATTGGTTCATATAACTAGAAAGGACAAGGAAAAGGGTGATTTGAGGGCTTGAAATCACCAATACAATTTTCCTCTCTGCTTCATGTTTCTGCCACTCTCCATGAGTGGAGGGCTTGGGGGCCCATAATCAATTTCACTGGAAAAAGTTAAAAGACTTAATATAACACACATGCGTACCATTCATATTTAGAAGATTCTGACTGCATGTTAGAACAGTAGGGTGCAAAGGAACCATTCCCCAAAAGGAGGAAAAGAGCATAGACGTGGCCTCTGGGGGAATTGTTCTGAGCTAAGAATGGATTATTTTTACCTTGAGGCTTTATGTATTTCCAGTCCTAAGGCCTCACAGTTCCAAGAATATATTTACATCAGTTGGAGAAACACAGACATATGTTATATGTCATGTAGACTTCAGACGGCCTCAAATTTGATGTCCTGTGAAGAAATCTCTAGTAAAGAATTTTGTCCTCTGCTAAGACATTTAGATAGAGTTTCAGGAGCCTGTGGGAGACAAGACAATGATAGAGAGTTAAAAACCATCTGTAGGAAAAAATTAACAGGAATGTTGGCATATGGGAAGAGAGAAAAAGGAAGGAATAACAGTGGAAAGAGGAAGAGTTGGCCTGAGTCTAGAAATTACATTAAAAATCCCTAGAAGTAAGAAGGCCAAAGAATTCATAAGAACCAGGAGATGAAATGTTAAATTTGAAGCTGTTTATGTTGCCGCAGAATAAATTCTGTGGCAGAGACAGATTACAAAACCATTTTCTTCCTGGCTTTAAAACTAGACTACATTTCCCAACCTCCTTTGCAGTTAGGTATAGTCATGTGACCACTGGTCAATAGAATGTGGGGGAAGAAGTGATGTGTGCCACCTCCAGGCCTGGCCAATATAACTCCCACATTATCCTCCGCACTCTCTTCCCTCTCCTGCAGAGGATCAAATGGAGGACTCCATGACTCTAGAAGATTCTGAAGCCACTAGAGAGGAGCCTCAGTCTGTGAAGGACTGTATGGATCAGTCCCACTCGGATCCCCACTGGACTATGATGTGAGTAAGAAACAATCCTGTTGTTGTTATTGCAGGAGGACTTGTTTGTTACAGTGGTTGATTTATCCTGACTGACACAAACTTCTTCTTCACCTCATCCCCTCTCAAATCTTCAAAAAATGCTACCACACCAAATGTCCTATAAGAGCTCTGGCAATCAAAAGGAAAGACTTAAAGGAGGATGAGTTTCATATATAGGTTAACATGGCATGAAACAGATACCCCATTTATAGAAAGGCGACGTGTTCCATGATCTGAATCCATTTGCAAAAGCAGGAGTTCAGGGCCAGAGGTTACTATGAGAGCATAAGCTCCTATGGAATTCGCAGAAGTATTGGAATGGGCTCTGACTGCCACAGAGCACGGAATGTGGGAGGTTTCGGGAAACCTTATCTAAATCTGAAGGAACCAGCAAGCCCCAAACAACATATGGATGACACTGTTATTGTTATGTGGTTCAGGGTGCTATGAGTGGAAAACATTTTTGAATCAGGTACAAAGGATGAAGATTTTAAAACTCTTGTGACCACAAAAATCCTAAAGTAATACTTAAATCACTTGGATGCTTAAAGAATTATTTTACTCTGAACATTACATTCAGAAATCCCTTAATGGGGGCCGGGCGCGGTGGCTCACGTCTGTAATCCTAGCACTCTGGGAGGCCGAGGTGGGCGGATCGTTTGAGCTCAGGAGTTCGAGACCAGCCTGAGCAAGAGCGAGACCCCATCTCTACTAAAAATAGAAAGAAATTATATGGACAGCTAAAAATATATATAGAAAAAATTAGCCGGGCATGGTGGTGCATGCCTGTAGTCCCAGCTACTCGGGAGGCTGAGACAGGAGGATCGCTTGAGCTCAGGAGTTTGAGGTTGCTGTGAGCTAGGCTGACGCCACGGCACTCACTCTAGCCTGGGCAATAGAGAGAGACTCTGTCTCAAAAAAAAAAAAAAAAAAAAAAAAAGAAATCCCTTAATGGGGTCTGCTTACCTGGCAGTGAAAAGAGCAGCCAGGATCGATGCTTCCCCGGCTGCCCTCTCCTAAATTAGACAGCCCCCATCTTTGTTGTTTTCCTTTAAGACATTAATGAAATGTTTATTATGACATTTATTTTTTAGGTGTGTTTCCCCCATGAAACTCTAAGTTCAGTGAGGACAAGGGCTGTGTTTGTTTTAGCCTCCACTGTATACCTGGCACCTAGCACAGTGCCTCTCCCACACTCCATGGATATGTGTTGAAATAAAATCAAATCTGTCACGGAGGGAGCCTCAGACAGTTACCTATTGGCCTCAGAGAATTCACCTCCTGATACAGTTTTAACCAACCAAAGATTTTTTTAACATCTGATCATTTGAAAATGCATTATTGCCTTTCTTTATACAAAGAATATACGGCATTTATCATATATGCATGTAAGTTCTCACACATGAATTTTACAATAGCTATAGCTATTTATGTTTGTTTGTTTTTAATTTTTTTAGGGGTAACATCTGCTTCTTCCTAGAAAACACACAAATCCTTTTCCCATGTGTTACTGTCTAGATTGAGTTTGAAACTAAAAGTGCTTCTCTCCCTTCAGTCCAGGCAGCAGCAATGTTAAGTAAATAGTCTTCCTGGCTGAACCTCAGCTGACCTGCCTACTGGAACCTTCCTTATCAGAGTTCCAGGAATGATCACTTTTGTTTTTTAAGAACAAGATGTTGAAAGAGCATAGTAGTATCCTTTTTCTGATTGCTTTGTACAGGCTCGTGGTTCTTCCTCAAATAGAGCCGCATAGAGTCATACTTCTACTTTCCTCACCATGTGCCACCCTCCCCCAGCCATTAGACTTCAGAAGTCCAATCTTCCACTTTAATATTTTCTTAGCAGTTTTTATCTTATTTTATTTTATTTTATTTATTTTGAGACAGAGTCTCACTCTGTTGCCCGGGCTAGAGTGCCGTGGTGTCAGCCTAGCTCACAGCAACCTCAAACTCCTGGGCTCAAGTGATCCTTCTGCCTCAGCCTCCCGAATAGCTGGGACTAAAGGCATGCACCACCATGCCAGGCTCATTTTTTTCTATATATTTTTAGTTGTCCAGCTAATTTCCTTCTATTTTTAGTAGAGACAGGGTCTCGCTCTTCCTCAGGCTGGTCTCGAACTCCTGAGCTCAAACAATCTGCCCGCCTTGGCCTCCCAGAGTGCTAGAATTACAGGTGTGAGCCACCGCACTGGGCCAAATTTCAATAATTTCTTTAAAAATTAATTATGTTCAGTCTGTTCCATTTAAGATTTAGGAGGAGAAGAAGAAGTTGGAGGGGGGAGGAGGAGGAGGAGGGAAAACAGAAGAGGAAGAAGAAAAAAAGTTATTGAACACTCAGTATGTGCCAGGCACTGTGCTAAATACTTTACAAGCACTCATTTAACCCTCACAACAATCCTGTGAGTTATTGTCCTTCTTTTATAAATAAGGCAATGGCATTCCCAGGATAACACAGCTCGTCAGAGTTGAGCTAGCACTTGAGCCCAGATCTGTTTAACTCCAGAACATGGACCCATAGCAATTGCTGCATGTTGTCTTTCCTACACTTTAGACAATTTGTAGAAACTTGGTCAAAAACACAAGGGCTTCTAGCTAACTCTCAGTTGATTAGGAAAGTAAGCTAGCCATTCCTCCCATGCAGTCCAATCCTTAGGACTGCTTTATGTTACAGACCCACTCACACTTTGGTCTTCAGCCCATCCCTCTTGGATATACTGAGGATACCCCAGCATATATACTATATATTTGGGTTGCCAGATTTAGAAAGAAGAAAAAAAATACCCAGGTACATTTGAATTTCAGATAATGGATAATTTTTTAGGATAAGTATGTCTTATTAGATATTTGTATTTTATCTGGCAGCCCTCACTGAAGATACCACTAGTTTCGTACCAAAGGGGGCAGTTGTGGGGGCAGTTATCATATCATGTGATTTAGTAAGAAACTTTAATAGGAGTGTGGTAAATTAAAGATAGCCACAAATCCTTTACAGTGCTTCCCATTGAGAAGATCAGTTTACTTCTCTACTCTTGAATTCAGGTGGGCTTTAGTGACTCACTTGACAAATAGAATGTGGCAAAAGTGACATTCTGGGACTTTGAGGCTAGATCACAAGATGACTAGCAGCTGCCACCTGGGTCTCTTTGAACAATCTTTTTTAATTAAGTAATTATTTTAAGAGACAGGGTCTCATTCTGTTGCCCAGGCTGGAGTGCAGTGGCGCCATCATAGCTCACTAGAGCCTCAAACTCCTGGCCTCAAGCAATCCTCCTGCCTCTGCCTCCCAAAGTGCTGGGATTACAGATGTGAGCCACCACACCTGGCCCTGAACATTCTATTCTCTCTAGGAGGCCTGAGCTGCCATGTGATAAATCTGACTACCCTGAGACCACCAGGCTAGAGAGGTACCCTAGTTGACAGTACCAGCTGAGCCCAGGCTTCTAACCTACCCTGTCAAAATGCCAGACATGCAAGCAAAGCCATCGTGGACTCTCCAGACCAGCCCATCCAACAGCTGAATACCACCAAGTGACTCGGCTGACACTGAACAGAGAAGAAATGCCTAGCCAAGCCCCACCCAAATGTCTGGCCCACAAAATCACAAGTTATAATAAAATGCTGTGTTACAAAGTACCCCTAAGGTTTTGTAACACAGCGACAGATAACCAGAACAGAAAAAAAACAAAACTGCTTTAGTATTCAGTATTCTAATAATCAATTGTATAATAATCAAGAGGAATAGGGCATTTCCTCACCTCAGAAATACAGTATTATTTAAAACAATATCATGGTCATACTTAATGGTAACGTGCAAGAGTTAATTCATTAACATTATCAAAAATACAAGAATGATTACTGTTTATGTTTTCTGGAATTTTTGGCAAATGTCAACAAGCTGTAGGTACTCTCATTTCATTTATTCTTTTGGGTATCTGACTTCTCAAGTGACACGGCCTGACGTCCTCTCAGCCCACCTTTTGCTCCAGCCACTGCTGCGCAACCTGCTTCCTGCAGGTGTGACCCGACAGCACCCGACTTCAGCTGCACCTCACCACTCCAGCTCTCGTGCTGTGGGATTTCTCTGGTACCCTGACATCCAATGCGACACTGCAGGAACCTGCCGGCACCCCCGCAGACATGTGGGGCATAAGGACAAGGCACGAGACCTGTGCGGTAGCAAGGGGACCTTGTGCTCACAAGGGCTCCATTCTTGCTTTAAGGTTCTGCTATCTCCATCTTAAAAGTCTTAACACTTTCTGAACAAGGATCTGTAATTTCATTTTGCACGGAGCCTCACAAATCATGTAGCTAGTCTCGCATGCGTCCGTGGTAACATGAGCCTTTGACCAAAGCTGAAACAGAACTTAGTGGGTAGACACCCCTCCTTCTGTTGCCTGAATGGATAGTTCTGAGACACATGGCTCCACAGACAATGCGGTGACCAGCTGGAAAGACATCTATATTGGCTTTCCCTCCTTCGCTGTTTGACTTCCCCAACCTCAGTCCTCTTACATGGGTCACTTCCCCAAATGCACGCAACCCCTGGTAACAGCTTTCACTTTCCAGAGGGAGCCCAGGCTGAAACAGTGTTTTGTAAGTGCTTTCTATGGGCCAGACTTCTAGATTCCAGGGATTCAGAAGTAAACAAGACAAATTTTCTGCCATCATAGAGTTTACATTCCAGGTGACAAAGGCACAGTAAATAAGTGGACAAATAAACAAGATCATTAAAGATGGTGGTAAATGCTATGAAGAACACAAACAGGGCTCTGAGAGCAGGGAGGGAGAGAACATAGATACGGCTATGAGGCCTGAGTAATGAGGAGCAAACACATGCAAGGGCTGGGGGAAGAATGTTCCAGTCAGAGGGAGTAGCATGTCCCAAGGCCCAGGGGTGAAAATGAATTCAGTGTGTTCTAGGGACAGCAAAGAAGGCAGAGTGGTGTTCCCAGAGAACAAGGAGAAGATAGGTGCTACAAGATGCTACCGTGGATGGGAAGAGACCAGTCACACAGGGCCATGTTAGGGAGTTTGTATTTTATTCTAAGAGCCGTGGGAAGCTATTGAAAGGTTTGTTGGTGTATTTGTTTTTAAGAGACAGGGTCTGTCTATGTTGCCCAGGGTGGAGTGCAGTGGCTATTTATAGGTGCCATTGTAACAGCCTGGAACTCCTGGACTCAAGCAATCCTCCCAGCTCATCCTCCAGAGTAGCTGGGACTACAGGTGCATGCCACCACTCCTAGCCACTGAGAGGTTTTTAATAAGGGAGTGCATCTTGATTTGTGTTGAGAATGGATTGGAGGGGAGCCATCTGGGATCGCAGGAGTCAAGGTGAGAGTTGCTGGTAGCTCAAAGGAAGGTGGGAGCAGGGAAGATGGAGAGAGGGAGGAATCCCATCAGGACAGGTGTGCTAAGGAGCCCTTGCCACTGAGCCAAGGTCTGATCTTCTAGCCAAGATGAATAAGCTGCTACTGGAGCAAAAAGCATGTTGGCAACTTCTCTCATCAGTGCAGAGGCTGTAGCCACTGCTGTGTTCGTACCGAGGGAGGAGAGAGAGGCAAGAGTAGGGCTGAGGCAGAAGGAAGGGAAACAAGGGGAAGGAAAGTGGCAGATCACTGACCACTGCAAATCAGCTGCCTTGGGCAAGCCCCTGGCCCGGACCCAGGGCTGCAGAAACCCTGCTGACTGCAGCCCAGAGGCATCTTCCGCCCTGTCCCAGATAAGCACCAGCCCCCCTCCCACTCTTCCTTCCCTTCCCCCAACCTCATCCTCACTTCACCCATGTTGTTCAGAAGTGGAGACAGCAGGAAAAGATTGCTTTAGAGGCTACAACTGGCAATATCCATAAAACAGAAATAAGAGATATAATTATTTGCAAAAGATTAATGTTATTTCCAGATATTCTGAATATGCACTTAGAAAACCCAGCTGGCTCAACTACAAACCATTTAGAATTCCTAAGAAAGTTTTTCAGAGCTGTCAAATACAAAATATCCAGAAATCTGTAAATGTCCCATCCACAAAGCAGCAATAAGTTAGGCAATATGATAGGAGAAATAAACCCACATACAATACAAAAATATTAAAAACGGTTGAAATAATCCTAGCAAGAAATGAATAAGCCTATGTAAAACCAACCACCAAAACAACACCAAACTTGCAAAACTTCATAAATAAAATTGTAATCAATGAAGAAATATTCTATGTTTCTAACATAAAATTAATTTATAGACTTAAGCCAAATCTAATTAAAAAGATCTTTTTATGTGTGGATATTTTGTAATGTTAAAATAAACTGAAAGAATAAGCATTCAAAAATTTTAAAGAAATATTTGAAAGAAAAAGGCTATCAGGTATTAAAACATATTATAGAACTAGAATAATTAAAACAGTATTGTACTGATGCAAAAATAGAATCTTTTAGGGAACCTCAAAATAAACCTCAGAACATATAAAAATTCAGGCCTGGTGAGGTAGCTCACACCTGTAATCCTAGCACTGTGGGAGGCCGAGGCAGGAGAATCACTTGAGGCCAGGAGTTCAGGACCAGCCTGATCAACATAGCTCCCGTCTGTACAAAAAAAAAATAATAAAAGTAAAAAAATAAAAATTCAGTTTATGAATGACGAATTATGTATCATAAACTAATGTGGGAGGAAGGCTGGATTGATTTCTAAACAAAAAAGCAATAGAAAAAAAGTCAAAGAAAACATTATTATATTCGATTTCATTTTTGACCACATAGAAATTTAAGCATTTATATAACCCAAAAAAATTATAAACAAAGATTAAATGCAAATTTAAAACTGTGAAAAAATATTTGTAGTGTTTATGACATGCATGAAATTAATGTCATTAATATATAAAGGACTCCACCAAATCTATAACAAGGAAACACCAACCCAAATTAAGAGGAGTCAATGGACATGAAGAGACAACACACACACACCACACACATACATACACACAAATTGGCCAGTAAACATTTAAAAAGCTTATCATCACTAGTAATCAAAGAATGCAATTTAATGCAACAATGAGGCACAGTTTTTCATATGTCAAATTGGAAGATAATTTTATTAATAATAAACTAGCATTTATTGAGTACCTGTAGTATATCATTTAAACTTGGTAATAATCCTATAAAGTAGGCAGTATTGCTATACCCATTTAATAGAAAAGAAACCAAGGCATAGAGCAGCTAAGCAACTTTTCCCAATTCAGACAGGTAGGAAGTGATCAAGTCAGGATTCAATCCTAGACTGATTCAGGAGCCACATCTCATTGCTAAACCGTTAGGCAAGAGAGGCAATCGTGAAACAGACACCGTTCTACACTGCTGCAGGTCGAATGAACTGTAATCCCTCTTTGAAGAGCAATATCACTCTAAGTATCAAGGTTCTTTAAAGGACTTACAGTCCTTGATCAAAAAGCTCTACTTTTAAGATTCAGTCTCAAAGATATTAGAGATAGAAATAGAGAATCATGTTAAAAATATAGAATTATTTATAAAACTAAAAAATTAGATACAAACCTAAATGCCCAGTAACAGGAAAGCATTTAAATAAATTTCAGTATATTCATAAAATAAGTATATTGGTTTTTAAAAATAATTAATGGCATGGGAAAATGTATTAATATATAATGCTAAATGAAAAAAGCAAGATATGAAACACTATGCATACGGTATTGTGTACATATTCTAAATATAGAGCAAAAAGTCTTGAAACACATCAAGGTATTCACAGTGATTATCTGTGAGGGGTGGAATTGGAGGTAAACTTTATTTCCTCTATATACTTTTCTGCATCTTTTAAATTTTCCACAAAGAAATCTATAAAGTTTATTTTATAATCAAGAAAAAGCCAATGAACATGAGATTGTTTTAAGAGAATTATTTGGAACATTATTTTGAGTGACTTTTACTCCTTTGAGGAGATAAATCAGATACCCATTAGAGATACCCCCAAATCTTATCCACTCAAACCTAAGAGCGGCGGCAGTGGCCCTTGATTATTTCTGGCAAAGGCAGAGCTGCTGTGATGGGAAAGGGGCCGCAGCCCTGTCCTCCTAGAAACAGAGAGGCCTGGAAACCACCTGGACTACCCAAGCTATTTGCAAAGGACATGCACAAACTTGGAGCCCTACAGGGAAAAGATGAAATATATCTGCGTTCCTTCTTAAAGTAATATCATTTGATAAGCACAGCTAAGGTCTGAATAAGATAAGTTCATACTCTTGAGTCCTTTTTTTTTTTTTTTTTTTGAGACAGAGTCTCACTCTGTTGCCCGGGCTAGAGAGCTGTGGCGTCCTCCTAGCTCTCAGCAACCTCTAACTCCTGGGCTCAAGCAATCCTACTACTTCAGCCTCCCAAGTAGCTGGGACTAAAGGCATGCACCACCATGCCCGGCTAATTTTTTTCTATATATTTTTAGTTGTCTGGATAATTTCTTTCTATTTTTAGTAGAGACTGGGTCTCGCTCTTGCTCAGGCTGGTCTCGAACTCCTGAGCTCAAACGATCCACCCTCCTCAGCCTCCCAAGTGCTAGGATTACAGGCATGAGCCACTGTGCCCGGCCTCTTGAGTCCTTTTAATTTTTATTTTTTGATACATAATATTTGGACATATTTATGGGGTACATGCAATATTTTGTTATAATAAAAGCATAGAATACATCATGATCAATTTAGGGTATTTAAGGTATCCATCATTTGTCATTTCTATGTGTTGGGAACATTTCAGGTTCTCTCTGATGGAGATGTTGAAATATACAATACATTGTTGTTAACTGTAATCACCCTGCTCTGCTATCGAACATTAGAACTTATTCCTTCTATCTAAATGTACATTTGTACCCAATAACCAACCTCTCCTCATCCCCACCCACACACCCTTCTCAGCCTCTGGTATCTATTATTCTACTCTCTACCTCTTTGAGATAAACTTTTTGAGCTCCCACATTTGAGTGAGAACATGAGATATTTGTCTTTCTGTGCCGGGCTTATTTCACTTAACATAATGACCTCCAGTCCCACTCATGTTGCTGCAGATGACATGATTTCATTCTTTTTATGGCTAAATAGTATTCCCTTATGTATATATTCCACATTTTCTTTATCCATTCATCTGTTGATGGACACTTAGGTTGATACCATATCTTTGCTACTGTGAATAGTGCTGCAATAAACATGGGGGTGCAGGTATCTTCTTGATATACTGATTTCTTTTCCTTTGGATAAATATCAAGTAGTGGGATTGCTGGATCATATGGTAGTTCTATTTTTTGTTTTTTGACAAATCTCCATACTGTTTTCCATGGTGGCTAATTTACATTCCCATCTACAGTGTATAAGAGTTCCCTTTTCTCTGTATCCTCGCCAGCATCTGATATTTTTTGTCTTTTTAGTAATAGCCATTCTAACAGGGGTAAGATGATATCTCATTGTGGTTTTGATTTGCATTTCCTTGAGGATTAGTGGTGTTGAGCATTTTTTCATATACCTGTTGGCCATTTCTATGTCTTCTTTTGAGAAATGTCTATTTATGTCCTTTGCCCACTTTTTAATGGAATTATTTGGTTTTTTACTGTTGAGTTGTTTGAGTCCCTTGTGTCTTCTGGATATTATTTTTACTACATACTACAGAGGAATTAAAGCCAGAAGACATAAACTCAACTCCTAGTTTTTGACTTTGTGCCAATCATTTAATCCCCCTGAATCTTAATATTGTCACTTCTCAAGGAGGAATAATAAAAATGCATGGCCAATTAACTCACATGCGTTCAAATGTGTAAGAGTCATTTGCAAATGAAAATACCCTACATAAATGAAAATTATTACTATAATTAGACCTTTCTCCTTGCCTGGAAGGACTGTCAGTGTCATCGGTCAAATAGGTTGTTTATCATGGAAGGAAGGACAGAGGCAACATAGAACTAGAGGTGTGCTGGATGCTAATCCTATTTCTTTAGACTGCAATCATCTGAAGTCCTGACTACCCACCTCCCTACGCCCTAGGCCCTCAGGAACGTGAAGGAATATGATCTCCATTATTGAGCTACAGCTAGGCCACCTCTTCCCAGTTTCAAAATCTTCCTTCATGTGACCTAATAGACTTAATGTAAACAAACATTGCATTTGAACCTCACAGGGCTGTATTTGTTCTGTTAGTCATGTTTGTCTAATTGGGGTGAATAATAATCTGTGAATATCCAAAGCCTCACCCACTAAAATGTTATCATGCACTTTTTCTTTTCTTGAGTTAATAAATGTTAAGAGAAACACAAATAATATTACACCGGTGGCTATGTATGATTTTTAACCAAATGCTTTTGCTTCATCAACTCCAGGTTGGGCAAACATGAGCAGCTCTGGCCTGCAGTAAGGCCAGAATTCTTAACGCATTCTCCAAAGTTCTTCTTCTAGCAAATCCAGTAGGCCTCGGAAAGTTAATCCACAAATTGGGAAACTTTTATAACCTAATGCATAAAGGGTATATGCCTAAGATTTTAGAGAACTACGATCTCAGCAAAGTGCTGTTCAACCTTTGGAAAGTCCCTGGACCTTAGTTTCTCCAACTGTGTAAGGGCTACATGACCCCTAAGATAATTTCTAGCTGAATAGTCCACGACCATAACTGTCAAGGTCCGCCACTTAGTTCTTGGCCTAAACTCCCACATTGAGTCTCTCTGCCTAAACCAAGTACAAATGAAAGTCAAAGTTTCTCCACTTCTCCCTGAGCACCTTTGGGGAGCTCAAGGGGGTCCCCTCCCTGAGACCTGCTCTTTAGAGGAAACTCCAGCTTTTTACTGGTCCCCTTTTTGCCACATAGGTCAAGGAGTCTGCAGGGCCAAGTCTGCTCCTGGCCCACCAGGAACCAGCCCCACATTCCCTGTATTAGTCTGCTGAGACTGCCATAAGAAAAGCCCCACAGACTAGGCAGCTTAAACAACAGAAATGTATTTCTCAGAGTTCTGGAGACTGGAAGTCCAAGAGCATTGTGCCACCACGGTCAGTTTCTGGTGAGGGCTCTCTTCCTGGCTTGCAATGGTCCCCTTCTCACTATGTCCTTATATGTATGGCCTTTCCTCGGTGCCTGTGGGGAGAGATAGGAGAGAGGGGTGGGTTGGGGTGGTGCTCTCTGGTATCTCTTCTTATAAGGACACTAAGCTTCTTGGGTCAGAGCTTTACCCTTATGACCTCATTTAACCTTAATTACCTCATTAGAGGCCCCATGTCCAAATACAGCCACACTGGGGATTGGGGCTTCAACATAGGAATTTGGGGGTAATATAAACATTTAGTCCATAGTACTTGCCCTTCAGAAAAAGTTCTGAACTTGTTCAAATTCCAAGACTCTAGAATATTTTGTCCAAAGAGCCTAGGCCATCTTCCAGAGCACCTGCTTGGCACTTCCCTGGAGATTGCCAGGTGCCACCCTGCCACCGTGGTTATGTGTGTGGGGCAGGAGCGGGGGGGATGGACCCTGGACATTGGGGCTGGGTGCCGGAAGAAGGTGGGCAAGGGAAGTAGCTGGAGGCCAGGGCCCAGGGCCTGGCTGCTGGCTCCCTCTGGACCACCAACCACTGGCATGGAACTAAGAATTCTACATTTGAACCTGAACTTCTAGGTTGCTATGAAGGTGTATTTGTCAAGATAGGAGGATAGAAAATAAAAAGACATTATTTAACCGTTGTTTAGCTTAATGGATAACTTTTAAGTATTTAAAATATGGTGGTAGCTGGGCCTCATTTATACTGTTTTCCAGTGCCCTGTAAGAAAGAAAGAAAGAAAAAAAAAAGTTTTTGTCTGAAGAATGTGGGCCCCTTCAAATTATCAGGCCCAGAGAGGCGTTTATAATGTGGCAGGAGTCAAGTCTCACTTCCTCCTTGAGCTAAATAATTACTTCTTGAAGCCACTTGCTATGGGGGCTCTAGACTGGTGCCAAGTAGCCATAAACTGACCTATGCTGGACACCATAACTTGTACCCCATAGTGTAACAATGTACGGCCAATCACTAGTCAATGTTATTCCTGTTAACCAATGAGAATTCCTCATGAACAACTTTTGTAATCACCTCCTGTCCTGATTCATTCTTTTTCTTTAAAAACTTGAGCCTCTCCTTTGTTCTCCAGAGCACTTCCCAGTGTTTCCCAGGCAGCTGTTCTCAGCCTTGGCCTGAATAAACTCTCTATATTAATTTTGCCTCAGCTTCTTCTTTTAGGTCAACACCTAAACATCGAGGAGCACACCTGGTGGCAGGTTGTTCCAGCCCCCTTGGACTCCTTTTCCAACTACATGTCTGATGAATTAGCCAGTGTTAACCAGGTAATGAGGTTAAGGAGAATAATGTTAATCCGATTCTACCTGAGATCGGGTTCTTGGCCCATCATGGTACATCCCAACAGGAGTCCTGTGTGATAATTCCTGTGTAACACTATTGCCTAAACATTTAGTCCAGGCTTGCAGTGTGCCAATTACTGTGCTAAGCACTTCCTTGTGTTAACTCATTTGATCCTTCCAGCACCCTGCAAAATAATATTATTATTATCCCCATTTTATAGACAAGGAAACAAAAATAGAAATTAGGTAACTTTTCCAATGTTATTCATCTAATTAGTGGCAGAGCTGAGATTCAAACCAGACAATTTGGCTTTAAAATCGTGCTCTTAATCATTATGCTATTTGCCTCCTCAAATAAGCACTAATATTTATTGACCACTCCCTTTATACCAGCCCCTGTGCTATTGCTAATACTATAATGTCACTATTATTCCATTTCACAGGTAGGGAAAGTGTACTTTAGGAGGGAAGGTTAAGAGATCCATCTAAAGGTACACCCTACCACACTATATTGGTAGATTCAAACACAGGTAATCTAATTCTAAAGCACATGCTCTTAAGTAGACCAAGTAGGCTTGCTCAATGGCCTTTCCTTGAAGGAGAACATACAGGTGGTGAGGAGAGCTTAGACATATCATTGGGTCGGATGGTGACATTCACCACAGACGAAATTCATCTGTGCTCAATGAAGAAATGGGCTGTTTTGAGTAACACAGCAATTTGAGGAAGTTAAATGGATTAAGATTACAGGTTGTGTTTCACATTGGGAACTGTACTTGCATTTTTAGTTCCTGTGGCTTGAAATGAAATCCTAGAGTGAATCATTACCATCACATTCTGACTTTAAGTATGTCTTCAGTCCCAGTAACAGTGATTTACTCCTCAGGAATGTATGAGCTATTTGAAACAGGTGAGCTCTGAAGTAACTTAATTCCTTAGATCTGTTTCAGGCAAATTCAACATGATCCCAGGTCACTGATAATTTATAATACTTTCTGCCACTAGAAAGAAGTTTGACTCTGTATGAAAGTTTGTTAACTAGGAAGCATTTCTTGTGATAACACAGTTCTCCTGCTTTAAAACATTGTTCAAATCCTCATCAATATGCTTGAAAGCTGGAAATAGGATAACAGGATGTCCACAAGCACACATCATCCCACCTACAGAGATTCTTTCTTTTTTTTAAATAGTGATGAGGGATGGGAAGGGGGCTCTCAATTGGAACTCCTGGGCTGAGGGGATCCTCCTGCCTCAGCCTTCCCAGTAGCTGAGACTACAGGTACTGCACCTGGCTTTGCCTACAGAGATTCTTATCTAAAGCTTCTGTCAGAGCCAAAGGGGGCACTGAGGGACCAAATGGGTCAGAAAACCTCATTCTTCTGCCCCCTACTCTGGTGACACAGGCAGTCTGCCATGATGTCATCAGAGTTATTACTGTAGTAGTGGACCCGATTCCCAGGGAGACATCTTGGTTCAGGGTTGCTTCTGGTATTCCCCACTTCTTTTTGTCTAGTATAAGGCTTTGTTTGCTAAACTTCACTGTCTTTGAAAACCTTATTTGATTATGAGAAAGAGACTGCCTGGAGTAGGTTAAAATATAAACTCAGAGTCAACTCAAAAAGTGCTTTAGGGCCAGGCAGGGTGGCTCATGCCTGTAATTCTAGCACTCTGGAAGGCCAAGGCCGGAGGATGGATTGAGCTCAGGAGTTCCAGACCAGCTTGAGCAAGAGTGAGACCACTCCCGCTCCCCATCTCTACAAAACACACAAAAATTAACCGGATGTGGTAGTGCACGCCTGTAGTCCCAGCTACTCGGGAGGCTGAGGCAGGAGGATTGCTTGAGCCCAGGAGTTTGAGGTTGCTGTGAGCTAGGCTGACGTCAGGGCACTCTAGCCTGGGCAACAAAGTGAGACGCTCAGGAAAAAAAAAAAAAAAAAAAAAAAAATCATGCATAATCTCTGCCTCCACCCCCAGATTCCGCCCTAGTTAATGTCTGACATTCCTATCGCCACACTTTAATTTCTTTAGCTAAACAAAGCCCTGTGCTTCTATTTAGAATGAGAATGTTCTCTTTATCAGAAAAGAAGATATCTAACTCAATTATATTCAAATTACCAGTTCAGAATACTATAGATTAAGGCAGTGGTTCTCAAATTTAGCTTGATCAGAATCACCTGAGGGCCTTTTCAACCACAGATTGCTAGGTCACACCCTAAGAGTTTCTGATTTAGTGGGTCTGGAGTTAGGCTCAAGAATTTGCATTTCTCAGTTCCCAGGTGATGCTGATGCTGTTGTTCTGCAGATCACACTTTGAGAACAGCTGGATTACTGGTTCCCAAGTTGTCTTCTCCATGCTCTGACATACCTGGGGCAGGACACTGGGATTAGGGGCAGTAGTCCTGGCTGAACCTTAAAAGTACCTGGAGCTTTAATAATACATCAGCCAGGACTATACCCCACACCAATGAACTCAGAATGGCTGGAGGTGGGCCCCAGACCTGGGCATTTTGTGAAAGTTCTGCAGGTGATTTTAATGTGTAGCCAGGGCTGAGAACCCTTGCTGACATGAGATCCTGGGGCAGGGGGAGATTCATATTTTGACAGCCTTCCCTTAGGTATTTTTGATACATCTCCTCCATGGCTAATACTCCTTCTGCCCATTTTGTAACCAGTTGAAAATCACCAGCTAAGAATGTCCAAAGGTAAGGCCTGGACATGACATCTCCAAAAACTAAATGGTCGGGATCACATATTTAGAATCCTTTTTTGATGATTATTTCCCATTTTTGCTGTAATTGTGTAGGAAAATGATGAATAGCAAGCTGGAAGCAGCAGTAAGATGAAGAAACTGTAATAAACACAGTAGGTTCCCTCTTTTGGCCCTTCCCCTGCCCCCACTCTTACCCCTCTACCCTCCTTGTGTACCAGAGGGAGCCCAGAACCCCACTGGCCAAGACAGAAGACCTGGAACACCCAAGAACTTTTGAGATTTGGCACCAAGGAAGAGGTGGGTCCTCTGGGAGGGGAGGTCTGGGTGGCTACATTGAAGGCCCCTCATCTCCAAGAAAGACCTGGAGCCAAAGGTGTGTGACCTCTTAAATGAATTGGCTCAAGATCAGACGTTACTAGAAAATGACCCCAAAACCTAAGGTCTCCATTGCAGTATTAACACTCCCTGAGTGACTATGGGTGAGGCATCTAACTTCTTGGAATCTCAAGTTTCCCTCCATATACAATGGGGAAAACATGCTAACCTGTCTTCCAGAGAAGTATTGTGAGACCACCTAACGTGTTCTTACAAATCATAAAGCAAAATACTAAACAAATACAGCAATATTGTTTGGGTTAGAAAATTTTGCCATTTTAAACTTCATAATATTTCTAGGCACCTAATTCGCTTTTTATAAACACCCAGGAATTCTAGAGTTCGTAATTCTATAACTGTAACTTTAATTCAGCTTTCTGCATAACAGGCAGTCCATAAATATTTGTTGACTAAATGATGGATGATTAATCAATTGATTGAATGAAGGCATTTTCAAAATCAGATACTCCACTAATAAAATCACAAGCTGTTATTCTAAATAAATAACTCAGTGACAATTTCCTAAGCTGAATTAATTACCATAGTCTACAACAACCCTGCATTAGAGATATTAAATATGTGATATAAGTAATAAATTTCTAAGTTAATTTACTCATGGCTGGGTCTGAGGCAATTAGTAGAAGCAGAAAAGTGACAATCATATTAATGAGTCCAGTGTTCCTTGCTGTACTGTGACCAGAAGAATGTCTCCGAAATCCTTACCCTGCTCTACTTTCTCTTGTTTTCCATAGCAGTTAGCATCTTGCAAAATAGTACACTGAATATAATTGACTTCTGTATTATATTTATTATTTATTTTCTGTCATGTCCCTCTAATATATAAGGACCACGAGGACAGGGATTTTTGTCTATTTTGTTCATTGACATATCCCAGCTTTTAAATTTCTGGCACATAGTAGGTACTCAATAAATATTAGCTGAATTAATACATGAATGGATTAATGAATAACTTTATACTCCCTAATATATCATCTCACTACTGCCCAATTTTCACAAGCCCCTCACCTAACTTGAGGATCTGGACAAGACCTTAGAGATGATCTAGTTCAGTGGTTCCCAAAAGGTCATTCAGTTAAGTGACAGTTTTCAGTAGTCCTTAGGGAAAATGTGCATGTAAATTTGCCTTGTAAATTTGCCAGTTATGATTCTGAGATTATGTTGTTCTGCCTAGTTTGGGTGTTAAAACGTTCTTTTATTTTGTAAAATGGTAGTGATAGTAGATGGTAATTCGGGGGGAGGGGGAAGTGTTTGTGTGTTTCCCTTATGTTAGGAGGGATATGATGGCTAAGAACTCTGGTATGTATGTTTAACGTTTGTTCTAACTTGGCAAAACAAAAAGTTAATAATTTCAAAGTTAACTGCAAAGCACCCAACTATAATTTTTCATTTTAGTTTTGTTTGTTGTTTTTAGAGACAGGGTCACACTCTGTTGCTCAGGTTGGAGTACAGTGGCACAATCATAGTTCACTGTAGCCTCAAACTCTTGGGCACAAGTCATCCTCCCACCTCAGCTTCCCGAATAGCTGGGACTGCAGGCATAAGCTCATTTTTTTTTTTTTTTAATTGTGTAGTTTGTGAAATCTCAGACCTAAAAAGCCATTAATTTAGTCCAAGGTTTCCTTACAGATGAGGAAACTCAGGCTTGGAAATATAAGTGACTTGCCAAAAGCCACTTGTAAAACTGGGATTTAAGTTCAGCTCTTCCAGCACTCAGCCCAGTGTCCTTTATACAGCATCTTTTGAATAGGAAGGTCTTTGCACCAGGCCAGTTTTTGAATGGCCTGAATTCAGAATTCATTTTACCACTAAACCAACTTGCTCTTGGAGTTCACATCTATATGGTGAAATATCAGTTTTCTTTCAACTTTCACATTTTTTCCTATGTTTTCATACTTGGTAATCCAAGAGCTGACTGACTTACAAGGCCCAGGAATAAGCTCATCAAACAAATATGCAGATTTAGGTGACCATATGTTTAATCTGCATATAATGCATTTTCTGAAAAAGCAAAACCAACATTGGATGTGGCCAGCAAGAAGATATGGAATCTAGCTCATAGAAAGTGATGTTTAATGTGTTCTGCATTGATCAGAATGCACTTGGAATATTGTGTTCTAGGCACCGTCATTTTGATGAGGCAGAACCAAGCTGGAATGATCTCAAAGTGGGCAGTCAATCTGGACAGCAATCTGGACATCATATCAGATAAAGAATGGAACTCACTATGAAGTTTAATTTTTAAAATGTAGGTGTTAGGATGGGCATGATAACTGGGAAGGCTGGTACAGAAAAGGCAGTACCTATAATCTATCTCAGTCTGCTCAGGTTGCCATAACAAAACACCATAGACTGGGTAGCTTAAACAACAGAAATTGATTTCTCACAGTTCTGGAGATTGGGAAATCCAACATCAGGCACCAGCCACTTTGGTTTCTGGTGAGGTGCTCTTTTCATGGTTTGCAGATGGCCACAGTTTCTCACTGTGTCCCCACATGGGCTTTCCTTGGAGAGGTCCCACCCTTACGTCCTGAAGTTTAACTTTAATTATCCTACTAAAAGCCCTGCCTCCAAATACAGTCACATTAGGGGTTAGAACTTCAACAAATGAATTTGGGGGGCAAAATTCAGTCCATAGCATAATCTATAGTCCTCTAAAGCAAATATATTAGGAGATACATCGTGACTCACTGTAGCTAAAGCTGTTCAATCAGGAAACCAATTGCCTACCCTCTGAAGCTGAGGCCTCCCTATAACTGGAATTAGTAACTCAGTTTTAAAAACCGTCTCTCAGGGATATTGAAGAGATTACTACAACGAACGGAAATTGAGAACAAAACACTGCTAGGATCTCTCTAACTCAAAAATTCTACCATGTTTGAACTTTTTAAATGTTGCTGTTCTACTAGACTCACCCCAAACTGTCCTTATCCTGAAGGATTGGAACCATATGTGGTTATTTTGGCATAAGAAGAAAGTCTAGTAAAAGGTTTAAAACAACAAAGTTCAAACAATTTGGGATTAACTAAAATTTCACAATTCATGCTTTTGCAAAGAGCAATGACATGGCTATGATTCTCATCTGTTGGTGCTTAGGTTTGTGATTTTGTGTGCGGTTGGAAGGAAGTGGTTTAAGTAAATTCTAAATTGGCATCCGAAACACAGCTTGTTATCAGTTTCTTAAGAAAGACCTTAAGGAAGTTAAATCTGATTCCGTGAGTAAGGTTGAAGGTGTCTAATAGGTGATATAGTTTCAAATCTAGTCTTTGGTAACCTTTAGGTAGAAAAAGCCAAGAAAAATAAACTAGATTAAGAAAGAAAAACAGGAATATTCTTTTTACTACTTTACTTCCAAAAATTATGTGGCCCTCGACTAAGACTGCCAGATGTAGTTAATTTGCAATAAAAGTTTTTAGTTCTGGATGAACCAGAAATACTTGGCAACAAACTCTATTTATTATTTCTGAACTGTGTTTTACTGTGAGCTGCACTATGACCAAAGTTTTAAAAGTATGATATTTTAGCTTAATACAAAATATGTTTTATATTTTTGTAAAAACTGTAAGTCAATGAACATGAGACATAAAATGAATTAATGGCAATCAATGCCTTACTATTTAGTAAAATAAATCATGTTAAGAATATTAAGCAAAAAGGATAATGAAAAGTATATTTATGATGAGCAAATAATAGTTTCCATGTAAGTAAAAAGCAATGCCCTTAACACACATCAGTCTAGATCCAACAATATCAAATATGTTTGATACCGATGGCTTTTTTTTTTCCCCTCTCCCTCTCTCTCTTTCTTAGACCCTTCGACACAGGACAAAGATCACCCAGTTGGAATCACATATTTTATTGATGAATCCTAATTCACTAGCCTGTGTTCACATGTAGAGAAATGTCCCTGACTTCAATTCAAAGGAGACTTTGTGGTTGGTGCCCCAACCTCTATTATACCCCAAGTGATTATTCTACAATACTGGTCCTCAAAGTTGTGGCCCCAGACCAGTAGCACCAGCATCACATGGTAACTTGTTATAAATGCACATTCCAACTCCAGACCTACTGAATCAGAAACTGGGGTAAAGCCAGCGGCAATATATGTTTTTACAAGCCCTCAAGGTGATTCCAACGCAGGCTCGAGTTTGAGTCCACTGGTCTAAGCCAATCATAATATTCCATTTCCTTTATCGGTGATGGTTTTAGGAACAAGCAGGTCTAAAACCAGTTTGAGCCAATAAAATACAAAGAGTGGTTAGTTTGTGATTTCTGGGAAAGAAAAATCAGTCCTCTCTCTTGTTGGGTGTGAATAAGGGAGCATATTGCCTGACGGCTGAAGATGACTCTGAACTTCAGAACAGAGACATGAAAAGGCCTGGTCTTTAATGGCACTGTTTGGCTGCTGAATCTGGCAATCCATTTTAACTTTGGACTATGTGAAAATAGTCCATAAATAAATTTATTAGTATTTAAGCCATTTTTTTTTTTAATAGAGACAGCATCTCACTCTGTCACCCAGGCCAGAGTATGGTGATATGATTATAGCTCACTGCAGCCTCCGGTTACTGGGCTCAAGCAATTGTCCAGCTTCAGCCTCCCCAGTAGCTGGGACCATAGGCACACACCACCACACCTGGCTAATTTTTAAAAACTTTTTGTAGAGACAGGGTCTCACTTTGTTACCAGGCTGATCTCAACTCCTGGCCTCCCAGAGTTGTGGGATTACAGGCAAGAGCCACCACACTTGGCCTTGTTTAAGAAATTTCTGTTAATTAGTAGCTGAAAGCATTCTAATGCACCAGCACTCATTCCCACTTGTTTTGAATTGAACTTTGCACTGACACCTTCTCCCACAATGTTGGCTCCTCTGACATTTCTCCTTTCAATCCCCACCACTTTTCGTTTAGTGAAAACCCACCTACCCTTCAAAGTCCAATTCACTCCCTCCTTCATAAAGATCTCCCCGACAACTCCATCCCAAATTGTCTTCTCTCCAGAATTCAGTTTCACTTACTTTCTGAAGCATCAATCTGTTTTCATTATATTCTGCTTTCTCTCCTATCTTAAGTGCCTTATTGTGTGTGTGTACCTGCCACTCCACGGAGGCTAAGTAAATGTTTGCTATAGATAGTGACTCCATAGGTCTATGGAGATGAGGGATCTAGTCGGGTACCAATTGCTGCCACTGTTAGCAACTACCCCCATCCCCAGGTCACAGGTACTCTTTGGCTATGACCACCTCACTAAATCCCACCTTAATTATGACTCTAATTCCACTGTGGCCTAACTAGAATTAAACGATTTTATGACATCTATTGGCCAGAATCTCTAGGAGCAAAAGTTTTCTGCTCTCCTTTTCTTTCCCCAGCAAAAAGACGCAGGATACCAGACAAATGCTTAGTCACTCCCACAGAACAGAACATTATTGTGCCAACTGAGGTCTGTGTTGTGAGCAGGAAATGGAGTTGCCAGGCCAGGCCGGCATGCGCACCCAATCGCCTTCTCTGTATTTGCTCTCTTTGGAAACTGGATACCACCGATGGGGCTGTGTTTGGTGGCAGGAAGTTGAGAGTGTGAGGATGTACATGAGCCCAGTATTTGAGGATATGGGTTTCAGAACCAGACCACCTAGATTTGACTCTTGGTGGAGACTGCTGTTTCATTATAATCTCCAGCAAGTTATCTGACTTCTCTGAACCTCAGTTTCCTCATCTGTGAATTGGGGATAATAATCATACCTAACTTATTTTCTAACATGAGAAATAAGATCTTGTATGTAAAACACTTGGCATCGTGCCTAGCACATAGTAAGAGCTTAATAAATAGTAGTTATTGTTAGTGACCCAACTTCTCTGTGACTCAGTGCTGGCTTCCCTCCTGCTGATTGTGGGAGACGAAGGGCCTTATACTTCCCTGCTCATAGGCAAGGCAGTTAATAAATAGCGAAGGGAGGAAACTGGGATCTCAAGTGCAGCTAGAGAGAGTGGCTTTGCCCTGGCTTTCTGCCTGCCCAGCAGCTGTGGTTTAGCATCTGAATGTAAAAATTGCCCTTATCTTCCTTTGCACAACATTCCGCCCCCCATCTCCCTAACCTGCCCCCTTCTCATGGATAGTCACACACACAGCTAGAAGTTCTGCGGTTGATATTAACTCCTTCCATCTGCCCAGCACTTTCCAGTTTAGAAAGCTCTTTCCTGTCTCTTCTCTCATTTGGCCCACATACCATCCTCATGCAGTCAGGCCAAGGACAGCCTTTGCTAGTTGCATTTACCAATTAGGAAAGTGAAATTCAGAGTGATTATGTGATTTGGCAAAGACTGCATGGTCAGGAAGTTAGAGCCAGGCCTCAAACAGAGATGCTGTGACTCCGACTTAGTCATCTGCCCACCCCTTCATGACCTATGTGCTCTGCACATGGAATGAGATTTTTCAAAGAAAAGCATAACGTGCATCGTTTACACAGAAGATTGTTTCAGTCAAATTGTAGAACTGTGGAAAAACTTCTCCCCTCCCTCTCCAGGACCCTTTGGTTAACGTTCAAGCATAGATATGGTTCCCAAGAAAAAGAGGGGCAAGACTGTCTTTCGGTTAGTTGTCTAAAAAGTATTTATTGTCATGCTTTAATGCCAAGCAGTAACCAAATCCCATTTAACCTGAGCGTTTGCCCTAATTTCTATCTCTTACGTTTATTCAAACCAAAGCTTCCATATTTGACTAGATACAGTGATTCTTTTCCTCTCCACATTCCAGGAAGGAACCTGGAGTGCTTATGAAAATTGGAAAAAGAGGCCCTTTGACCCGAGCCTGGCCCCCTCGCACATAGTGTGATCACTATAAACTTCACTAACACACAAGCACCAAGCCGTCTGAAGGCACAAAATAGTAATTAATAATTCTCTGTATTGGTATAGTCTCCTCCCTTCTAGAATGTTGGTTTCACACAGGCCATCATATAATTTCCTCCTGGGGAGTTTGAATGATGCGCCCTATTTCCTTATGTGAGAAAGGCTTGAGAAGAATTATTGGAACATATTAGTTACCTCAAGGAAGAGAAATATGTTGGTTGGCACAAGGTCGACTGTTAATCCGCAGGTGCAGCCTGACTATTCTACTTAGAATACGCACAGATGAGTTTGGACCCGCAAATTCAGGATCTGAAACATTCTGGCCTCCTTAAAGAAATTGGCCTTCCTACCTGTGAAAATGCCAACCAAAGTGAGAAACAGCTCGCACAGAGGCGACACTGTATTTCCTCAGAGACGGCGGCCAAGGCACACTGAGGCTTTTCAGGGTCATGCAGTGGTAGCTCTGTCCAGCCATGATCTCCATTATTTGAATTAATTTTTCCCCACTTTTTGCCCAAGCTAGGAAGTTTCTCAGGCCATGAGGGAGTATGCGTCCGTGTCCAGAATTTTTCTACTAGGAATGGTGGTGAATGGGCAGAGAAGGTGCAGTGCTGTCATGAAGATTGAGTTGACTTTCTCCTCATCCTCTGCCTTCACGCACCAAACCCCAGAAACCATGCAGAGATGGGGCTTGAGGCCTGGCTGGAGGAGAGGGGAGAGTAGTGGAGAGCAGTGGCAGCTCCCTGCTTCCAGGATTACACCCGGGCTAATATGAGGCTGCCATACCATCTGGCTATGTCCACTGCTGATATCTGTATCTGTGGAATGTATTGGAAGATTTTATTGAGCTAATAAAAGCATCATGAGTGTAGTCAGTAAATGAGCTTTTAACAACATGGGAAATTGCTTAGGCTGTAGTGCTAACTGAAGAAACAGAATAAAACGTATATACATGTAAAAAATATTCTTAGAAAAACAACAAAATATTAACTCTTCTAGCTTGTAAGAATTTGGGTTCAGTGGACAACTGCTTTGCCCTGCCTAGTGTGCATTCTCCCTCTAGAAAATAATGCCTGTATTTGTTTGGGGGAACCATCCTCCTCTCATTGCCAGACGTGTGGATTGGGTGAGTTCCAGAGGTGGGTCCCAGTGCTCTAAAGGTAATCATCTTATCTCATCCCCCATCCATGGTTTGTACATGGACACTTAACCTAACTGGAGGCAATGAGACATGAGGACATGTTTGCTAGTGCTTTGAAGGAAGGCCAGCTTTCATTCTTCTCCTGGGGGAATGCTGTGGTGATGCTAGGCTTGGAGCTGCTGCAGTCACTTCCTCATCATAGAGTGAAGCATGGTAATGACCCAGGCAACCACAGAGTAGGCGTAAGGCCCAAGGCTCCGGCCATACTGTCGAAGCAGAGTGGGAGGATGGAAAGAAGCCAGGTCTTTGGTGGTATCACATGAGCCATTGGATCAAAGCTTGCCTGAAGCCTCTGGACTTCTCAGAAGTGGCATTGGGCTATTTTGTCCCTTGCAGCATAAAGAGCCCTAACTGATACAGAAATTGATACCAAGATTACATTTTAAATTATAAAAGTAACTTTTTTCTCTCTAACTTATGCATAGCCACTCCCATAGTGTTTAAGAGCACAGTCTCAGCGTTCAAATCCCAGTGTCTCTGTTTAGTAGCAGTGAGACCTTGGGAAAATTGCCGTACCACTTTGAGATCGGTTTTCTTATCTCTAAAAGGAAGATAATAATAATACCCACTTCATAGGATTATTGTAAGAATTGATAATTAAGACATAAAGCACAGAAAAATGCCTGGCCCATAGTAAACACTGAGTGTTTTTGCTATCATTCTGATTTCCACACACAGTAATCATTACTCATAGAAAGCACTGCCATGAGGAGCCTGAGCCGGAGGGAGCAGGGTGACAAAGCACTGTGGGTGGAAAATAGAGTGGCTCCTGTTAGTTGAATATTGTCTCCCAAACCTCTCCATCCTAACACATTTCTGACAAGCTTAAAATAATGAAACTCATTAGAAGGCATTTATGAGACATGAGTGAGGTGGTGATGTGTCACCACGGAAGAGCATGAGAGCCATGAAGATTTAGTTTCTAGTCCCCATGAACAATTTCTCACTGCGTAGCCTTGGGCAAGTTGTTTGAACTCTCAGAGCTTACATGCAGCTTCCCCACATGTAACATAGGAATGACAACACCTTCCGTACTGATTTGTTGCAAAGACTAATTAGGATATAAAGTGCCTAGTCTAGAGTGAGTTCCTGTCACACAGCTGGCACACAAAGAAAGGGTAGCAGTTATGATTATACTTCTTATTCAGGCATTGAAAATTTGTCTCTGATCAATTAGAGAAAACTATATAACTTATTCCTACTTGGAAATAAATCACTTTTTCTTTTATTTGAAGTCAAAATCATAGTCTAAATGGTTTAGAACAGCTTTCTGCATTGGGGTTGGACCATTTAGTCCATGTGTAGCTAGATGCTACAGGGGTTTATAGACATACTCCGTTTCCCTTCTCCTGCCTCCTACCATTACATGTAAACACACAAGAACTATGGTTCATTCTTTCATTTCTTTTTCTGCCTTTATACGTGCAGCAAAAGGTACGGAGCGAATGAAAAAACATTCATCATAATGATGCTAAGAGGTAAGAAGGTGAAGGAGAAAGGAATGCGTGAAGAAATGGCCACAGAGAGGGAGGGGTGTAGTGGCACATCTGGGCATTGGTGACCCTGTCATGCAGCTCTCTCAAGGCAGAGCGGGAGCTGAACACAGAGGCAAGTCCAGTGCCTGGCAGCTTTTTAAGTTTTTCCCTTTACTTACATAATAGAGAGTAGGGGCTGCCTTGAATGTCACTGGGAAATTTTCTACATGACCTCTGAGGCTCAGTTCCCAAGTCAGTCAACCCTGGGAAAATATCTAGTTTTACATTCTGGCCCCAAGTATTTGAAGGCAAGTTTTCGGAATCTGGTTGATACTTTACCTCTTCTCATTACCTACCCAGCAGGAATCAGATTAAAGAAGCAGACACTCTTTATTCTAATTTGAGGTTTCTTACCTATGACTGTCTTGGCGGATGTGAGAAGCAATTGTATAGATTTGGGAGAGATAAAAACTTTATTCCGGTATGTCAAAATATTTTAGTAAAGTATTTGTTCCAGAATATGTTTTTTCTCTGTACACTCTCACTTACCAACTCTCCCCTATTGCATTAGAAAAAAATAAAAAATAAAGAAACAAAACCACCCACTCGTAGAGAAGGAAGGTGCCAGACTCTTGACTTTCAAATTCAAAAGCCTCGGTACAGGTATGAGACTGAAAGATTTGGGAAGATGTTTGCTGACCTGTTTTAATGGCCCCTCCCACTAATATCACCCCCCTCCCCGCCCCCACCCCAAAGCCCAGCCTCAGGCTAGATAAAGACTTTCCAAGTCAGGGAGGGCAAAAGTAGAGAAATGAATATAAGCAAGAGAACTATAGGTAGTGAAGATCTAAGAAAGAGTCCTCCACCATGCTGTTTCCTTGGGGTTAGCTCCAAGGTGGGGAGATAGGATGGAGGCTCACAATAATGCTGGGGGAACCTGTTAACATCTGAAATCCTGGGTGGCAGCAGCCCAGCAGTTGTCTTCTAGACACAATATTGTAAGAGCAGTAGGGCAAAGATGGCCACAGATGAAGTTATAGCCTCATACAAATAGAGAAACATAACAAGTGCCCCAGGCAGGGAGGGCCTGAGGCAGCTCCTCTGAGTCTCTAGCAGCCCCTAGAAAGGCACAGAAGAGCTAAATTGCCCATGGATCCCCAAGAAAGGAACAGAATTTAGCTGACAACAGGTCCAAGGGGTCTTATAGTCATGACTGTGAGGCAGGACAGTGGCAAGTGGCATGGAATGCACAGCCAGAGCCCAGGTGGGGCCAATGGCATCTCTGCAGGAGATGTGGGGGTGATGGGGCTATTGTTCACCTGAACAGACGCCAGGGCACAGCAAGTGTGCGGACAGAAGGCCTCTCCTGCTCACCGGGACTCTCTGAAAAGGAGAGAGAAAAGGAAATCTGCAATTTATGGGCTTAAATCGGAAATCATTGAGGAAACTCAGATAAATTTACTTCATTTTCTATCAGGTAGACTAGGGTCTTCAAATAGAAATTATGCTTGAGTTTTCTTTTCTTTTAGGACAACTTTTTTCCCCATCTCTGAGCATCTGGCTTTACACTACAGCTCCCACTGATATAAGTGGAAGAAAAAAGAAAGTTTTATTGGGAGAGGCTGAGGCAGCCATGGAACCCAGTGGCCAGGATTCAAGAGGGACTGGACTGAAACCTGGAGAGCTTCCAGGGTCCAAGAGAGCCATTCCGTCTGTTTCTTAAAGCCGTGTGATTTCTTATCTGGCCTCTCCCTGGCTATCAGCTTGCCTCTGCCTTCTGTCTTCCCTCTTCTGCTCCTGTGCGCTCTCTCTCTCCCTTTCTCTCGTATCTTCCCTCCCTCCTTCCTGTCCTCTCCTTGTCCCCTAAATTTTCTCTGGACGTTCCAGTGTGGAGCACCAACACATCCTGGATGTTCTACCACAACCAACTGACTAGTCTCCTTCAGTGATTTCTCAGGAGATTCAAGAGAAATATTGGAATTTCTTTTTAATTTTAATTACTTTTGATAGTTTTATGTGTACTTGTTTGATTATGATTTTAAACCAAAGGTGAATCTGATAGATCATGGGCATGGCATTCCTAAGAGTTATAGCCTCACACAAATAGAGGAAGGTAACAATGACAATCTGTAAATTTTGCATTATGGCCAAGGGCTCTATGCAAGCAAGTGTCAAAGTGAATTCCGTGTCTTCTTCCTTGACAAATGTGCTCCACTCTTGCTCACCACCCACCAACTTGTCCAAGATATAAACTTGCACTCATCCCTAAAGTCTTCCTCATCTCACTCCCTATGTCCAATGATGACCAAAGGTAATTAAAATGACACATAAACATCGAGTATCCACTCTGTACTAGGTCTCATGCCGGTCACCTTCACATGTTACTCATTTAAGCCTTCCAGAAACGTGAGATGTATGTATTAAGTCTAACCGTTTTTATAGATGAGTAATCTGAGTCTCAAAGATACTGTAAATTACCTAAGAATACACAGCTCTCAACATTGTGTATGTTGAGAGAGGCTAAATTAAGGAGCCAGGAATTTTTCCAGTCTGTCATTTTACCTGGTTTCTCCATTCCATCTGTGCTGTATGGTCTAGAATTGTCTAACCTCCTCAATTCCTTTTCTAAGGTGAAAGATCATCTGGAATCATTTGCATTTTTTGCTGTGAGTTTCTCATGGCCTACAGTCGGCTTCTGGGGGGAAATAACTACTCAGATAAATATTGGAAAATGGCGAGCAAGTTAGGTGAAGAAAATGAAGAAGGCAATGATAGGCCAAGGGAACTGCATAAGCTGTCTCTTCTTGGCATGGAAGCAGAAAACAGTGTATTGGATGCTGGCCCAGAAACCATTAGCAAATAGGTAACATGAGAGCCTGGAATTGGAGGTCATGTTAGGAGATAAGGCTGGAGAAATAGAGGTCAGGTAATGGAGGACTCTTGTGACATTCACAAGGGTCCTAGGTGATGGAAAGGCATTGACAGAGCTTCAGGGAGAGTGAGATGATCAGATTTTCAGCTTTGTGCATGAAGAATCTGAAGGTTTTATTCTAGTTATTAATTGCTCCTAACAAAACAGTGACTTAAAACAGTGACTTAAAACAATAGACATTTTATTATATCTTACAAATTTTTGAGTAAGGAATTTGGACAGGATTCAGCCAGACAATTCTTCTGCTCTATGGGGCATTGACTGGGGTCAGTTAGCATTATTCACCTGGTGGCTGATCTGGTCTGGCAGGTCGAAGATAGCTTCTTCACTCATATGCCTGGAGCCTGGGCAGGGATAACCGGAAGGCTGGGATCAGCTGGGCCACTCTCCCTCTCCATATAGTCTCAGCCCTCTCCAGGTGGTCTAACAAGATTGTTAACGGGGAGGGGGGAAAAATAACAAGGTGGTTGGACTTCTTACATGGTGGCTCAGGACTCCCAGAGACCAAGATGAAAGGTCTTCTTGAAGGCTAGACCAAGAACAAACCTCCCTAAATTCAAGATGAAGGGAACTAAACCTCAATTCTCTTCATAGAGGAGTGTTAAAGAATTTATGGCCTTTTTTTTTTTTTTTTTTGAGACAATCTCACTCTGTTGCCTGGGTTAGAGTGCCATGGCGTCAGCCTAGCTCACAGCAACCTCAAACTCCTGGGTTCAAGCGATCCTCCTGCCTCAGCCTCCAGAGTAGCTGGGACTACAGGCATGCTTCACCATACCCGGCTAATTTTTTCTATATTTTTAGATGTCCATATAATTTCTTTCTATTTTTAGTAGAGATGAGGGTCTCACTCTTGCTCAGGCTGGTCTCGAACTCCTGAGCTCAAACGATCCACCCGCCTCAGCCTCCCAGAGTGCTAGGATTACAGGCGTGAACCACCGTGCCCGGCCTTATGGCCATCTTTAATCCAGTACAAAGTGTGAGGTGCAGGATTGGAGGTAGAGAGGCAACTGAGTTCTTACAATGCCCAGTTTCTGAAGTATTCATGCATGAGTACTCCCAGAATACTTTCTTAACACCTTCCTCATAGTGCCATGATACTGTGTAATTGTTGGTTTATGTACCTATGTCTCTCATTAGACTCTGAGATCCTCAGGATAACACGTGTGTCTTCCTTACATCCATATCTCGGTGCCTCGCATATGCTTGATGCTCAATAAGTGTTTATTGAATAAATTAGAATGGTTGGATGCCCTTAATTTCTGGGTCTTCAGGACACCAAGACACCAGAGCAGCCTCCTGCTTGGTAGAATTTCCTCTCCAGATCCTTATCTTCTTATTGACTTAAGAAATGCTTGATTTAAATGTCAAAAAGTGATATCCATTATGAACATTTATGTGAATAGCTTTCAACTTTTGCCTACTGTATTAGTTTTCTATTGCTACATAACAAATTACTATAAACTTAGCAGTTTAAAACAGTTCTCAGTTTCAGTGGGGTCAGGGGTCTGGACACAACTTAGCTGGGTTCTCTGCTTTATTTCTCACAAGGCTGCAAATAAGCTGTTGGCTGGTGATGCTGTCTCATCCTTGGCTTGACTGGGGAAGGATCTGCTTTTGTTGGCAAAATTTGGTTCCTTGAGGTTGTGGGACTAAGAGCTTCAGTTTTTTGCTAGCTATTGGCAGAGGCCAGCCTTAGCTCCTTAACATATGGCTTTCTCCATATGGAAGCTCAAACATGGCAGCTCGCTTCATGAAAACCAGCAAGAGATTCTCCTTATAAGACAAGCATTATAATCTTTGTAACACAGAACCCACAACTTGGCAGCTTGATTTTCCAAACCCACAAGAGAGTGAGAGATGGGTGCTATCTTACATGACCTGATCACATATATTCCTTCATACTCACGGGGAGGAAATCACACAAAGAACATTAGGAAGCAGGAGGCCATGGAATTTATCCTAAGAGTCTGTCTTGCATCCTTACACCAAAATAACTATTCTCATCATTTGAAACATCAGCTAGATTAGCTTTGTTTCCAGTTTCATTTGACTCTTGACATTAAATTTCATTTATTATTTGTTAATCATGGAAAATGGTCATTCCCTAAATCCTAAGAAAAATCAGAGGGGACAATTTTCAGAAAATTCCATCCCTCTCAGGAAGTATATTCATTTAAATTTTCCTTTTCAGTAGGCACTGCCATCTTCCCTTAAGGAGACAGACACACATTTGCTAAAACCATTATTTAATATAATTAGTACTATACCTTTATCCAGATCCTAGGTAGGGTGCTGGGAATTCTTAGCTACTACATAAGCCCACAAAATAATTTTTTAAAAAATTCATGTTGGTACTTTTAAACCCATTTGGTTTTACCATAAGTGTCAGACTTGGAGCCAAGGAACTTATTTTGTAATTGCAGAATTTTTTTTCTAGGAAGATTGGTGAAATGAGAGCCCTTGCTTCTCAAACTACCCAGGATGGTATTCTGAAGCAAGTCTGGGATATGCCAAAGCTACAGTTCCAATACCTGGTTTTCTTATCCTAGAATCATGTCCAGGAATACGATGAACCTCACTGTTGCTCACACTTCTGCACCAGCCAGCCTTTCCCCCTCTGAAGCCAAGCTTCCCTGTAAAACAGGGTAACCTAAGATTATTGATCATCCCATGGCTATTTGATGGTGTTTCCTAGAGGTCTAGAGTATCTAGACGTTAGATCCCTTCCTCTTCAATCTGCATGTATGCTTAACCTTCATACAGAGCAATACTTATTTCAAACTCCTTTGGTCTACTGAATTTATTTAAATAAAATAAGCAAATATAATCATATTAAGAAGATTCTGCTAACTTTTCAATTTTAAAATAGTAGCTGTAAAACTATGGTGCTAGAAGTCAAAATAGTGATCATCTGTGGCCTCCCAATAACCGGAAGGGAATAGGAGGAACCTTTTGGGGTACTGGTCATATACTGTTTCTTGATCTAGATGCTAGTTGCATGAGTGTGTTCACTTTGAAAATATTATTTTTTTATTTTAATTTTTATTTATTTAGGTTTGTTTTTTGTTTTTGAGATAGGGTCTTTCTCTGTTGCCTGGGCTAGAGTATAGTGAGGTCATCATAACTTACTGCAGCCTCAAACTCCTGGGCTCCAGCAATCCTCCTGCCTCAGCCTCCCAAGTAGCTGGGACTACACATGTGTGCCACCACACCCAGCTAATTTTTCTATTTTTTGTAGAGACAGGGTCTCACTGAGTTGCTCACGTTGATCTCAAACTCCTAGCCTCAGGCAATCCTCCTGCCTCGGCCTCCCAAAGTGCTAGGATTACAGGCATGAACCACCATGCCAGGCCCAAGCTGTACTCTTATGTTTATTTTTTCGAATATACATTATTCTTCAGTAAAATTTTTTTAAATGGCAGTCATAATGCTTCTTAGTTTTATTGCTATGAAATGAACGTGTCCTGTTTTCTAGCATGGAAATTTAGTTACAACTTGATTTAAGTTCGTATTTCAAAGGGCTGGGCATGGTGGCTCATGCCTGTAACCCTAGCACTCTGGAAGGCCAAGGCAGGAAGATTGCTTGAGCTCAGGTGTTTGAGACTAGCCTGAGCAAGAATGGGACACTGTTTCTACTAAAGATAGAAAAATCAGGCCAGGCGTGGTGGCTCACACCTGTAATCCTAGCACTCTGGGAGGCCGAGGCGGGAGGATCACTCGAGGTCAGGAGTTCGAGATCAACCTGAGCAAGAGCGAGCCCCTGTCTCTACTAAAAATAGAAAGAAATTGTGCTGACTCGGGAAAGGGGGGGTGGGGAAAAAAATATGAAACTATTGTTTTTAACTTGCACTGTTCACTTAATAATTTATCATGAATATTTCCCATATTATTTTATATCATTGTACAAGAAATAATGTATACATTATGAGGACATACTGTATCTAACAAGATATACTGTTAGACTCTTTGATTCTGTAAAATAAAAAAAAAAATAAATAAATAAAAAAAAAAATAAAATAAAAAAAGAAATGATCTGGACAGATAACAATATATATAGAAAAAAATTAGCCGGGCATGGTGGCGCTTGCCTGTAGTCTCAGCTACTCTGGAGGCTGAGGCAGGAGGATTGCTTGAGCCCAGGAGTTTGAGGTTGCTGTGAGCTAGGCTGACACCACAGCACTCTAGCCTGGGCAGCAGAGTGAGACTCTGTCTCAAAAAAAAAAGAAAAAAAAAAAGAAAAATCAGCTGGGTGTCATGGCATCTGCCTGTAGTCCCAGCTACTTGGGAGGCTGAAGCAAGAGTATCTGTTGAACCCAGAAGTTTGAGGTTGCAGTGAGCTAGGCTGATGCCACTGTACTCTACCCAGGGTGAAAAAGACTCTGTCTCAAAAAAAAAAGTTCATATTTCATCCCAAACTCACTTTATTAAATGAATTTCAAGGTAGCCTAACTGGCTTCATTTTGAGACGTTTATTTAATTATTTTTAATTTTAATTTTATTTGGTGAATTAGGTGCTGTTATGTTAAAAAGATTTTAACACATACAGAAAAGCTGTCCCCAACTTACCACTGAGTTACTATTTAATTTTTAAACATTTCTAAGGCACATAGTGCTAATAATGAAAAATATAAGACTAGGGGACTGAACTTAGTAGGAATAGTACCAAGAACAGAGGAGGAGTTGATGTTTTAAAAGAATAGGGGCCTTTCTTCTGAGGCAGGGGGAAAAAGAGAAAAAAGATAAATATATAGTTGCCTCCTAAGTTGGAGAAAAGTTAAGGATGCCCACAAATCATGGTCTTGATTTTTCCAGGAAATAATGAAAGTAGGTTCTGTACTAAGAATCCATGTTATGGTGGGGCTGGTAGTTCAAGGAAAAGGGAAATAGGAAATAGATAAGGTAAACATGGGTGAAGGTCAAGGGAAGTGAAGATACTAGTGAGAGTGCAGTTAAAATGGTTGACAAAGGGTTCTCACTGCTTATGAAGATAAGAGAAGGTAGGAAATAGCTGATAAACTGTGAGAACAAAGACTGGAGGTAACACTAAGGACAAACTGCAGATTCAATGGCAGTCAGCACAAAAGAGAGGTAGAGGAGTAGGTGGCTGTAGGTACAGAGAGGGAAATTCACAACCCAAAACTTTGGAGAGGGAGTAATTTCATTGATGACTGGGTTGAAGGTGTGGCTCCATTGTGGGTTGCTGATACAGAGTGAAGTTGAAGATCATTGGAAAAGAAAGAAGAAAAGGAATAGAAATCATGAGCTCAGAGTGCTGAGTCATTGACATGGATGCTGAAATCATTAGGTTGATGAAGGACATGAGGATAGTTCCAGGGCTGACACAGAGTTTCAGAAATGCAACTGGGCAGACAAGGAACTAAATGGATATCCTGGTCAGGATCAGATTTAGGCAAATAGAAAGGTAGACAAAGTTTGTCTTCAATATTTATCACCTTTGTTCCATAGCATTTTTTCCTAGCTTTGTTCAACTACTCACTCCCAAGTAACCTCAGTGCTCTCATGTTGCCCTCTCACTATACAGGTTCCCCACTCTCTGCTCTTGACTTTTCTAAAATCCCAAATGGTCCCAGGACAAAAATAGAAAGTTCTCCATTAATATACCACTTTCAGCCCAGTGCTGTGCCTCACCCCTGTAATCCTAGCACTCTGGGAGGCCAAGGTGGGAGGATTGCTTAAGCTCAGGAGTTCAAGACCAGCCTGAGCAAGAGTGAGACCTCTGTCTCTACAAAATATAGAAAAATTAGCCAGGCATGGTTGTATGCACTTGTAGTCCCAGCTACTCGGGAGGCTGAGGCAGGAGGATCGCTGGAGCCCAGGAGTTTGAGGTTGTAGTGAACTATGATGACACCACAGCACTCTAGCTGGGGCGACACAGTGAGATTCTGTCTCAAAACAAAACAGAACAAAACACTTTACCCTACTTACCTTTACATTTTGATGGGGTTTTCTATTGACAAATCCTTACCTTGAAAGTGGTCATTTCAGGGCCAATACTCTATAGATGTGTCTGCAAAGTTATATAATTCCAGCAGAGTAGAAATCTCCTACTATCCTGCTGTTCTGAAAAAATCTTTTTCCAATATTCATTCATCCTTTTAGCCTAGGGCTTCATCCCCACAAAATGTGAGTTTCTTAGGGGCAGGGCTTGAGCTGAGTTAATATGAACATATCCATAAAAGGACTAACTCCTGACCTGTGTGTTATGAGATACTGATTCCCTTCTGTTTACCTGCCTTCCCCTTTCTAGAGAAATAACATTTTTTTTTTTTTTTTTTTCAGAAGCAAGGTCTCAGTGTTACCCAGGCTGGAGTACAGAAGCATGATCATAGCTTACTGTAACCTCGAACTCCTGGGCTCAAGTAATCCTCCTGCCTCAGCCTCCTGAGTAGCTAGGACTACAGGCCTGCATGAGCCATGGCACCCAGCTGCATCATTTTCAGCATATGTTGTGACATAAAAAGGTTTTGGAAGCACTGACATAGTAGATATTCAAAAGTAACAAGAGCTGATATTTACTGAACACCTGCTAATGTGCCAAGCACTTTATGTATTTTAACCCATTAATCCTTACAACAATCCCATTAGGTTGGTATCATTATTCTCATTTTGCAGATGAACAAACTGAAAAGACTTGCCCAAGGACACAGAGATGGGAAATACCAGCACCAGTATTCAAACCTAGGCAATCTGGAATCAGAGGGTACACTTAACCACTATACATTTCCCCAAATAAATGACTGCTGGATTTATACAATATTTAAATTTAACAAATTTTTATAAAAGTTTGTTTAAAATAAACACTCCTATAAATGGCAAAGCTAGAATACAATCTGTACGTTAGCTACAGGATGACAGGGAGCAGCATCAAGAGCTGAACGCATCAGCCCAGCACAATTCCCGTTTGCTAAGGACTCCGTAGTAGATCCACTTTGTTGTGTCTTTTAAAAATTATCTGATCAACAACTAAGAGATCATAATTTGATCTGTGTCTGAATCCTCAATGTAATGAAGACTCTTGTAATTGTCTATTAATTCATAGGTATTAATATAATTTATTCAAGTTCATTAACCATTATTATCCTCCTAAAGCCTGCATGCCATTCCACAAAAGCCCCTGGCTTTGGGTGTGTTTCTTTACAGAGACAGAGACAGACAGACACAGACATAGACACACACACACACACACACACGCGCACACCTGGCTTTGGGTATGTTTCTTTACATACACACACACACACACACACACACACGACAGAGCTTCTCATCTTGCTTTGGAAAAAATATATGCCAACATGAGCCTTTAGGTCCATTTTCCAGGCAGGGAGGGGAGAGGAGGTGAATTGTAATGAGATTGGTTTTTACTCGATATTTTTATCGCAGATTGGGACGTACAAACCGCAAAGAAATACTAGTCTTTTGGCGCGTCCCCAGCTCTGGGGTTCACGGATCGATCGCACCCAAACTCATTTACTAATATAAAAAATTACACCGTGGCAAAGTTCGTTTACATAAGAATTGGACCGAAGCCGCCGCCACAATCTGCGGCAACCTCGTGTGGAGTCACCACCAAGGCCCTCACTCTTCCCAGGAGGCTCCCACGCCGCCTCTGTCCCCAAGGGAGCCCAGCGGTCCCTCGCAGTCCCTCGCGGTCTTAGGTCGCTCGGGGAAGGCCGCCAAAGGCGCCCTGGCGAGAAGGGAGGGCGGGAGGAGCAGGCAGCACCCGGCCTTCGGTTCATGACCCCATTACTCCACGGAAAAATGGAACATTCCGCCTCCTTCCGCCCGCAGAGGGGAGGTGGGGGGAACCCTTCGATCTCGTCTGGGAGAGGCGACGCGAGCGCAGCCACCGGAATCCGGGACGCCAGGAGCCGCGTTACGGGAATTGCAGCCCCCTGGAATCCCGCCCCCTCGTCGACGGACGGCTGTTGGGCCTATGCCTGGGCGCGCCGGGTCCCTCAGAGACCAATCAGCGCACAGGCCCCGCGTCCGGGGGCGAGGCGGGGCGAGGCGGGGGCGCTGTGGGGCGGGGTTGGGGAGGAGGGCCGCGCGCCACCTCTGCTGGAAGAGGCCGCGAGCGTGCCGGAGCCGGGGCTAGCAGCCCAGAGGCCAGCGAAGCCGCGCGGTGGCCGCCCGGGCGCAGCTGAGCGGGGAGCCGCGCCCGTCAGGCCTACTGGTCCGGCCCGCGGGCGCCGAGGGGGACGTGCGCTGTGGAGGTGCGGAGGCTTGAGGCGCGGCGGCCTGAGGTGAGGAGGGGCCGGGGCCGGGGCCGGGACCAGGGCCGGTGAAGGAGCGAGTAGCGGGAGGGTGAGTGTTCGGTCGGTGCGGACGGGCGGCCAGGCACTCGAGAAGGCCTCCCTTCCCCAAAAGAGGAGTGGCGGGCAGCTCGCGCCCCGGACTTGTCAGCTCCGCCTGGAAATCCCCAGATTCCTTCCTGTCCCTGCTCCCGCACCGCCGAGTTCTACTTCCACAACTTTGTCACCTCGATTTTTCAGTCCTAAGTACAAACTTTACCCCGACCACACACACACACACACACACACACACCCCCAAACACACCCCTACACACCCCTTTCCCCCCAAAACTCCCGTCAACATTATACCCCTTTTTGGTTACGAGATCCCACGTTTTTCCCATTCCCCTTTCCATCTCCCTTTAAATTCCATTGGCCTCGCACTTGACTCTGGGTTTTCTACCGGAAGGTTGATTTTCCTTCCCCAGAGCCTTGTTTCATCTTTAAACTGCAACGTTTCAGCACAGTTGAAAGTTCACAATGCTTATAAACATTATTAGCTAACGTTTCTTTTCTTTTGATCTCTTATATGTACCATTCCTAACGACTCCTCCATACCACTCACTGTATCCTAAGGAGAAAAGATCCATCTGTTTTTAAAATTTCACCTCCTCCCCTACGCTTGAAGGTGTTCCAGGTAGCAAGGTTCTGTTCTTCAGTGGGTGAACAGCATTTTATTCATAACCTGAAACTGGAAAAAAAAAATCACAGGTTAAAAATAAGACTTGCCACTTTTGTTATTTTTTCCTTCAGAAAGAAACCCATTTGGGTTTAATTCGTGAAGTATTGGACATTTCAGCAGTTATACTGCCTTAAAATAATTTATTAGAATGCCAGGATGAATCGTCTAAAAGATTAGGGTATTTGGTTTAATCAGTGCTGTAAACAAACCCTTTAGACTGTGTGTGACTGCCAGCTTCAAGTTGGAACAACTCTTAATTTGAAATTACTGACTCAGATCATCATATTAGGCTGTTCGCCATTATCTTAATTTCTTAAATTCTGTTAATTCTTATTTGGAAGTAACTCTGAACAGTGAACTGGAATGCTACATTATAGAACCAAGTTGATATTAAGTTAAATTGTGCTTTCTGAATATTTCTCTTTGGGGATAATTCTCTACATTTGTTTTTAATAACATGTGAAGGAAAAAATTACAGGAAGGAGTGTCAAAAAAGGAGAATAAACTTTGTAGTGGAAATTTTCTCTCACCTGAATTCTGTTGACAATAATATACTTGTTTAATTTTCTTATAGGTAATTTAGAGCATTATAAATACTGCTGCCAGCTAATTTAATACAGCATATTGTTATGTAACTAAAAATGTTGTTCTCATATTTATTTATGAATTACAGTATTTTCAGTTTACTTAAATTTTTCCCCAGGAGTTTGCATTTCAGTTAAATCTTAGGGTGGGTCCTGATTGTTATATACCTGTGAAGGAGGTGTTAAAATGTCCACTTTATAGAGAAAGAAACAGGCTCCAGGTCCCTCTGAAACCTAGATCTGTGTGACTCCAAATCTTGTGCCCTCAATCATTTGTCATATTTCTCATAGAAAATCCAGTGCTACAGTTTGGTTTGGGAATTTAAGGGCTACCCATAAGTCCTCTACAGTGACAGGGAGGTTTACCTCCCTAGAAGCTTTATCAGAGCTTCTCACTTTAATGAGAATCAGAATTCCCTGGCCCTAATATATTTGTAGGTTGGCTCCTAGAGAAGCATGGAATGTTCTTACAGGTTTCTCTATTTCTTTGATTGCAAAGGCAGTTTGATTGAAGTTGAGGTTTCTATTGTGCTTTATTATTTTATACAAATTCTAAGCACTTACTACCTGCTATAGGAACTCTCAGAGATGTATGAGATGTCATCAGGACCTTCAAAGACTTTACAAAAATTAGGTTGACAAACTTACATATGAAAAATTACAAGGATGCAAAGCAGTTTTAATTAAATGCAGAGTGATACAGAAAATGCTATAGATACTTAATTTAGGTAGTGATCATTTAAGGATTGGAATGAGCAGAGGCTCTACCAAAAGTCAGCCTTGAAAATTGGGTAAGATTTGGATAAAGGGAAAAATGAAGGAAGCCCATTCATCATACATGGGGAAGGTAGGACATAATATAGAATGTAGAATGTAAAACATAACAGAGGACTAGCATGTGGAAAGGATCAGGAATAACCAAGGTATATTAATTATAATAGGCAATACATATTTAATACTTATTTTTTGTTAGTTACTGTTTTGAGCACTCTTCCCATGTTAATGCATTTAATCCTCCCAACCTTATAAGGTAGGTCTTATTAGTTCTGATTTTACACATAGGGAAACCCAGGCATAGAAAGGTTAATTAACAAAATTCATACATAGCCTGGCTTCAGATTCTGAGCTCTTAAACATGATACATACTGCCTCTTCATATAGTATACTTGAGTGACGGTGAGTAGATTAATATGGTCTTAGCAGAAGGTCTTTTAAAACCCACTCTTAATTGTCCAGTAGGTGCCTCGACATAAGTTAGATTTGGAGGATATCAAGATTTGAAACAATTACAGTGCAGTGTTATGAATCTTATTAGTGAATATGTAAGAGTGCAATGAGAGCAAAGGTGTTTGTGACAGTGAGGGGTAATTCCACAGAAGAGATGATGTTTCATCTGGGTTGTAAACAGTTAGTAGAACTAAGCAGTCAGGAAAGGCATTGTAGAGGTGGGAATAGCATATGTAAAAACACAAACTGAAAGAACAAGATATGTTAGGGGAAGTCCAGTGGTTTGCAGTGGGTTGAGCTTAGAGTCTATAGGGCTGGCTAGTAGGGAGTAACAGTAGGTAAAAACCAAATTATGAATGGCATGGTGAGGTCAAGCAAAATGAGAAACTTAAATATTTGCTTTGCAGTTGTTAAACTACAAAAATAATATTCAGTGTGATTGGAGTAAAAGATTGCTTGCAATTGTAAGCAGTTTTCTCTAAAAGTACAGTGATAGGGCAGCTTGAGGAAGAAGTCTGAGGAAAGGATTTTTTTTTTAAATAGAGATACTTGAATATTGGAGAAGATGTATTTGACAGGCACACTGACGCCAAAATTTTAGGTTCTTAAATAGTTAAAATATTTGGTATTATTATGCACCCTTTAAAAAGCTTTTGGGGAAAAGAGTGATGGGTTTAAAGTAGTGTTTTAGAGAGATTCACTCAACAATTACGTTCAGAATGCTTGGGAACAAGGGAAGAAACTGGAATCAGGAAAGCTGTTAAAAGTATTGAGGTGATCAGTGCCCAAACTAGGTTAGTCATGGTAGAGGGTAAAAAAAAGAGACAAGTGGGAAAGACATTTTGAAAGAAGACTAAATATGATTTGTGACTGAGAAAAGCTACAATGTAATGGATAGGTAAGAGACACAATGATGGACTCCACTGATGACAATTGAAGAGATGAGTTATTTGTAGATAGGGAAAAAGATAAGTCCTTTTGATTTTTTTTAAAAGTGTGTGCATTTTATTTATATTTTGTATATGAGCACATATATATGTATATGCTGTTTTTAGACCTCTTAAATTGATTTGATTCTGAGACAGAATATCCAAGAAGATGATATGTAACTAGAATTTAAAAAAAGATCCAAGCCAGAATTCTTAAAAGTTATTTTGTTAAGGTAGTAGTTGAAGTCGTCTGTCTTCAAGGAATTTGGTATTTTGAAAAGAAAAGTTGGTGCCAAATACTTCACCTTTGGGTACATTCATAGCCAGGAGGAAAAGCTAGCAGAGAATTCTGTAAAGGCGACAGGAAAGTGGGTAAAGGAAAGACTTCAATTACATTATATAGTTACACAGAAACCAGGAACCATGAGAATTTCAAGAAGCAGGGATGGTCAACAATGTGGAAGGCTTCAGAAACACTTGTGATGTTGTCATAATGGCTGCAGTCTCTTTTTTATTCTGTGTCTATCTAGTATATTTTAGATTTAATGAGAAATAAGTTAGCTAATTGATGAATAAAAGAGCTATATCTGTTGAAATATGGCTATGGTATATAGATCATTGTTTTACAGATGCATGTATACATATGCAGAGCAGGAGTTTCATTCCTTTCAGCACTATAAATCTGTTGCCCTGTTAAAATTAGAATGTTCTGCCTCCAAATTTTCATTTTCTTTTAAGTATTCAGTTTCATCCTTTGCTGTAAGGTAGACTGGCTTAATCATTACTTCTAAATAATGCTTTTCATATTGATGCGTTGTTCTGCACAATCTCTTTTTGTTTGGATATTCTGCAGTAAACTCGTCAGAGCTGTTGCAGATAGCACAGCTCTGGTTATTAGACTGGCACGCTCTGAGATTTTGCCATTAGTAATCTTCACTTGACAATTAGAGTCAAAGATGATGGATAGCTTACATGTATGTTATTTTCTCTGTCTAGAAAACCCTTACCCTTATTTCATGACTAGGTGCTCCTGAGCCCCGTCTGTCTGGATTGGGTATTCTCTGTACTCCTGTAGCACTTTGTGCGTATTCTACCTCTCTAAATTTTAAACTTCTTAAGGGCAAGAACTGTTTGTCTTCAATTATATTTGTAATGTTTTATTTCTTAAGTGATAGAACATCATGGATGTTCATCAAAATACCATTTAAACCTTTTCATTTGGCTAAAACTGATAATTTATAAAAGGCCTTCTCTAAGGTCATAAGCATATTCTGTATTTTCCTTCAGTATGGTTATAATTTTGCTTCTCATTTAGGTCCTTAATCAGTCTGGAGACCATGTGTGTGCACACACATGGATCTGTGCGTGTCTGTGATGAAGTAGGGTTCTTAATTGATTTTATGCTCATTGTCCCAATACCATTTATTGAATTGTCCTTTATTTCCCCAGTGATATGAGACGCCTTTTTAAAAATCAGCTATTAAATTCTTTTATATATATATATATATATATGTGTGTGTGTGTGTGTGTGTATGTGTATATATATATTTTTTTTTTTTTGGAGACAGTCTCACTCTTTTGCCCTGACTAGAGTGCCATGGCATCAGCCTAGCTCACAGCAACCTCGAACTCCTGGGCTCAAACAATCCTTCTGCCTCAGCCTCCCGAGTCACTGGGACTACAGGCATGTGCCACCATGCCCGGCTAATTTTTTCTATATATTTTTAGTTGTCCAGATAATTTCTTTCTATTTTTTAGTAGAGACGGGGGTCTCACTCTTGCTCAGGCCGGTCTGTAACTCCTGACCTTGAGTGATCCTCCCGCCTTGGCCCTCCAGAGTGCTAGGATTACAGGCGTGAGCCACAGCACCCGGCCACAATTCTTATATATACTTGAGTCTGTTTGTTCTGTACCAGTGATTTAACTGTCTCTTCCTTTGCCAGTGCCATAGTCTAATTACTGCCTTTATAGTATGTCTTAATAGATGGTAGAACAAGTATTCTTCTCTTTAGTGTTCTTTTTGAAAATTGGCTTTCGGCTATTCTTTAATACTCTTAGGACACTTTAAATTGGTTTGTAAAGTTCCATAATAAACTACTTTGCTATTTGGATTAAAGTTGTGTTGCATTTATGTATTAATTTATGAAGAATTGACATCTGTACTGTATTTTTTCCATTTTATTATGTTTAGATCATGTTAATGCACCTTTTAGTAAGGTTTTATAGTTTTCTCCATAAGTTCTCACCCAGTTCTGATTAGATATTTCCTAGAAATATTACAGTTTTTGGTGCTATTGTTGAGTAGGCCTTTTTTCCTATCACATTTTCTAACTGGTTACTACTGGTATGTAGGAGAGCTATTATTATTTTTTTTCTTTTTTTGAGACAGAGACTCACTCTGTTACCCGGGCTAGAGTGCCATGGTGTCAGCCTAGCTCACAGCAACCTCAAACTCTTGGGCTTAAGCAATCCTACTGCCTCAGCCTTCCAAAGTAGCTGGGACTACAAGGTATGCGCCACCATGCCCGGCTAATTTTTCTATATATTTTTAGTTGTCTGGTTAATTTCTTTATATTTTTTAGTAGAGATGGGGTCTCGCTCTTGCTCAGGCTGCTCTCAAACTCCTGAGCTCGAGCGATCCTCCTGCCTCGGCCTCCCAGAGCTATTACTTTTTGATGATCTTTTGTTCAACTACTATGTTAAACTCTCAATAGTCCTAATAGTTTATCATTTGATTCTCATTCTTTTTCTTGATAGATGATCATATCATCTATATTTTTTCCATTTTTATGTCTTATTTATTATATTTTTGGTTAAGACCTCTAGAACAGTGCTAAGCGATGACACTAAGCATCTTGTCTGAATCCTAACTTTAATAGAAATGCTTCTAATTTTTACCTTTAAACATGTAAATGCTTATTATAGGTTTCTGATAGTACTACCTGTGGCAGTAACAGCAAAAGCTGCACTAAGAGTAATAGCTGTTACCTTTTACTGAGTGGTTATTATGAGCCAGATGATTCTAAGCACTTTACATGTAGTCATTTATTTGACACAACATTCCTAGGTGGTAGATGGGCAGGTGACGGGTGTTATTCTGGTAGTCTCATTTTTACAGATAAGGGAAATGAAAGTGAGGGATATTAAAAAACTTGCCTAAGATGTTGTACAAAAAATAGAGAAGCTGAGATTTGAACACAGACGATTTGGTTCCAGAGTCACTGCTCTTATCTTCTTTATTATACTTCATTGATATAAGGATAGTCTCTTTTAGTCTTGGTTTTCTGACACTTTGTTGTTATTTTTAAATTTTAAATGAACAGTTCTTGAATATTATGAGATATATTTCAAACATCTATTGGAATGATCATGTTGTTTTTCTTCTTTAATTTCTTAATATAGTGAGTGACAATATGTTTTCTCATGTTAAAGTATGCTTGGTATTTTAGGCTAAATACTTACCAGTGTTCACATTTTGATTTTGTTTTTAAATCTAGACTTTTTTACACCAATATTCATGACAGTTTGACAATAGTTTTATTATGTAATTCTTGTTCGATTTCATATCCAAACATGTATGCAACTTGGATTTCCGGCCAAGATGGAATAACAGGGACCAGATTTACCCTCCTGCCTGAAACAACCCCAAACCAAAAATATATATAAAACAGGGATAATCAAGTCACTGGACGTGAGGTGATAAAAAATGATCTTAGGAGATGTGAATGCAGTGAGCCCTATGATTCCACTGCCTACTGCCTCTTCAGAGAGTTTCCATGCATGGTACAGGTAGAGGAAACCCAGGCTGAGCCCAGTAGACACCTAAAGAAATGGCTGGGAAGACAAAAGTAACTAGACTTCACAGAACAGAATACTGGAGAAGATATAGGACTCTGCAGGGGAAGCTCTGGAGGTCCCCCTCGTCTGTTCAGCTGAGTACTGAGCAGTATGTAGATGTAAAATAAAGGAACTACTAAAGGCCAGGAAAAGAACCTCCTGAAAGGATTAGAGGTAATGGTGGTGTTCCCATGGGTCAGGAATAGTGCCTGTTCTCACCAGCCAGATTGGAAAACATTTTGATTCATGGGACATTAGGTAGAGTATACAGAAGGATCTTGCCTTAGTAGTAGATAATATAATTAGTCCTAGATATTTTATAGTTTTTGATAAAAACTATAAACCAACAGATACAAGAAGCTCAACGAACTCCAATCAAAAGAAACATGATAAATAGTACACTAAGGTGCATCACAAATTGCTCAAAACTAGTGGTAAAAAGAAATCTTAAACACATCCAGAGGGGAAAAGACCTTTCATACAAAGTAGCAAAGAAAAGGATGATAGCAGATTTTGAAATGATACAAGCAAGAAGAAATTAGAGCTTACATAAAGTACTGAAAGAAAAAACTGTCAATTGAGAATCTATACCCAGTGAAAATATTTATGAAAAATGATAGTGAATAAAGATTTTTTGGATACATATAAAAACTTGAGGAATTCATCACCAGTAGCCCTACATAATAAAAAAGTTGTTAAAAGTAGTACTTTAGACAGTAGTACTTTAGAGTACTTTAGTAGTACTTTAGAAAGAAAATGATATCAGGTGCCTCAGATGGAAATATGGATCTATAGAAAGAAATTGAAAGCTCTGGAATTGGTAACTACACAGGTAAATACATAAGACTTTCTTCTTTTTCTTTCTTTCTTTCTTTCTTTTTTTTTTTGAGGCAAGATATTGGTCTTTTGCCTAGGCTGGAGTATAGTGGCCCCATCACAGCCAGTTGCAGCTGTAACTATGAACTCCTGGGCTCAAAACAGTACTCCTGCTTCAGCCTGTCTAGTTGCTAGGACTGCAGGCACACACAACCACTCACAGATAGTGTTTTGCTATGTTGCCCAGGCTGGTCTCAAACTCCTAGCCTCAAGCAATCCTCCTGCCTCAGCCTCCCAAAGTGCTGGACGAGGCCCAGCCGCTGCATTCAGCACAAGATCTTTTTCTTATTGTTTAAGTCTCTTTTAAAATAATTAACTTTTTTGAACAAAAATAATGGCAATGCAGTTTATAACATATGTAAAGTACATGTGAGGTTGGTTCACTGTGGCCCACAGACCAAATCTAGCATGCATCCTATTTTTGTAAATAAAGTTTTATTGATGTGCATTTGTTTATATATTGTCTATGGCTGCTTTTGCACTTTAATAGCGGGGTTGACTAGTTGTAATAGAGAACTTAAGGCCCACAGAGCCTAAAATATTTACTATTTGGTCCTTTATAGAAATGTTTGCTAGGCTATTTTAGAAGGTGTTAAATGCTATGGAGAAAAGACAGGAAATGGGGGGTAAGCAACACAGGCTGGTTAGGGGAGATCTCTATGGGAAAGTGAATTTGAGTGAAGGCTACAAGGAATTAATCTTTATGTATTAACTTAGAAAGATGTCCAATATGTAGTATTAAATGAAAAAAGCAGATTATAGAAGATTTATCACTTGTGTGATTTCATTTTTGTACAATAGGAAAGTGTATATTTCTACAATATAAAGTTATAATAGATGCATAGAAAATTTTGCAGGAAAGTCCACCAAAATGTTCATAGTAGTATCTCTTAGTGGGATTATAATGGACTTTCACGTGACATTTTTTTCAATTTCTTTGTATTTGACATTTAAAAAATATTGTTATTAATTTAATTCCTTTTGTGTTATTTTATTAAAGTGTTATTAAATTATATCCAAGGTTTAATGCGTGTGAAATAATAATGAAGGATTCAACTCCTTGCCTAAATTTGAAGTTATCTTCTTATGTTTCAAAAATGAGCCACTAGTTCTTATGCTAGAATTTAAGATAGTACTGAGCAAATCTTAAGATGAATTTTTGTGTCTGTGCATAGAATAGTTTGGTAGTTGAGTTAGCAGGCTTAACTTAATGCTGATGAAAGACGAAAAGTATGATTCGCAGCAGTCCCCAACGTTTTTGGCACTGGGGACTGATTTCATGGAAGACAATTTTTCTGAGAGGTTGTTGGGGGTGGCTCTACAGGCTGGTTCCTAGCAGGCCAAGGAGGATCCCTCTGTGGTGGGGGGGTTGGGGACGGTTTGGGGACTGCGGTGTTAAAGAACTGCCTCAACTGCTTTTATCAAATTCTACAAAATGTCCGTTTCACATTCCTGTGACATTACATAGACATCAAAAAAGTATGGATTAGACATAGGTGAACCAATAATGTTTGCAAGTGTACATCAAAACATAATACTAGGATATTTGGATACACAAGTATTTATGGGATTATTTTATTATGAAGCTCAGGAGATGTCTAAAATGGGACATTTTCTGCAAACCTGAAAGCCTAACAACAGACAGGGATCTAAAAAGTACATATATAATAAACGTTATCAAAGCCAACTTTCTGAACAAGGCTCTCCTCCATTTACAGTGAGACCCAATGGAAAGAGCACGACATTTGCAGGCAGAAGATTTAGTTTCAAATCCCTGCTCCTTCACTTACTAATTTTGTGTTTTGGGTAAGTAATTTACCTTGTCTGAATTTTTGTATTTTATTTTGTTAAATTTCAATAAATAATCCTTGTCCTACCTACCTGCTTCTCTAGGATATTAGGCGAATCAAGTAAAATAATTTACATGAAAGCATTTTATATAATGTAAAATAGTATCAAAGTGTTGTGAAATAATTGGGTACTAATGGAAGAGAGCAGAGTGTGGATAATTTTTAAAATAATTTAATTATTAATTAATTTTATGTAGGTATGACCAACTTTTTGCAACTTTATTCACAGTAACACTGTACTATACAAGATACCATACAGAAATTTTTCCCATCCTGATCCTTACTCAGCTTATTCATTCAATAAACAGTACTTTGCCTTCTGTTTGGCAATTGTAGTTCATACACTATTCCACAATTATAGTAGTAACGTTACCATAGTAACAAAGTTTATATTGATATTTTTCCTTATGTACAGTACAAAATAAATCCAAATATATTAGTGATGCTTCTTCATTCTGTCCATGGGTTATATTAAAAAGAAAATATAAAAATTACAATCTGTAGGCAATAAAAATAATTTATAAAGGGCACAGCTATTAAATATTTATCAATTGTAACTCCAGTGTTTTTCTCCCACTTGAGAAAATCCATGGGAATTGAAGTAAATGAGAATGAACAATTGTAGGGATAATCTTGCATTTCTAATTTTTTTAAGTCATTCATTCATAAACTTTGTTACTTTAACATTAATAGTAGCAAATTACTTGTGATGTATCTTATAGCTCCTTTCAATACCACTGCTGTGTTGAACCACCATAGCTGAGGAATTACTACCATAGAAGAACCACTCAGTTCTTAGAATAAACCTTTCCTGTATTTATGGTTACTAGTCATGTTTTGGCTTCATAGAAGCTTCCCAGATAACATGCAGATTTCAAGGAAAATCAATATATGCAATATATAGTTGTAATATATGCATAGAAGATTCTGCAAGAGGTAAAGAGATAGGATAGTGCCATTAATAGAATTTTGTATTGAATATTTACTGTCAACAGAATGAAAGGAGGGGAAAAATAAGCAGAGTTCTGTCATTTCTGTCAATTTTAAAATAAGACATACCCCCAAATGAAGTTAACTATATGGCATATAATATTTTATATAGTGCTACTGTGTCTTCATCTCTTAGATTTGGACTATAGAATCAAGTGCCATAATAGATGTTCCTTCATCACATCTCAATGACAATCCTTTAAAAATTAGGAGACATTATTTTCTAACTATTAAAATGTGAAACCTGCCTTTGCCTATTTTCCTTGTGTTCCATAGCACTGCTCAGGTAAATCTAATTGCTTTGAAGTAATCATAAATACTTTGCATGAATCTCTTGTTTTGGAGTTTATTATAAGAATGTAATACATCAATAGAAAGATGGAACAGTGTGGTAGATTTTTCCATTATGGGGCTATTTAAAGTTGGGGAGGAGAGAATGGAACAGGTAGAGGAAAATGACTCCTGCAACTTAGTTCTTTTGTACCTTTTCTTAATACAATCTAAACAGTTCATTATCAAATAGTTTTGTTACAGAGATGACTGTTACATATTAGGGAGTACGTAAGTTTATATGTTTAATAAAAGAATATTGTGTAACAAGTACAGTACTATAACACCCTCCCTCATCGAGAAGTTAATAGTTTTGTTTAGGAGAAAAAATTTGCACATTGTGATTTTTTTATTTAAATTATATTTATTTTTTGTTTAAGTATTAAAGTTACATGGTACAACACTGGAAAGCTGCAAAGAGTATATAGTGGAGAATCTCTTTCCACCCCAGTGGGAGATGTATTAATACTTCCTCGTAGAACTATCCTTCGAGAGAGATTTTATGCATATATAAAGAAATGAATGTGTGTTTTGTTTTATTTTTTATTTTTTTGCCCATAAATAAGCAAATTCACTGTGCTGTACCATAACAATATATTTTAGATAACATTACATATCTATACATATAGAGCTCCTCATTTTTTTTAATGGCTACATACATATTGTGTTTCAGTATACCTTAATTTAACTAGTGCCCTATCATGAACATTTAGGTAGCTTCAACCTTCTGTTATAAACAATGTTGTAGTGAATACACTGGATGTGTGTTGTTTTGCTCATATCTATAGGGTAAAATGACTAGAAGTAGAATCATTAGATTCAAATGTATGTGTTTTAATTTTGATTTAAATTGCAAAACTGGCTATATGCCTTGTCTGGATAGGTTTGTTTATTTTTAATTGAGGTCTAGTTTACAAATAACAAAATTCACAATTTTTTAAGTGGACAGTTTATTGGGAAGCTTATGCCAGTTTACACGGTAACCTGTAGTATATAACAATGCCTTTATTGGTTAGTCTTACCACACCATGTTGATACCTTTTTGGTTTTTATGTTTTTGCCAACACTATAGGTGAGAATGGTATTGGGATAGTTTTTGGTTTGTTTACTTCTTTTAATAAACGTAACTTACATACTATAAAGTCCAGAACCCATAAGTGTACAGCTCAATGAGTTTTTACTACGGTCCAGTTCAAGATAATAGAGCATGCCCAGCACCCCAGAATGCCCACTTTTGTCCTCTTCTCTACAAAAAGATAACCACTATTCTGACCTCTGTCACCCAGGGTGATAGATTTTGCCTGTTTTTGAACTTCCTATAAAGGAAGTCTGATGCAGAGTGTACCTTTTTGGTGTCAGATTTCTTTCTTCTGTATTATGTGAGATTCATCCATGTCGCATGCACTTGTAAGTTATTCTGTTCCATTGCTGTGACTCAGTTACTTAATTATACCACAATTTATATATTCTGGTGTTTATGGATATTTATTTAGCTTCTTCTACTTTTCAGCTTTTTTGAATAAAACTTCTATGACCATTGTTGTACATGTCTTTTGGAGGAGTTAAGTACTCATTTCTTTTGACAATACACTTTGGGTAGCTTTTGTTTATTTTTAAGTGAGATCTAATTTATAAACAATAAAACTTACCAATTTTTAGTGTATAATTTGATAGGAAACCCATGGGTCTCTTGCATTTCTGCATGTCTTATGTGTAAAAGGCCTGACTGCCTTTCTTCTGAACTGTCTCTTCAAGGATGTTGGAAGATAGAAATGGTATCTCCCCATAGAGCAAAGAGCAGGTTTGCTTACAGTCTTGGAAGATAATGTCTCCCTCTAGAGTTAAAGGACCAGGCATGCCTCCTGCTCATTTTTAAAGATAGCTCCATTTTCCTCTCCTATAAGGCAGCCTGTGCAGGTATCACCTGACTCTTCACAATGCCCTGTGGGAATTGAGGCTTGGGCAGCTAGCACAAGAAAATGCTGATAATTCTGACTACTGTTATTTTTATGGGTAAAAAAGTCTTTTGTCTCTGACTCAATAGTCTCCTGTGTTTTGCCAGTATCTAATAAGTTGTGGCAGGCTAACTTGTTAGCTTGAAAGTAGGGTAAAATCCTAGAGCCTTGACAATTCTTGATACAATTCGGTGAATTTTGACAAATGTATATAGTCTTGTAGTCACCACCACAAGGTCATAGAATATATCCATCACTCCAAAAAGTTCTGTGTGCCCCTTTACATGTGTTCCCCTCTTCTGCCGCAGCCCCAGACAACCCCGATCTGCTTTCTGTCACCCTAGTTTTACCATTTGTAGAATTTCGTATAACTAGAATTATACAGTATATATAGCCTGTTGTGTCTGGCTTCTTTCATTCAGCATAATGCCTTTGAAATTCATTCATGCTATTGCACATATCACTAGTTCATTTCCATAAATTGCTGAGTAGTATTTTGTTGTATGGCTATCTGATTGTTTGAACGTATGTATATGCATTTACCAGTCATTGGACATTTGGATTGGTTCCACTTTGGAACTATTATGAATAAAGCTGCTGTGAATGCTTGAGTGAGAGTAAGTCTTCATGTAGACGTACACTTTTATTCTGGGACGTACATTCTTAGGAGTGGAAATGCCAAGTTTTATGGTGTCCTTTTAACTTGGAAAAGAACAGCCAAATTGTTTTCCAGAGTGTATGATTTTGCATTCCTTTCTTGGTATCTCATTTTGAGTAATGTTGAAAGTTTCTTTAAAAAAAAAAGTTTTTTTCATATGTTTGAGTTAATTATATTTCCTTTTCTATAAACTCCCTATTCAAATCTTTTGCCTGTTTTTCTGTGAGATGTTAGAATTTTTTAGTGATTTGTAGGCATTCTTCATATATTGGGGAATATTTTTAGTCATTTGGTCATGCTATGTATTACAAACATTGTTTTCCATTTGTCAATTATCTTTTTTTTTTTTTTTGAGGTAGAGTCTTGCTCTGTTGTCCGGGCTAGAGTGCCACGGCGTCAGCCTAGCTCACAGCAACCTCAAACTCCTGGGCTCAAGGGATTCTCCTGCCTCAGCCTTCTGAGTAGCTGGGACTTACAGGACCATGCCACCACGCCTGGCTAATTTTTTCTATTTTTAGTACAGACAGGGTCTTGTTCTAGCTCAGGCTGGTTCGGAGCTCCTGAACTCAAACAGTCCTCCCACCTCAGCCTCCCAGAGTGCTAGCATTACAGGCATGAGCCACCTTGCCCGGCCGGTCAAGTAACTTTTGAGGTTACTTATAGTGGGTTTTGCCATGCAGAAATTTGTCTCTCTCAAGTTCTCAATCTCAAGAGTTATTTACTAATAGTGTAAGACTTCACATAATAAAGAAGTAGGATTTCTCTTTTAATTGATCTTAAAGTATAAATTATGTTTTCTAGCAGTGTTTACGTAGTCATGACTTCAGTGGGAATAAAGAAAAATAATCTGAAAACTTGTTTTCTGCATTCTCATAAGGATTTTACCACCTTTTAGAAAACAGCTACAGAATGGAAACAAAAGATTGTATCTTAAGTTATGTGTATATAAGAAAAAATATTAAAAAGAATATTACATGTGTTTGTTACAGAAGTATCTATGCAAGATGTCAGTGTTGCAGATTTGGCTAGTGCAAGCCTTGTTTATTTTCCTCACCACTGGATCTGTAGGTAAGGTTCATGAAATACCCTATCTTCTAACTCTACAAATTAGGTTTATATATTTTTATATAATTATATAATTGAACTTTAATTGTTATTTATACTTTTATAGTTTTTATAGGATAATTATTGAGAGAATAATATTATCTTAAAATGATTTTAGTAAATAAAAATACTATTGATAATCTGTTTTGTATAATTTGAGTTGTAACACTCAGTCATTCAGTAATCCTAATTGCTGTTTAGTTATACTAACAGTAACTTTAAGGTGGGGAAGGAAAAAAATCGTGTTTTGTTTTGTTTTTTAAATAAAGGCATAGGAGAAAATCTGTTAACTCTTAGCATTTCACTTCTTAATTGCCAGAACTATCACTGAGCAGTGTGGTTATGATTAACCAGAATTAAGAGGTACCTGAAGCAGTACTAGTCAAACGGTGGTTTATAGCCTGAAGCTCTCCTGAGATCTGGTTGTTACTGGTCCACAATGAAATAAACACAGAATTTAAGAATAAACTTTTAGTCATTCTTAACAATTTGATATAGCCATGACATGCAAGCATGTGATTAGTGGACCTGTATTGTCAAACACAGTATAGAACAAAAGTATAAGTTTGTGACAGATTGGAAGAGAAAAAAAAACTGATCTTTTATCACAGGTAGTTTGAGAGGCACTGCTCTAAATCACTCCTTCTCAAATCCAGGAATGAAACTGCTTGTTGGACACTTAAAGTAGCAGAAAAGTTATATTGAAAATCTATCTTATTTAGAAAGACTTTCCTTATTCTTTTTTTTTTTTTTTTTTTTTTTGAGACAGAGTCTTGCTTTGTTGCTTGGGCTAGAGTGCCGTGGCGTCAGCCTAGCTCACAGCAACCTCAAGCTCCTGGGTTTAAGTGATCCTACTGCCTCAGCCTCCCGAGTAGCTGGGACTACAGGCATGCTCCACCATGCCCAGCTAATTTTTTTCTGTATATATTTTTAGTTGTCCATATAATTTCTTTCTGGTTTTGGTAGAGACGGGGTCTCACTCTTTCTCAGGCTGGTCTCGAACTCCTGAGCTCAAGCGATCCTCCTGCCTCGGCCTCCCAGAGTGCTAGGATTACAGGCGTGAGCCACCGCACCTGGCCGACTTTCCTTATTCTTGAACCCACATTTTCTTTGTTGTAACTTTTGCCTATTAATTGTGCTTCTAGAGTAGGTCAAATTTCTCTTCCTACTGTTCTGCTCTTCGAATATTGAAAGACTGCTTTCCTATGTCTCTAAGCCCTCTTCCCCAAGCTGAACTTACCCAGTTATCCTAATCATTCATCACAGGACATGGCTTCCAACCCTGTGCGTGTTGATTGCCCTCCTGATTCTTCACTCAGTTGACTGTATAGCATTAAAAATACAATACCATCCTAGCTCTGCCACCTACCCAGCTGTAGGACTTTGGCCAGTCATTTAATTTGTGCCTCAGTTTCCTGATCTATAACATGGGGATAATAATGGTTCCTACCCTCTAGACTTTTTGTGAGGATTAAATGAGTTACTATACAGAAAGCATTCAGACAGTGCCTGGCCCACAGTAAGCATTATAAAAAGGATAGTTTTTGTGTGTACATTACTATGGTTATTGTTGTCTTTGAATAAAAGGTACTTTATGAAAAAAAATAAATGTACCAGAATTAGTCTGAATGTAGTGGCTCTGTTACCTACATTGATCTAAACATCATTTTTATAAAGCAACATAGTTTTTTGGCAGCACCCACGCAGATCTGAGATGTTTGGGGGAATATAGAACCCACTTCTTTGTGAAAGGAGCATCAGTGACATTGTAAAAAAAGAATACGTGGAGGGAATGAGTATTATAGGTGTGGCCATCCTTGAAAAATACAATCTGCCCCAAGGACTGAAGAGAGGCACTTCAGCATATTCTGCTCAACATCACCCTCTCATTGACTTTTTTCTTAGTCAATTTTTTTTGTCTTTTTGTAGTGACAGGGTCTCACTATGTTGTCCAGGCCGGTATCAAACTCCTGGCATCAAGTGATCTTCCTGCCTTTGCCTCCCAAAGTGCTGGGATTACAGGCATGAGCCACCATGCCCAGCCCGGTATTTTTTATATATGAGTAATCAATTAAAAATTTATTAGTTTGAGCCTATGAAAAATAGCCAAATATCAGCAATTTCATGATGTTTATTCTAATATCTATTATAGTACATTCTAATCCACATTTCTTCATCTTGCCCACATGAATATTCAAAATAACTTTATCAAATATTAACAGCTTTCTTAAAAAAATCTTCTTTCTACAATTTAATCTCAGTCTGGTAGCCCTATAAAAATGAGATTAATTTGGCATGGGATGGTTTTAATGGATCTGTGTTTCACTTTGAAAACTGAAACATTTGCCCATTTTTAGTATTCTTTTATTCTGTATGATTAAAAATTAATGATGTTGACTCTTACTATATCCTATGTGTTTAGTACTCTAGAATATATTTCATATTTACTGTTCCCTGTAATTACTTTAGAGAAAGTAAATCGGGAGTGATTTTACCAAGGAATAAAGTGAGGTCTAGGAAATTGTAAGGTCTGGCCCAGTTACACAGGGTATCTCATTTGTAGAGATCCTCCACAAGGTGAAGTTCCATACTGTTGAAAATTGTGAGTAATAAATGTGCTAGGACTTACACTAGACATGTATAAGTAATGGCAGGGTGATGTGAACAGGCCACATTACACATTTTGAAACAAAGAAATATACATTCCTAGTCTGGGCCTTACAGGCCTTATGAGAGATCTCAGGTTTTCATTTGGGAGTATAGTTTTTTTGGGACAGAGTCTCACTCAGTTGCCCTGGCTAGAGTGCCGTGGCATCAGCCTAGCTCACAGCAACCTCAAATTCCTGGGCTCAAGCGATCCTCCTGCCTCAGCCTCCTGTGTAGCTGGGACTACAGGCATGCACCACCATGCCTGGCTAATTTTTTCTATATATATTTTTAGCTGTCCATATAATTTCTTTCTATTTTTAGAAGAGATGGGGTCTTGCTCTTGCTCAGGCTGGTCTCGAACTCCTGAGCTCAAACGATCCGCCCAACTCAGCCTCCCAGAGTGCTCAGATTACAGGCGTGAGCCACTGCGCCCGGCTGGGAGTATAGTTTTGACTGCAAAGACTTTTTAATTTTTCTTGTTGATTTTGAGTGATATGGAATAAGAAAATATTACAATTGTTAACTTTTTAGGGTAGTTTATCCTCTGTGTCATCTAGCTTGGAACAAAGTTGGAAATCGGAAGAGTCTAGCTGATAATTAAGGTTGACTCTGTAAAAGTATCTCAGCTTTCTTTATAAAATAAAGGATTGAAGTAAATGATCTCCAAGGTTCTTTTCAGTTTCATAATTCTGTTATTCTGTGCCCTTTACCTTAAGTGCTAGAACCAGTTAGTTACCTGTGATGGAACCTTCCAAACCTACCAGTGTGACTCGATTACCCACATCTGGAGAGTAGTAATAATGTTGCTAGACTACCTATTGAGTACCAGGCATTGTACTTCGTGCTTTACATAAGTAATTTTTAATTTCAAAAATAATTTCATGGCCGGGCGCGGTGGCTCACGCCTGTAATCCTAGCACTCTGGGAGGCCGAGGCGGGTGGATCGCTGGAGGTCAGGAGTTCGAGACCAGCCTGAGCAAGAGCAAGACCCCGTCTCTACTAAAAATAGAAAGAAATTATATGGACAACTAAAATATATATATACAAAAAATTAGCCGGGCATGGTGGTGCATGCCTGTAGTCCCAGCTACTCGGGAGGCTGAGGCAGTAGGATCACTTAAGCCCAGGAGTTTGAGGTTGCTGTGAGCTAGGCTGACACCACGGCACTCACTGTAGCCTGGGCAACAGAGTGAGACTCTGTCTCAAAAAAAAAAAATAAAATAAAAATAACTTCATGGCTAACCATCCAAAAAAACCATCAGCAAATAGGATTCATTGAGGAAAGCTGCTTCAAAATTGTGGACACTGAAGCTAGGCAGTGGTCCCCAACCTTTTTGGCATCAGGGACCAGTTTCATGGAAGATAATTTTTCTATGAAAAATTGGCTCAGGCAGTGATGCGAGTGATGGGGAACAGCTGTAGATACAGAAGAAGCTTTGCTTGCTCGGCTGCCCCGCTCACCTCCTGCTATTCCCCCTGCCCCATTCCTAAGTTTTATGGAAGACAATTTTTCCATGGATGGCTACTGGTCCATGGCCTGGGGTTTGGGGACTTGCAGAGCTAGAGAAAGAGAATAGAGTCTTGCCAAATAGTTGGGACTTTTATCTTGGTAGTAATAGGTAGCCACTAAATAATTTAAAGGAAGTAAATGTCATAATCGTTTTAGAACAGTAACTGTGGCAGCAGTATGTAGGATAAACTGGAAGAAGTTCAGACTAGTATAATTTTTATGGCCTGAGCTTCAGCAGTCGAAGTAGCATTAGAAAGAAGAGGTTGATACACCTGTTAAGAAAATAGAACCAACAAGACTTAGTGCAGTGTTGTTAAGTTGGAGGTTAGAGGAGGCTAGAGATGTTGAGGGTGACTACAGAGTATCTACCCTAGATGACTGGATAGAAGTGATGCTGTTAGCAGAGTTAGAGAAATAAGAATAAGAAATAATAAGTTTGAAAGGGACTATAGTTTTAGATGTGTTGTTTAAAATTAACTGTAGGATAGCTCAGGTCTAATAGGCTATTGAAAGCATGAGAAGCTAGAGCTAAAGATAGGGATTTACTAACCAGCATGGAGTAGGTGATAGGTAAAAACATAGTTGTTTTTCATTTTTTACCCAATCTGATTCTTTGTTTTTAAATGGGATCTTATCCCATACATTTATTGTTAAAACTAATATATTTGGCCATCTTGTTGTATTCTTTATATTTTTTTATTGCTTCCTGTTTCCTTTGTTGTCAGAATTTTGACATATGGACAATGTATACTGTCTCCCTGTGCCCCCATGTGCACCCTACAACAGCATTCAGGACTAGAGAGGAGAGGAGACTAACGCTGCCTGTTTATTCTAGAGAGTTTAGTTTAGGCCCTGGGTCTGAATCAAGGAACAGGATAGGCGGTGGGGCACGTATGAATCATGCTACAGACAGTCTGTGTTTCCTGAAGAAAAGTTAGAATAGTATACATACCGTGAACTAAAGCTTGAATGGGTTTTCCTTAATTCATCCCTATCTGCCCTGTAAGTTGTGTATGTCTTTACAAATTTAGGCATTAAATTCTGACCATACTATTTTTCAGCTGTGTTTTCTTCTTTTTCTGTGTTTTTAGGGATATTTAGTGAAGGCTAAGGGACTCTATATTGAGTGCTACCAGCCAGATACCATTTTGTACCAGAAAAATTCAATCCATTTGATGTATTTTTTTATTGTTCCTTTTTAGGTGAACTTCTAGATCCATGTGGTCATATCAATCCTGAATCTCCAGTTGTCCACCTTGGTTCCAATTTCACTGCAGTTTGTGTGCTAAAGGAAGACTGTATGGATTATTTTCATGTAAATGCTAATTTCATTGTCTGGAAAATGAGCCATTTTACCATTCCTAAGGAGCAATATACGATCATAAACAGAACAGCTGCCAGTGTCACCTTAAGAGATGTAGTTTCCTTAAATATTCAACTCACTTGCAACATTCTTACATTTGGACAGATTGAGCAGAATATTTATGGAATTACACTAATTTCAGGCTGTAAGTTTTGTTTTTGTCTTATTTCAGACTTTGTCATGACTGTTGAACCACATTTTTAATGTTGTCTGTTGGTCTTTATGAAGTGCAGTAACCTGTGGACTCGGTGACTTGTGGACATTTTTTTATAAGCTTATAAACGCTTATAGAAGTAAAAAACTACATTTGCATTATTAATATACAAAAAGCCTAAAGAATAATGCAAGTCTCATCTCTTTCCTGAAAGTCAAGGATTTTTCAGTTTTCTAGAAAGTATTTGACTTAATACCCCAAAAAAGTATTGTTGAATTGAAATCTGTGAATGTATTCAAAGTAACTTTCATGAAAATATCCCTTAATTGGTGCTCGCTTCGGCAGCACATATACTAAAATTGGAACAATACAGAGAAGATTAGCATGGTCCTTGCACAAGGATGGCACAAAAAAAGAAAAAAAATATATCCCTTAATTGCTGAGAACATGCTCATTTAAAGCAGCTGCCTGAAGAAGGTGAATAAATCCTGGAAAAAGTCCTTCTTAAAGGTCAAAGTAAATAAAGTAAACTTTCTGTGATCCAAAAGTAGGTTATCAAATTTGTCTATCTCCCAAACTTCATAATTTCAGCATTTGCTTTTCTTCCAGCAGAGTTTGGAAAAGCAGTAAGAAGAGAAATATAAATGAATCCTTTTTACTTCTATTTAATTGCCTCTTTTTAACATATGTAAATATTACTTTTAAAAATATACTTAATGGAGAGATCAGTTGATATTTTTATCCAGTTATAAATGAATGTTGATTTTATGTAGAAAATTAACGTGAAACAAACTAGTTAATGACAACTAAGATAGAAAATATATGCTACTATCTAAAGGGAAGTTTGAGTTTGAATAGAAACGAAATTAACTTACAGTCACCAGTTTTTCATTATGTCCATTCTTTTTGCTTGGGTTTGTTTTTTCTATCTGAATTTAGGTTGTTAATGTCTTGAGTAGTATATAAATTGCATAATATTTGTGGATATAAAGCTTTTTGAGAAATGCTAATTTTTCCCTTTTAGTGCCTCCAGAGAAACCTAAAAATTTGAATTGCATTGTGAATGAGGGAAGGAAAATGATGTGTTACTGGGATCCTGGAAGGGAAACATACCTGGAAACAAACTTCACTTTAAAATCTGAATGGTACATTATTTTAAGTTTGTTGTTGGTTGGATTTATTAAGTTAGTCGTTTTTGCTGGAATTTTTATTTTAACAAGTAATAAGATTAAATTTAAATTTTTAAACATTTATCTTTATATTTTGGAGCATATCAGTTATACATAAAAGTAGAAAGAATAGTATAGATCCCCATGTACCCATCATCCAGCTTCAACAATGGTCAGCTCATGATCAGTCTTATTTTATGTATATTCCACCCAATATTGTCTTGAAGAAAATCTCAGACATATTTCATTCATAAATATTTCAGTATATATCTCTAAAAGATAAGAACACTTTTTAAAAACATATCTACAATGCCATTGTTATACCCAAACATAATTTAAAATACTTTAATGTCATCAGTTTTCTGCTAGTGTTAATTGCCCCTGTTGTCTTATAAATATATATTTTTTACACTTGTTTGAATCCAGATCCAAATAAGCTTCATGCATTGCAAACTGATGTCTTGTAAGTCTCTTAAACTATAGGTTCTACCTGCTTCTCTATTTTTTCTTTTTTGTTGCAATTCAATTGTTAAGATACCTGTTACATAAACACTGTATAACCTATTCCCTTGTCCCTTTATGTCCAAAAATTGCTGCTAGATCTATAGACTTGATCAGATTCAGGTTTAATATTTTTTTTTCAAAAATATTTTATAGGAGTGTTGTGTACTTCCATCAGGAACAACCATATAATGTTTGATTGATTTTCTCTTTTGTGATGTTAAGATTGAGCAATAGTTTCAAGTGTTATCACCCTTATTCATTCTTAATATTAATAAAATTTCCCATTCAGTTTTTCAAACATAAAAAGGTTGAAAGAATTTTACAATGAAAAGCCATACACACCCTTCACCTAGATCCTACAGTTAACATTTTACTATATTTGCTTCATCACATACCTATTTATCTATGCAATCCTTCTCTCCATCTATCCATCCATATCTCTTTTTTTGTGCATTTCAAAGTGAGTTGCAGTCATTAACATACCTTACCCTTAAATATTTCAGTATTTACATCATTAACTAGAGTTCAATGTTTGCTCACAGGTTTGTTTTTAGGTAAAATTTACATATAGTGAAAACATAGATCTTAAGTGTATCATTCAGTGAGTTTTGACAAGTGCATACACTTTTGTAACTAAAACCAACTATCAAGTTACAGGACATTACTGACACCCCCAGAAAGTTCCCTCATGCTTCCTTCCCAGTTGGTCCTGGGCACCACCACACCCCATGAGCAACTACTTATCTGATTTCCTTCACCATAGATCATTTTTGCTGTTACAGAATGTCATATAAATGGAATTATATAGTATATATTCTTTGGTGAAAGGTTTCTATGACTTGGCAGAAGGTTTCTGAAATTTAACCATATTGCTTCCTGTTAGTTTTTCCCCTACAGGTTTGAGCAATCATCAGTAATCATTATTTGTATATAAGTTACAAAACTGTGGTATTCTGTGTGAGTTTTTTTTTTTTAAGCTGAAATACTTAAAAACTTTCTTTATCAACTATGGGTGACCTCACAATTCAGATATGAGAAGAAAAATATTTTTCCTTTATTACCAGTTTTATAATGAGTTGATTCCCTAGCATCCTAGGGAAGGTATATAATGAGGGATTTTCTCCCTCATTAAGAAATTATATTTAAACACATTTGATATATTGTAATCCATTATGGTTGTTATTTTTACTGATACTTAAAATTGTTTCATGTTTGGTGGGAGTTTATTTGGATTGTCTCATGCATCCTTTTGACTCAACTTTATTAGCCTTTGATAGCTTCCTTGATTTCTGATATAACATGATTTTCCAGGTTCATCTTATGTATTTCCTCACTCAGACCCAGAATCAACCATTTCCCAAGGATTCTGGGTTCCATTCAGTGTGAAATAATATTTAGAGATTAGTCTGGGTGCTGGAGGAATTCATTGCTGCTGTGTTGTCATAGTTTCTAGGCTTTTTCAGTAGAAAGAGCTAGGAAATGTTTGTAGTTTGAGATAAAATATATCATAAAAAATACGAACTCATACTAATATTTCCAATTTAAAATCAGGATACAGGTTTTTACATAATTTCATCCATCTAGCGTCTGTATCTCGTCTTTTCTGCACTGAAAATCCTAGTTCCTAACGACACCAACATAATTATTAATTTGCTTTATCCAACAGTAAACAACATTTGCAGAATAACAATGCTAGTATTAGCACCAATATGATTACTAAAACCAATTTTAAGATTATTTTTCTCCTCAAAGGATGCATAGTCTAATTACTATGTTTTAAAGTTATTTGAAATAGTTCCTTTCTGTGTGGTTATACCAAAAACTCAATATACAAGTTCATATGTCTCATTTTGCTTTTGATTTTTAGGAATTTTTCTGAATTATGTAAAATAATAAATCCAAAAAGTCAAATCTGTTAAACAAGGTATATTCAGAGAAGTTTAAATTCTATCCCTGTCTCCTCAACCTTGTTTCCTTCTTTCCCCTAGGGGTTATCCATTTTTGTTTTCTCAATGATTTGTCTTATTTTTAAAAATAGTGATTATATATAAATATTTTTAATTGAGGCATAATTTATACATGTGAGTAAATATGGTAATATGGTGATAGAAATCAGAAAGTGGTTGCCTGGGTTTGACTAGAAAGAGGCTGAGGGGGCCGGGCGCGGTGGCTCACGCCTGTAATCCTAGCACTCTGGGAGGCCGAGGCGGGTGGATTGCTCAAGGTCAGGAGTTCGAGACCAGCCTGAGCAAGACCCCGTCTCTACTAAAAATAGAAAGACATTATATGGACAACTAAAAATCTATATAGAAAAAATTAGCCGGGCATAGTGGCGCATGCCTGTAGTCCCAGCTACTCGGGAGGCTGAGGCAGTAGGATCGCTTAAGCCGAGGAGTCTGAGGTTGCTGTGAGCTAAGCTGACGCCACGGCACTCACTCTAGCCTGGGCAACAAAGTGAGACTCTGTCTCAACAAAAAAAAAAAAAAAAAAGAGGCTGAGGGAATTTTCTGGGGTGATAGAAGTTTTTATCACTAACCTCCTGTCACCTTGCATATTGTACTTTTAGAAAGCATATTGTGCGTAAAGATGTTTCTGGGACAGTAAAGATTCTGTTTCAGGAAAGGAGAAAAGCAGTACTAGGATCACAAGGAAAAGATCATTTCTGGAGAGGGATCAGTGGGAATGGAGCATAAAATTCTAAAGTACAGTATCCTTAGACTAAAAATTTGGAAATAATTTTGTGTTACAAGATAAAGATCAAACTCTGTTTTAAAGAAAGGCAGGTTAGTTTTTAAGAAATTTTATTTGTTTTTAGTGATCCACAATTTATTTGCTACAATAATTTGGGTCTCATCAAACTCTTTTTAAAGAGTTTTTCACTCTTATTTTTTCAGATCTATTTTTAATGACTGATTCTTCCATTTTTTTTTTATTAGGGCAACAGAGAAATTTGCTGATTGTAAAACAAAACGTGACACCCCCACCTCATGCACTGTTGATTATTCTCCTGTGTATTTTGTCAACATGGAAGTCTGGGTAGAAGCAGAGAATGCCCTTGGGAAGGTTACGTCAGATCATATCAATTTTGATCCTGTAGATAAAGGTAATTATAAACCTGAATTTGAGAGTTTATTAGACTGAATAGCAGTTTATAAATTAAAGTGGTTTTTAGATTTTAATTAATGTAGGAACACAAGCATTTATTTTAGTGATTTTTATAAAGTCATTTTATCAATAATATTAAGTATAATTTGGAAAAAGAAAAATACCTGCAATCTAACCACACTCAGAGCTGTTTTCACTTTGAATATTCTCGTATTTTTCCAGTTCTCAAACATTTTATACCATTGTAATCACAATATACATGTTGTTTTTATTCTTTTTAAAAATTTGATGTATCATAAATGTTGTCTTTTGATACATGACCTGAAAAGATTAATAAATGTAATAAACTGATAAGAAAAACTAAAGTTTCTTTAGAAACCTTTCCTTTCCATTATACAGTATAGCATAGCATCGTTTTCAAAGAAATTTGTTCATTAGGTAAGAATAAATCAATATTGTAAATTAAAGAAAAATATAAAGAGTATATTTGAATTTGCATATGAAGTTATAAAAGTAAAACCTAATAAACACTATGATTTATTTTCTTCTTCAGTGAAGCCCAATGCACCACGTAACTTATCAGTGAGCAACTCAGAGGAACTGTCTAGTATCTTAAAATTGACATGGATCAACTCAAATATAAAGAATGTTATAAGACTGAAATATGACATTCAATACAGGACCAAAGGTGCCTCAGCTTGGAGCCAGGTAAACTTCAAGTTATTGTTTATTCAAATAGTCTTTCTTGCTGCCCTCTAACCTAAAAGTCTCAATCATTTTTGAATGTCTTAAGTTTCTGGTTATGTGAAATATTTTGCTTGACACCTCTTCTGGGTGTTTATTTCAAGCAAGGGCAAGCAGGAAGACACCGAGATAGAAAATACAGCTTTACTGTATACAGTAGCCTTCAAGTGAAACATGGAAGTGATACAGGGTGATAGGGAATGGCATTTTTGATGGGAGGTGAAATAAATACAAGTAATAAGCAAATTAGAGGAGTAAAAGTAAAGAGACTGTAAGGATAAAGTAGAGCATGAGTTGGCACACTACAGTCCACAAGCCAAAATCAGCATACCACCTGTTTTTGTATTAATAAATAAAGCTTTATTGGAGCATAGCCACGCTTATTTGCATACATATTATCTCTATTTTTATTCTACAATGGAAGAGTTGAGTAGTTGCAATGGAGACTATCTGGCCTACAGCCCTCAAATATTAGTAAATATTTAATCTAGCTCCTTACAGAAGATTTGTCAACCCCTGAGGGTAGGGGAAGGGACTGGTAGGGAACTTGTAAGACTGAGAAGGAAAAGGATGGTGTACTCAAAGATGATGCTGTCAGCAAAAGAAATACTTGGAGCTTTTTAAAAGGCTATCACCATAGCATTGAAGTACTCATACTATTCTGTTGTGATTCCATCTATCACTAATAGTTTGCTTTTGCTTTGTTGCTCTTGTCACAGTAATGAGCTTATAAGGGAATTGAGCCCGTGACCTTATTACTAATGTCCTCATTGCACTTACATAAAGGGTTCAGAATATAGTCAGAAAGAGCAATAAAACAAAATTGGATGAATGTTGCATGTTTTACAGAGAGGGTACGTACATACCTGAAGTTGTTCAAAATATGTTTTAATATCATAGAATCTTAATTCAGTGGTACAAAAAACTGACATCTATTTTGTATCCACTATTGAAGTTTTCAGAGTAGTAGAAAGAACCACAGTTATTTATTTATATTTAGTTTCCTCTCTTTTTATGGAAAGCCAAGTTTATCTACTGTGATAGGTTTTGTTTTTCTCGATTGGGCTGGAAATCTTCCTTTTGCCTATCCAGATCTACACTCTACCGTTTTCATTCCTGCTTTGTCATGGCATGCTTACCTGTATGGATTTCACCTGTGGGTTCTCATTCCGTCTAGTTTCATAGTAAGTTTGGTTAATGGAAGGAGGGATAGAAGAGGAGTGAGAATAACATGTTTATTTCCCCTGCTTCCTACCTGAGGGGGCTGCGTCTCTCAACCTAACGTGCCTGTTCCTTTCAAGGCAATGCTCTCTATCTGACCCTCTATTTTCAGTTTCTGGTACCACCTCTTATCCCTTCAGGCCTAGGAGTGGTAACAGCTACAAGCCCCAGAGTACTAACTGCAGTATCTAAGGATTCCCTGTACTCTGCCCATAGTCCTTTTACTAAGCTCTCTTTAAATTAATCTAAGTGGAGTGTGCTGTCCGTTTCCTTCTGAGGTTCTGAGTGTTATAGGCCCCATGGAAGAAAGAAAGAAAAGAAGGAATGGTAATAGATAGATGTTTCCATACTTTTTAAACCTAGTAACTTTACTGATTTTGACTGCTTCTTTACTTCATTTATCTCTCTCCAGAGGTTAAGTTTAATATAGTAGTCTTGTTTCATTAAATTAGTTTCTAAATTCTAACACAATTTAGGAATACCTTATTTACTGAGTTTTTTTTGGCCAATTTGCTTTGTTTTCAGATTCCTCCTGAAGATACAGCATCTACCCGATCTTCATTCACTGTCCAGGATCTTAAACCTTTTACAGAGTATGTGTTTAGGATTCGCTGCATGAAGGAAGATGGTAAGGGATTCTGGAGTGACTGGAGTGAAGAAGCAAGTGGAATCACATATGAAGATAGTAAGTAAATAAGTATGTGAAAAAATAAAGCTATTAGAATTCTGGCTGTAAATTGTGTCTTATATTAATAACATAGACCTCACTGCTGTTTACTTTGTGATCATTTTATTCAAACTATAGTATTTTACACTTCCATCTTTAAGGACATCAAGAGTAAAATTTAATATGCATTATTGATAGTATAAATCTGTTTGATACCTAATTAAAGAAAATTATCATGGAATGATGTCTTAGATACCATCAGAAAACCATTGACTTAACTATTGATAAATCCAGAACATTTTATTTAAGGAGTGTGGTCCAAAGATACCTCTAACTAGAGAATCATAGCCTGAACCATCAAAATCACACTATCTGGCAAAATATACCTTAGACTATCACTATCAAAGAAAATATTTGTACTATACCTTTTATTCATTTTTTTTTTTCTACCAGCACTTGATAAACACCTAGAAAAAGATTGATTCTGGAATTTTGGTTGGTTGGTTGGTTGATTTTTGTTTTCCATTTCCCCCATAGACAATATAATATGTATAGTATAGAATACAAAAGGCACAAAAGAGTGTACAATCTAAAGATTCCCTCTCCAAAGCAGCCAATTGTTACTCATTTCTTGTGTAGCCATCAAGAAATAATCCTGTGGCATATAGATTTTTCTTTTTTAACATTTTCCTGTCACAGTGTCACCCTTTAGGTCTCAAGGGCAACAGTTGTGGCTTAAAAACATCTTCTAGCACTTATATCCCTTTACTCCCAGCTCTACTAGACACTTAGGTCATTATGTTCATTGAGAATGTGAAAGGCAAAAAAGTACCCTTCTTTCCTAAGAATTTTCTCTCACATCTCATAAATGCCAGGAAAGATTCTGCTATTGCTGGTTTGCAGCTCCTTCACCAGATTCCTTTGTCTTGACCAGGAATTCTTAAACTGGGATTCTTGGGGCCTATAAAGGTACATGGATCCATTTTGGGGAGTTCATGAGATACCTGAAAATGTAGGTAAAATACTGTGATTAGTGCCTGTGTGCATTTTTCTGGGGAGAGGGAACATAATCTTTGTCAAATCAATGAGATCTCTAGAGCCCAAAAAGTTATGAACCATTGGACTAAGTGTTTTTTCAACTTAGTGAATGAAACCACTAGGTTCTCTTTAGGTTAGGAAATATTTCTGACCCATACAATTTTCTTTATAATTTCATGTTATTTATTCTGTTTGAATACTGCACCATACTTGTGTATTTATCCATTCGAACCTCCTGTACCGACAGCCTTTTTCCCAGCCTTCCTGATCTTCCTGTCCCCTTCTCTTTGCTATCTGTAATTCCTACTTCATGATCAACATATTACTGCTTTGATTTTCTTCAGATCCTTTCTTATTCTATTGAATACCATGTTTACAATTTATAAAAATTTTGAAAATTGATACTATAGAAAATTTTAAAACCTAATTACTTGTATTTAACACTTTGTTTTATAAAGTGCTGTTTGACATGATTGGTGATTATCATAACAATACTGTGAATTTGTTTTTATTATATCGTATCACTCTGAATCACCCCTACATAAAGTAATAAACTTATACTACTTTTACTACATTAAATTTGTTTTGTATTCTTATGTATATTTAGGGATTTTAGGCATGTATTTAAATATTTTTCAATTTGGTTTTTAGCAATAAGTATCAACTGATTCTAGTTTGTCTTTAAAAAATCAATAGTATCAAATGATTTTTCAAAATTTTTATAAATATAATCATAATATATAATATTCAATAGAATAAAAAGGGATTTGAATCAAATCCAAGCAATGTATGTTAATCAAGAAGAGGTAATTATAGAAGACAAAAAAAGAAGAGAGGACAGGCAAAGCAGGAAGGCTGGGGAAAAGGCCTGCCAGTACAGGAAGTTCAAATAGATAAATACATGAGTACAGTGCAGCACCCAAACAGTAAACAACATGAAATTATAAGAAATAGTGATGCATCTTTAGTTATTGCTTAGGATACATTTGTACATTTACAATTTTGAGGTTAGGAAAGAGTTCCAATATGATCTAAATCATGAGGCTATCACTCTAAGGAAGACCCCAGGTTATCATGATGGGATGGGAAAATGCTGGTATAAAGAGTTAGAAACACCATGCAATTGAAGGACAAGAATATTAAGAACAAAGAATAATTTGTAGGATTACATTTTACTGTTAAAACTTTTTATTTTAAAAGTTTATGTCTTTTCTTTAGGACCATCTAAAGCACCAAGCTTCTGGTATAAAATAGATCCATCCCATACTCACGGCTATAGATCAGTACAACTCATGTGGAAGGTAAAAATCACATTTATGTTCTTTTATTTCTTATACAAATACATTTTATATGGTATATGAGTGGAGGTTTTTTAACAAGTGTTTATTCATCTTAATATTAGCAAAGTATTTGATAACTATTTTCAATAAATAGAAACACAGAGCTGAAGCTTTATATAGAAGTCAGGTTCATAAACTATAGATAATAGGTAGTAAGCACAGTTCTATGAAAGTATAAGTTTTTTAAGAAGAGGGACCCTGTCTTATACTTTATGGAATTTTCCAGAGTGCCTCAGAAAACAATTAATAAAGGTTTGAGATAATCAAAATGTATGCTGATAAATAGATAAATGTGCATGAGTATATCATATTAAAAAAAGATAGAAAAATACTCAAGCATAAAATAAATTATTTAGGCCCACATAGCCACAGTGCAGGATTGTATACAGAAGTAAAAGCTAACAGAATGCTACTTCCCCTCTTTTAGTTGAGGTCGTGCTTTTACTCTTCATTCAGTATATAGCAATTTTACTTTAGTACAAGTTTAAAATGAGATTGCCTGTCCTTTCCAATTAAATATTTAGAGATTTAGCATAATGGCAGAATTTGTGAACATGAAGAAAAATTAACTTTAGTCAAGAGTTAAGAAATAATTTTTTTTAACTTACCTATTACAGACATTGCCTCCTTTTGAAGCTAATGGAAAAATCTTGGGTTATGAAGTGACTCTTACAAGATGGAAATCACATTTACAAAATTACACAGTTAATGACTCAAAACTGACAGTAAATCTCACAAATGATCGTTATATAGCAACCCTGACAGCAAGAAATGCAGTTGGCAGATCAGATGCATCTGTTTTAACTATTCCTGCCTGTGACTTTCAAGGTTTGTATCTGTGAGATGGAGCCTGACTCATGCATGGAATAAAGATGGTTAGGTATGGACAGGGCTCCCATAAAAAACACAAGTAGTCTAAGACTGACTGTTTCCTCGGTATTAGGGATGATCATATTTTTAGAAATTATTCAGCAGGTAGATTTCATCAGGATACATGAAATACTTACATCACTGCATGGCTCACTTAAACCTTGCAGTAAGCTATTTTATTCATTTAAGCATTTTCTGATTAATTACTTGGTTTTAAAAGTTTCTTTCAAGATTTTAAGAACTTCAAATACATATGTCTTAAATATGTTGTTTATCTGTAGCTTTATCTGTTGCTTTCAAAAAAGAAAAAATTGCAATGGCAAACTTATGTAACACAAAATATTTAAAGAATTTGGTGAAAGCAAAAATTTAAGTTTAAAAATAAATTTGCTGGGTACGGTGGCATGTGCCTATATTCAGTCCCAGCTACTTGGGAGGCTGAGATGGGAAGATCACTTGAGCCAGGTGTTCAAGGCTCAGCCTGAGCAACGAAAACTCCATCTCTAAAAAAATAATTTTAAAAATAAAAAATAAGTTGACTATCTACGTCACATGCAAGTTATAATAAAGTGCTTTTATGCAAGGAAATACATATTAACATATGCTATACAAATTGATAAATCACATTTTGAAAATGACTATAAAATGTGGAAATTTCAAATTTTTAAATATTCATTTATTATATCAGTATTCAAATTTTGTTTTAAAGCTTCTCACCCCGTAATGGATCTTAAAGCATTCCCCAAAGATAACATGCTTTGGGTAGAATGGACTACTCCAAGCAAATCTCCAAATAAATATATACTTGAGTGGTGTGTGTTATCGGATAAATCTCCCTGTATCCCAGACTGGCAACAAGAAGATGGTACCGTGTATCGCACCTATATAAGAGGTATACCTGGCTAGAAACACTTAAGTTGATATCGTTTTTCTAACTCTTTAGGCGGATTTTTCTTTTGCATTATTCTTTTCTGTTATAGGTGTTATAGTCCATTGAAAAGACTTCTGATTTATCATAGCTCCACTAATCATTAGATGTGTGACTCTTAGCAAGTCACACTTAACCACTCTGAACTATAGGGTCTCTTTATGGACAGAGTGGGGTTAATATTGTCTTTTTTTATACCCCAATATTGTTTTATCATCAAAGAAGACTCATAAAGCTGTAAAGTAATAGAGAAATATAAGAGAATCCAACTTTTGCTGCTGACTGCTGTTGTATGTTCTTTGTACCTGATTTAACTCCCTCATCCTTCAGGTGAGAAAATAGTTTCCTTGAGCATCTGGATGACTTATTTAACTTCTTACAGCCATCAAATAGGGGAAGCAGACTAGAACTCGGATTTCTTTATGTCTTTCAATTGGAAGCACTAAGAAAGAACAGGAAGTAATGATATAGAGAGCTCCAAAATGGATTGTTCTCTGTTAAGTTACTGTTTATTAAGTGGTTATAAAGTGATATAACAACTCTAAAGAAAAACCAAAAACACTCAGCTTGAATGAGCTTTTTTAATAAAGAAGAAGAATTTAGCTGTGAATAATATGATTAATCAGAGAAGACCCCTAAGCAGAGAAGAAATACTTCTCGTAAAGTTTTTAAGCTTTTTCATGAAATAGGCTCTTTGGCCCTCATTAACCTATTATTTAACATATAGTTTTAATAAACTTGGTTGTCTAATTTATCAACCTTATCAAATTAAAAACATGGTGTAACTAGGGAGGAGACAGATTGGAAAAAACTAGACAGTGGAAACTTTTTTTTACAAGCATAGCAAAGGCTCTGGATACATTAAGAGTGGGCATGTAACCCCATGTAGCTCAGTAGCCCTGAAAACATCACTGTTACAGCAGACTATAAAAAATTCTCATTTCTTCATAATATTGAGTCATCAAGAAAAGGTAACATCACTCTATTTAAGAAGGCAAAGGAACATATAATTTCATGAATATAGTAGTTAAGGAAAAATAAGTTCTTGTTGAAGGTATAAACTTAAGTAAAATAAGCACCTTATTTTTTGATGTGGACAGATAATACACTGTATAAAAAGAAAAATTTTACTGGTGCATGCTCAAAAAATAAATTACTGTGGTAATGTGGAGGGATTATAAATAAAGGAAGTTTTTAAGATAATGTTTTTTAGTTTTGGAGGAAATAGCACTAATTCTTTTTTTCCAACTCACCCAACAAACCAGGTCCATTAGTGCTTTTCCCTTGGTCTTATTAGTGGTATCTTGCTCATTAGGCAGTTCTCAGAGAATTAGGTAAGATATACAAAAATTGCTAACTCTTAAGTAAGACCCAGAGTAACTTGAGATCATTGTTTTAAATACAGTCATTACTTTTATTAATAATATATTTTTTATCCACTGTATTGGCAATACTTTTTACAAACAGTTTTACTCTATTAAGGTTGAATCCAGTACACAAAAGGTAATGCTTACTTAGAAAACTGCAGTTTTGAAAGAAAGTTAAGTGGTTATGAAATCATAATGTAAAAAAGAAAGGAATTAATTTCACTTTTTCATTATGAGAAAAAAATGCTAATCCGCTATTTTTACTTTAGGATACCTGGCAGAGAGCACATGCTATTTGATAACAGTTACTCCAGTTTATGCTGATGGACCAGGAAGCCCTGAATCTATAAAGGCATATCTTAAACAAGCTCGTAAGTCCAAACTCACTTTCTTTGAAAAATGTTGAGTTTCATATTAACAAAGTCATATCACTTTTAAGTAAGAATGTGTGTCATTATGTTCAAATAATTTTATGATAAGGAAATTTTACTAAATTCTAATGATTTTCAATTAGCAAATACATTTATTCTGTTTCAGCACCTTCCAAAGGACCTACTGTTCGGACAAAAAAAGTAGGGAAAAATGAAGCTGTCTTAGAGTGGGACCAACTTCCTGTTGATGTTCAGAATGGATTTATCAGAAATTATACTATATTTTATAGAACCAACATTGGAAATGAAACTGGTAATACAACCATATCAGTTACTAAGACTCAAATGTTTTTTCCCTAAGCTTTTAAATACTGACTTATGTTGTACATCTTATCATACTATATTATCTTCAAGAGACAACCTGAGAGTATACCTTATGGTTGTTTTCATGGTTCTATTGAAAAAATATTGTGTTGTGCTTATAGAAGAATATTATGTGTAGAATAATCAGAGTTATGAAAGTTGCTTCCTGGCAAAAATATTTTTATTCCCTTCTAATATAATGCCAAATATAGGCCAGGTGAAGCAAAAACAATGGGGTAGTTGAATAAAGCAGTTTTTTATTTCTTCCAGCTGTGAATGTGGATTCATCCCACACAGAATATACACTGTCCTCTTTGACTAGTGACACATTGTACATGGTACGAATGGCAGCGTACACAGATGAAGGTGGGAAGGATGGTCCAGAATTCACTTTTACTACACCAAAGTTTGGTAAGAAATAAATGAAGTTTGATCTTTTTCTTTTCCCTTTTTAAGCTTAATCAGGTTAGAAATGGACATAGTTTATATACTAATATTTTGTGGAAAAGTGCATCTTTGGATTCATGGAAACAAAGTGTTCATAAATTATGATTTTTATATTGTTTATCTAGTTTTGGTTGTTTCTTTAAACGATAGGAAGTATTATTCCTTACCTTTTTGGTGTTGTATGAACTGCTTCTGACCAAATTCACCTAAACTCTAAATCCCAAAAGAATTTGTATATCTTTCCAAGTAGCTTCATTTTCTTCACTGGTTTGGGTGTGGCATCTTTCTTTCTCTACTCTTGTTTGTTTCTTTTACAAACAGATTACTTGAAAGACTAGTCCACCCTAGTCTTTGCTTCCCTACCTCCAGCTTAGTCTAACCTGCTGAAATCAGGCTTCCAACCCCAGCATTCCACTGAATCCTTTCTGGTGTCACTCACAGAAGACCTCTTGGTTATCATATCCACTTCAAGCTTTTTGGTTTTCTTTTTTGTCCTTTTTTTAGCATTTGACTGTGTTGGCTTTTTCATCCTTGAAATTATCTCGTCCCTTGGTTTTTCTAATCATACTTTTCTTTGTTTTTCTAGTAGCACTTTTCTGAGTCTCCTTCCTCTTGTAAAAAACAAGTGCCTCCTTCGTATTCTCCTTTTCTGCTCTACTTTTAAATGTTTTGTATTCCCTAGAGCTCTGTTCTTAGCCCTGTTTCTTATCTGCCCATTCAAACTCCCTGTCCATGACTTCACCCATCCTCTCCTTCCCAAACGTGATTCTCTTCCTCTGTTCCATGCCACAACCACCCAAAACTTTGCCAAAGTCAGAAATTTAGATGTAATTTCAATACATTTCTTTGTATCTTTTTCCCTCACATAAGCCAAGTGTCAGGTCCTATGATTGTGCTTAACTATTACTTCTGCCTACACTTTCATCATCATTTCTTTCTTCAACTATAAGCTCTTCCTCATGCTCTGCACCTTTTCATGTCTTTCCCCAGTGCATTGTCCTCATTTAGGTTCTCACCTTCTCTTGTTTTGTCTGTTTTTATAGCCTCCCTAAGGCATACTTAAGCTAAATTCTTTCTTGTTCCCACTACATTTTGAATCATTATAGAAATTACCTTATTATGTTGTATTTATAAACCCCACCTCCAAGTGCTAACACAGTGAATGATAAATAGTAAACTCCATGTTCCTTGTTGGTTGAATGTTTGCTAATTAAGAGAATAAATGCATGAGTGACTATACAAAACAGATAATAGAAGATTCTGAGCTTTGCTTTCAGGGCCAATAATGAATGTATTAATAGTTTCTGGAATGAGGTTTGTTCCATGTTGTGGTGTGTTAATAGAATAGATACATAACAAATAATACTTTAAATAAAACTTTATACCATAATCTCTGGAAAAATAAAAACAAACTCTTAAAATATTTTTCTTGATTACAAAAGTAATATTCGTTATAGGGAGGGAATTTAGACTATACAGTAAAATACAAAGAGGAAGAAAAATCAGTCCTAATCCCTTACCCAAAAATAATCTAACATATTTTTGTATCGTTTACTTTTTTCTATATATGCATTTTATTCCAAAATTTAGATCATGATCATTAGTATTACTTCATAATTTGCTTTTTTTCAATTACCTATCTGTTGTTTCATGGATCCATTGTGGCTTCTTCACATGGCATGGGTCTTTCCACCAAGGACCTAACAGCTTACTTGAAGAAGTATGGCATAAGTAAACAAAGCAAATGGAGAACCGACGGGCTATGTAGACAGTAAATAAAGTAGGAATTTAAAGATATCAGTTGAGGGGCGAAGTGAGTCATCGTCAAAGAAGGTTTTATGGAGGAGACAATACCTGAGCCTTACAGTTAGGATGTGGACAAATAGGAAGAGAGTGGCATCTTAGAAAGTGGCATGAGCAAAGGCCCAGGCATGAAAACATAAAAGCTTTAAGTTTAGTAAAGGAAAAGCTCTGCCTAAATTAGATTTGGCATTATATATATAAGATCCTTAGCATTTTTTTTTTTCTTTTTTTTTTTTTTTTGAGACAGAGTCTCACTCTGTTGCCCGGGCTAAAGTGAGTGCTGTGGCATCAGTCTAGCTCACAGCAACCTCAAACTCCTGGGCTTAAGCGATCCTACTGCCTCAGCCTCCCGAGTAGCTGGGACTACAGGCATGCGCCACCATGCCCGGCTAATTTTTTGTGTATATATATATATATTTTAGTTGTCCATATAATTTCTTTCTATTTTTTTTTAGTAGAGACGGGGGTCTCACTCTTGCTCAGGCTGGTCTCGAACTCCTGACTTCGAGCGATCCACCCACCTCGGCCTCCCAGAGTGCTAGGATTACAGGCGTGAGCCACCGTGCCCGGCCAGGTCCTCAGCATTTAAGAGTTAATATATGCCAACCCATAATTTATGCCCAAGCATTGATCTGATTTCTTGATTTCTACTGGGCTTCATAGGATGGTAGGGTTACTTACAAAGGGATATGGCTATGTGTAGTGGGAAGAGAAAAGTGAGTAGTATATGGCTGCAGTGTTACTTTCATACATTACTTTGTATGTATATGGCTGCAGTATTACTTTCATTACTTTGTATGAAAGTAATACTGCATTATGTAGGGCAATATTGTATATAATATTGCATTAAATAATATCCCATTATAGGGAATTTAGACTATACAGTAAACTACAAAGAGGAAGAAAAATCAGTCCTAAGTCCTATATCAGATATATCACCTTTTTAAAAATGGGTAAATAGCTATTAAAAATTGTTTGAGAGTTGTGTTTTTATTCCTCATAGGTTGAATTTTTAGTTCAATTTGGTTATTCTATAGCTTTTCCAGTTTTACCCAGTATTCCTACTTGTTCTGACATAATTTGAGTTCTAACACTCGTTACTATATAGACAAAGATAAGCTTTTGCTAAGATTCTGCTGAATGCAGATCATAAATGTAATAAAGGGGCAGTTTGAAAGCTCTAATTTACCAGGTAGATTATCCAGTTAACTGAACTATATCATTTGAATCCCCCAACCAGCATATATTTTATGCTTACTATGTGGCCAGGTAACTTTGTAAGGCATAAATGGCTAGAATATGATTTCCTAAGGAGGGCGGTGGGAAAACTAGCTTTAAGTCTGAAAAGGCTGTAAAAAAAATTAGGATGGTATTTCATCTTTTCAACAGTAGTCTAGTTGGGAAGTTGTATTATTTCTCCTTGGTATGTGTCAACAGTTATTTCCCATCACACCCCTTTCTTTGTTTTTCAGCTCAAGGAGAAATCGAAGCTATAGTCGTGCCTGTCTGCTTAGCATTCCTATTGACAACTCTTCTGGGAGTGTTGTTCTGTTTTAATAAGCGAGACCTGTAAGTACCCTTATTCATATATTTGCATTTTCCTTATAGCTTTATTGAGGCATAATTTATGTGTAATAAAATTCATCCATTTTAAGGGTGCAGTTTGATGGATTTTTCTAATTACATACTAATATATAACTAAGCACTATAATCAAGATGTAGAACATTTCCATCACCGTAAAAAGTTTTCTAATTCTGTTTTATAGTCTATTCTCTACCTCAGTCCCTGACTCCTGGCAGTCATTGATCTGTTCTCCATAACTGTAGTTTTGCCTTTTCTAGAATTCTGTTATACAGATGGAATCAAATAGCATATAATGTTTTGTGTATGACATCTTTCACTTAGTATGATATTTTTGAGATTCATCCATGGTGTTCCATATACTGTTATTTTTCTGTTTTTTATTGCTGAGTAGTTATTCTATAGAATGGATATATCAAAATATTCATCCATGAGGGATGTTTAACTTGTTTCCAATTTTTGGCTATTATGAATAATGTTGCTATGAACATTCACATACAATGCTTTGTGTGGGCATATGGTTTCATTTATCTTGAATAAATAACTAGGAGTAGGAATGCAAGGTCCTGTGGTAAGTGTATGTTTTAACTTTATAAAAAACTGCCAAACTTTTTCAAAGTTGGCTATGCCATCTTGCATTCCCACTAGCAGTGTTCCATATCATCACCAATATTTGGTACTAATACTATCAGTTTTTTAATTTTAGTGATTCTTCCTAGGGTGTGGAATACTGTCTCATTGTGGTTTAATTTCCATTTCTCTGATGACTAGAAATGGATTCTTTCATGTGTCATTTACATATCTTCTTTTGTTACGTGTCTGTTGAAATCTTTTGCCCATTTTCAAATCGGGTTGTTTATTTTGTTTATATTAAGCTATAAAAGTTCTTTGTATGTTCTGGTTACAAAATTTTTATCAAAATTTGTTTTGCAAATTTTTGTTCCTTCTGTGCTTTGCCTTTTTGTTTTCTTAACTATAACTTTATTTATTTATTTTTTTTGAGACAGAGTCTCACTCTGTTGCCCAGGCTAGAGTGCCATGGTGTCAGCCTAGCTCACAGCAACCTCAAACTCCTGGGCTCAAGCAATCCTTCTGCCTCAGCCTCCCGAGTAGCTGGCACTACAGGCATGTGCCACCATGCCCGGCTCATTTTTTTCTATATATATTGTTAGCTGTCCAGATCATTTCTATTTTTAGTAGAGACGGGGTCTTGCTCTTGCTCAGGCTGGTCTCGAACTCAAGCAATCCTCCCGCCTCGGTCTCCCAGAATGCTAGGATTACAGGCGTGAGCCACCGTGCCCGGCCTTAACTATAACTTTAGAAAAGCAAAAGTTTTTAATTTTGAAGTTCATTTTATCAGTTTTTTATTCCTCTGGTGCCTACATTTTGTGTCCTGTTTAAGAAATCTCTGCTTAACCAAGTGTCACAAATATTTTCTGATGTTTTCTTCTAGAAGTTCAATAGTTTTAGCTCTTATGTCTGTGATCCATTTTGAGTTTGGGGGTATTTTTTTGGTTTTTTTGAGATGGGGTCTCACTGTCGCCAAAGCTGAAGTGCAGTGGTGTGATCACAGCTCACTGTAGCTTCAGACTCCTAGGTTCAAATCATCTGCCTGCCTCAGCCTCCCAGGTAGCAGGGACTGTAGGCATGTGCCACCATGCCCAGCTAATTTTTTTTTTTTTTTTATTTTTGCCCAGACTGGTCTTAAACTCCTGGCCTCAAGCAATCCTCCCACTTTGTCCTCCCAAAGTGCCAGGATCACAGATGTGAGCCACCACGCATGGCCCATTTTGAGTTATTTTTGTGCATGGTATCAGGTCAGGGTCAAGGTTCATTTTGTTCCCACAGATACATAGTCTTTTCAAAATATATGACATTAGAACTATCTTTTTCCCATTCAATTGCTTTGGTACCTTCGCCAAAAGCAATTATCCATATAAGTCCATATTTATTTCTTGACTCTTAATTCTGTTAATCTATATGCCTGTTCATATGCCAATACAGTGCTGTCTTGATTAGTATAGCTCTATAGTAAGTTTTGAAAATAGGTAGAATTCCTCCAGTATTTCTTTTTTTTTTTTTTTTCAGAATTTTGGCTAGGTCCTTTGCCTTTCATATAAATTTTAATAGCAGCTTATCAATTTCCTTCAAAACAAACACTGCTATAATTTTGATTGGGATTTTATTGACTCTATAGATCAATTTGGGGAGAACTGAAGTCTTAGCACTATTAGTCTTTCAGTCCATCAACCTGGATTCCTGGATTGTCTCTTTACTTACCTGGGTTTTGTTTAATTTCCTTTTGCAGTGTGTTTTGTAGTTTGAAGTGGACAGGCCTTGCACATCTTTTGATAAATTTATTCCTAAGTATGTTTTTTTTCTTACTGTAAATAGAATTTTAAAATTTTCTAATTGTTAGTATATAGAAATACAATTTTTTAAAAATGTATTGATTTTGTATACTGAAACCTTGATAAATTCATTTATTAGTAGCCTTTTGGATTCCTTAGGATTTTCTGCATAAACAGTCATGCTGCTTGGAAGTAATTATAGTTGTTGTTACGCTTTTAGTTCTTTTTCTTGTCTTAATGCACTGGCTAGAACCACCAGTACAATGTTGACTACAAGTGATAAGAGCTAACATCTTCACATTCCTGACTTTAGAGGAGAAAGCATTTAGTCTTTCATCATTACATGTGATCTTAGCTTACTAGATTAAGTGGGTTTTTTTTGTTTTTTTTTTTTTCGCCTTACTACTTCCTCCAGGAGGAAGTTCTTATATTTCTGTTTTGCTGGCAGTTTTTATCATGAATGGGTGAATTTTGTCAAGTGCTTTTTCTGAATCTGTTGAGATCATATGGTTTTTTCTCCTTCCTTCCATGAATATGGTAAATTTTATTGATTTTCATATACCATCCTTGCATTCCTTGGGTTTTGCTACATTCAATTTGTTAATTTTTACATCTGTATTCATGTGTGATGTTAGTGTGTCCTTTTTTGTGTGTGATGTCTTTAGTTTTGGAATCGGGGTAATAGCTCATAAAATTAATGGGAACATGTTACCTCCTTTATTTTCTGGAACAGTTCGTGTAATATTGGTACTGTTGCCTTTTTAAATTAGAATTCACAAGTGAAGCCATTTGGACCTAGAGTTTTCTTTGTGGGAAGATTTTCCGTTAAAAATCCAATTTCTTTATAGCAAAGCTTTCTTTTTCTTGAATCTGTTTTGGTAATTTCTGTCTTTCAAGGAATGCATCCATTGGTTGGTTGGTGTATTCGTCTACGTTGTCAGCTTTACTGCTTTTTCATACTACATCCAGATTGTATAGGTGTTTCTTGCAGGAGAGTCAGTCTGATAGGATCTCACTCTGCCTTACCAGAAGCACCATTTTTATTAGTCATTTTAATTTTTATATGTGAACTTATTTTCAAGATGGTTCACTTCCTATATACTTAATGGACCTCTAACTTTGAGCTAGGAACTATATTAAGGTAAACAAGTTACTTAAGTAGGTTTTTGATAATATGACTATCCCGATTGAATTGGGTATCTTAAATGTTAACCTTTCTTCCCTGTAAAAAAAGATAATTTATCATATTTTATTTGGTATCAATTTGAACATTTTTTTAATCTAATTTGTTATCTGGGTTAAGTGGAAATTGAACGTTCATTTTTGCTTTTGTTGGGAGGGGGTGTACCACATGTTGTGGCCTGGATAAAGTTTTTAAGTAGTTTTTACTGCAGAATTTTAAGAGATTTTCTTTTAAAATATTGAATACTTATTATTAGCTTTAGCCTTGTTAACAGGTCTTTATTATGAATACATTAAGATCCTTATGCATTTTTAACAATATTTTTCTATTGGTTATAAGAAAAATAGTATTTTTGTTTGGCTTTGGGGTAAAGTAGGTTTGTTTTTTTTTTTTTTTAGATTTAGCTCATTGGTTTGGTTCTTAAAATTCTTACATCAACATGTTTAGAAATAGGGACTATTCATTGTTTATTACATGTGGTTCTTTTCAGAATTAAAAAACACATCTGGCCTAATGTTCCAGACCCGTCAAAGAGTCATATTGCCCAGTGGTCACCTCACACACCTCCAAGGGTAAGATAAAATGCTTTTGAGTAGTTTATTAGGGTACATTTGTAGAGTTCAACCAAGAGATATTCAGGCTGAATCAAAGAGTACATGAAAATAAAAGTTACATAATGAAAATTTTTCTTTTCTTCTTTTTTTTTTTTTTTTTGAGACAGAGTCTCGCTTTGTTGCCCGGGCTAGAGTGAGTGCCGTGGCGTCAGCCTAGCTCACAGCAACCTCAAACTCCTGGGCTTAAGCGATCCTACCACCTCAGCCTCCCGAGTAGCTGGGACTACAGGCATGCGCCACCATGCCCGGCTAATTTTTTCTGTATGTATTTTAGTTGGCCAGATAATTTCTTTCTATTTTTTTTAGTAGAGACGGGGTCTCGCTCTTGCTCAAGTTGGTCTCAAACTCCGGACCTTGAGGGATCCACCCACCTCGGCCTCCCAGAGTGCTAGGATTACAGGTGTGAGCCACCATGCCCGGCTGAAAATTTTAATCAAATTTTAAAATACAGTACATCATCTTAGCATTTGTTCTGATATTCCTAATTCTCTATTTAGTAAACATAACAAATATTTGGTTGAACTAGCAAACTGAAAACTTAAAGTGCTAAAACTCCTATGATGATAACTCTGTTATAAGGCAAGTATTTTGGATTGAATAAAAGAACCAAGTTTTGGCCAGGCGCGGTGGCTCACGCCTGTAATGCTAGCATTCTGGGAGGCTGAAGCGGGAGGATCACTCAAGATCAGGAGTTCGAGACCAGCCTGAGCAAGAGCGAGACCCTGTCTCTACTAAAAATAGAAAGAAATTAGCTGGACAACTAAAAATATATAGAAAAAAATTAGCCAGGCATGGTGGCACATGCCTGTAGTCCCAGCTACTCAGGAGGCTGAGGCAGAAGGATGGCTTAAGCCCAGGAGTTTGAGGTTGCTGTGAGCTAGGCTGATGCCACGGCACTCACTCTAGCCCGGGCAACAGAGCAAGACTGTCTGAGGAAAAAAAAAAAAAAAAAAAACACAACCAAGTTTAATAGTCTACCATTTAGCACTGATGAAATGACTTCTGGGAATCTACACTAAACTCTTTAAATATACCCCAAAGGGGAAATCATTTGTATTTATCATATAAAATTCAAGGGTTATTGGAGGATAACAGTTCAGGTTCCATTTTTCTTAATGTTCTCTAGTTTGCTATCTAGTTACTCCTAGGCTGCATAGTCTAGGCATGAAATAATTAAATACATTTTGATAAGCTAATGGTCTACAAATAGTAACACCAACAATACTAATTTGGAACTTCTGAGGAAATACAGCCTGATTCAGATTTCTTAGACTCTGTCTAAAAAACAGTCTCACTCTGTTGTCTGGGCTAGAGTGCCATGCCATGGTGTCTGCCTAGCTCACAGCAACCTCAAACTCCTGGGCTCAAGCGATCCTCCTGCCTCAGCCTCCCAGGTAGCTGGGACTACAGGCAGGTACCACCACACCCAACTCATTTTTTCTTCTTCTTCTTTTTTTTTTTTTAGTTGTCCAGCTAATTTCTTTCTATTTTTAGTAGAGACAGGGTCTCGCTCAGGCTGGTCTTGATCTCCTGACCTCAAGTGATCTTCCTGCCTTGGCCTCCCAGAGTGCTAGGATTACAGGCGTGAGCCACCACAGCTGGCCAGACTTATTTTATAATATCCAAAATTTGAGTAATTGACAGTGATTTAGTGATGTAATATGAGTTATTTCTTCACCACTGAAAGTTACTGGGAAGTTTCAGAGATGTATTATCTCTATGGCTTTAATTAATATTTGCCATATATATCCGAATTTCTAAATGAACTTATAAGTAATTATCCATTTTTTCTCTTTCTTAGCACAATTTTAATTCAAAAGATCAAATGTATTCTGATGGCAATTTCACTGACGTAAGCGTTGTGGAAATAGAAGCAAATGATAAAAAGCCTTTTCCAGAAGATCTGAAATCACTGGAACTATTCAAAAAGGAAAAAGTTAGTACTGAAGGACATAGCAGTGGTATTGGGGGGTCTTCATGCATGTCTTCTTCAAGGCCAAGCATTTCTAGCAGTGATGAAAATGAGTCTGCACAAAATACTTTAAGCACTGTCCAGTACTCCACTGTAGTACACAGTGGCTACAGACACCAGGTTCCATCAGTCCAAGTCTTCTCAAGATCCGAGTCCACCCAGCCCTTGTTAGATTCAGAGGAGCGGCCAGAAGATCTACAGTTAGTAGATAATGTAGATGGCGGTGATGGCATTTTGCCCAGGCAACAGTATTTCAAACAAAACTGCAGTCAACATGAAACCAGTCCGGATATTTCACATTTTGAAAGGTCAAATCAAGTCTCATCAGTCAATGAGGAAGATTTCGTTAGACTTAAACAGCAGCAGATTTCAGGTGTTTCACAGTCCTGTGGATCTGGGCAAATGAAAATGTTTCAGGAAGTTTCTGCAGCAGATGCTTTTGGTCCAGGTACTGAGGGACAAGGAGAGAGATTCAAAACAGCTGGGATGGAGGCTGTGCTTGATGAAGGAATGCCTAAAAGTTACTTACCACAGACTGTAAGACAAGGTGGCTACATGCCTCAGTGAAAGACTAGTTTCTGTTACAACTTCAGAAGTACCTATAAAGTAAAGCTAAAAATATTATCTGTGAATTCAGATAAAAAGTAATCTTCACTCTCTGAAGGTGATCATTTGCCCTTAAGGACAAAAATGTACTGAACTCTCCATGGGCTGTTTCCATCCCAGACTATCTGGGATTCTTCTTTAAGCACTACATAAACTGACTTTATCCTTTGAAAAGCTGAATGACTTTGTGCTGTTTCAGGATGTTTGCACTGAAGAAAAACAGAAAGCTTGTCTGAAATTTATAAAGTAAAACTTCTTGTTTTGCTACAGAGAAAACAGAAGGTATTTAAATAATAAGCAGTGATAAACTTAGCACAGCTATACTAATTTTGATGTGAGTAGTCATCAAATAAAGTGGCTTAGAAACAATTAATATAAAAATTTAGAGGAACAAGGTCTAGATTGTCTACTTTACCTGACAACATAATTAAAAAAAGAGGTCCACAGGACATAACTATATGAGCCCAGCTTTTTTGTAGTTTGACAAAAAAGGGAGGGAGGGCCTCATGTTCATATCAACATATAAAATATTCCTTAGTTCCCTTCCTTTGGGGAACGATGCTGCCAGTTGTTGCTGGAGGAATTCTGGAGCTTTAACTTGACATGTTAAAAATGTTTTTTTAAAATATATAATCAATTTCATTAATTTTCAAAAATTTGCTTTCTATTATTGACAGCCTCTTTAAAGATCCATCTCACAAACTCAAGAACTAGGAATGTCACATTTAAAAATTGTTTGCCATTTTTAAAGGCTTAAACTGTTGACATTTTCTGTGCATATATATAAAATATATAAGCATCATTAAGACTTCAAAGAATTTGGTGATGAAGCACTTTATACAGTATGTTTTCAGTTTAAAGTGTGTTTGGGGGGTTTTTGGTTTGTTTTTCACCACTGATCAGAAAGCAAAAGTGTGTTTTGAGTATACTTTGTTTTTATTTTTAAGTAGGGCATGAAACAAACTAAGTTAGAGGACTCAAGCAGCATTTACCAAAACAAAACAGAACCCCAAAAATGTACGTATCATTCTTAGCAAATATCCTCATTGTAGGGACACTTAATAAAGAGAGAGTATTTTGATATCTGTGAGTTCTAGTGGAACTTAGTTCCACATTGTGATTTAGGATTTTTTTCCTTTTCTTTTTCTTTTTTTTGAGATGGGGTCTTGCCATGTTGTCCAGGCTGGTTGTGAATTCCTGGGCTCAGGCAATCCTCCTGCCTCAGCCTCTCTGGGACTATAGGCATGAGCCACTGCACCCAGCTTGTTTAGAAATATTTTAAACCTCTTCTTAAGAAGTGAGCCAGACCTCCAGAGTTTAGTGCTAAAGCCACTAATGCATTTATGCTGTCCCCTAACCACCACATGTGACATGGAGGCAAGGGCTAAAGATAGAGGCTGAGGAAGTAAGAGGAAACTGTCATGCATCATTAGTGGTTGACTACTACTTCAAGTGGGTTCAGAGGAAATAGGTTTTTTTTTTGTCATAATTAAGTTATGGAAGCCAGGCAGACTTAAAATAGTTTGTGGAGATTATTGAATAAAAAACTACGAAAACTTGGTATACATTTACAATTGAAACGTAATTCTAGTTTTTAGTCAGAATATTGTTCATGTTAGACTTCCTGTTTACTTTATTCTTTGTATTCTTGCATTTATATAAATGCCTAATACTTTTCAGTTCATTCACATATATGGTCTGTGAGTAGATGCTTTATTCTGATATATTCAATTTCCTACTTTAGGCAAAAGTAGATTGGTAGAATGAGGAAGATAGGGACATAGAGATGCAAATTCACACAAGATAGTGGCAACACCACCATTATCTTGGTCATCAAAAGCTGGGCCAGATCAGGACTGGATTCGTCTTGCTATGTATGTCTGTTAGGAAGTTTATACCTGTTACATTTTCCATTTCCTCAAAAATAAGTAGTCATGTTATTGTAATCGTGCTTAGCTGTAATCTTCCTCATAACAGTAGCCATGTTGTAGTGTGAAGTTTATACAGTTTGGGGGCAGTTTTAAAATGTGAACTCGTGATCTAAGGGGATGAGAATGAAGGGTCGTTGAAGACAGGACTTCATGTAAGCAGATTTGCATGTTAAAATCTGTATAGAGCATGGTACAGTAAGTGAATGCCCACGGCCACAAGAGCACTTTAGACATTAAGTGGATATATGGTTACTGTGCAAAAAGTCATTCAGGAAATGAATATCTATTTGAGCACTAATATGTAATGTACATCTTTGCCCTAAAAAGCAATCATAAAACTTGTTTTAAATACAAAATTACTTTCCTAGAGCATGTCTTAGAATAATCTATGTTTTTATGCACGTATATTGTATTTTAGATAAACAGAATATTTTAGGTTTACGTACAAACTAGTCTAATAAAGTCAGTGGATTTATTACTCTTTAAATCTTTAGTGTCTAAAAATGCCATTTAAAGTAATGCCAGCACATAAGAAAACAGCCTTTGTGGACAAAACTAATTCACTGCTTCGACAACTGCAGTTGCCCACTTTAGGATTTAAAAAAAAAAGATCTAACATGTTACGTGTGTTGCTCTTGTAATTTGACTGTCAGTTACTGGTGTCTATGGTATCCTACCCTCATATCTCATGAAAGGATAGTGCTGAATAATTATTAGAAAACTATAAAACTTCAGACTTTCTACCCATTAAAACCTAAAAAGTTAATCCTTTTTTAGGGTGGATCAATCAGCACTCAGGAACGTACTCAATATTTGAGTAGAAGCTTGGAGAAAAAAGCAAAATCATTAATATGTTCTCTTCTACCTAGTTCATTTAATTTCACCCTTATCCCTGGGTAAAGGATTTTACCACATGTAGTCATCCAATGACCATAACTCTTATTGTGAAGTTAAAGGTTAATGAAGTATACTTTCAAAACATTAAAGCCCATCTTTAGAGAATCTAAAGTAGTTTTAGAAATAGATACCAAACATAAAGATGTCTTTTTTACGCACACAGTTAACTAGTTAACACCATGACCTATAAATGTAGAAGTAGAATAATCACATACAATTCCCAAAACTATTTGTTTACTGGCATATATTGACCACCAAGTAAATCGAGCAGAAGAGATCTTCCTCCTGTCATATGCCACATCATTCTCTTCTGTTTGATTTTGCTCAGTTGGTATTAAGAGCAAATTTCTAAAGCATACCTTTCTGTATCAGTAAGGTTTTATTTTGTTGAGAGATAAGTAAAATATCAAAGTGATCTACATAAAATTTAAAGTTTAATTATTCAAAAGAATTGATTGGGATAGCTTTCTATTGTACATATTAGATTTTATTGCTCAGATTACTTTAAAAATGTTTTGTACTTTTCTATAAGTTAAAAGAATATGGAGCCATAAAATGGCAAGGTATTTAGGGTTAGCCTAAAATTGGTCATTGTCATCCATTTCAAAGAAGGTATGAACTAGCAAATTTATAGCCTATTTCTTCTTTGGACTGTTCTTTGGCAGCAGTTCCTTTTCAGATAGTTTATAAACAATTCTGATGTAAGTCAAAACTTTCTAAAGCCAAATGTAACATCTTTTGGATTAATTTTTTTTCCATCATATAGGTTACTAGTATGCGCATTAGCATGATCTTTTTGTATACGTTGCAATAAAAAGGTGGAGCTCAGGGTGAGCTCTTCTGTTACTCATTCTGTTCCTAAATTTTTAAGGGCTCTTTGCAGTCCATAGTTCCTGCAAATGCGTTAGGTTTAACTTCATTACCCAGTTGTTCACTAAAGTTGATGGATCATGATAAAATGCATTTAAGGCTGATGGCAACACATGTTCCAAATCCTTTATTCCCTTGAACTCAAGCCTTGTCTGAATAACTACAGGTTTCAAATGCTGTCAGATGAATACCAAAATGTGATGTGTCAGAAACAAAGGGATATTTTAAAGGTAGGTATTTGAAAATTCTTTAGTCTTAATGTATAATATATGTATATTGAATAATATACTCTAAAAATAAATGTGCAATCTGCTAGTAGGACAATACAGTGATTAGCATTAGGTGTATCTCCTTTTTGTATCCTAGCTATGTCCCAATTCCTTCTAAGTGCAATCCTTTCACATCCACTTGCTGTTTTACCCCACCTAATGTAACTTCATGGAAAGCTTGTCTATTATATGTATTTTTACCTTTGCAGTGAATTGCATGTGCTAATTATAACCACAGCTTTCATTTTTGTTGACATAACTCTAAATGTTATGGTAAGTGTTCTATTATATATTAGCCCTAATCCTTTAAGTAAATTTTAAGAAATAAATTCTTATTCAAATTTTTTCTGTGTGTGGTCACTACCATCTGACTAATCTACGCATGTTTGGGGTGACAGTATTTATCCCTACTGATGTTGGGCAGATAAGCACCTTAGTGTAACACAGGTGCTTTATGTGGGTTTTGTGGCTTTTAAACATTCATTTGGCATAATGGAATAGGATTTAGAGGAAAATCTATACACTATCATGGCCTTAATAACCTAGACTGGAGATGGCGGATTCGTGTACCAGTTTTCCATATTTATTAGATGAGTTCTAGAATCCCAGCATCCTACCTACCTCCCAGTGGACTTTTGTTTTTTTTTTTTTAAACCTACTATGTTGTCAAGGGACCAAGTATGGAGGTGCTGTGCCATCGTGTGGCCCATCTCTGCCCACACTGCTGGAGTCTCCATCCTTGTCACAGAGGCGTGAAGCAGAATGATGCATAGCATCCCACTGCTGCCTCTTGAAGTTACTGAGTAGTAGTGTATGATACTATATTAGTCAACAAGTCCACCCGGAAGAAAAAAACTTCAGCTATTAGGTGTATATGCCTTCACATTGTGATTTTATCTAAGAAATGCAGTGAGTCAAAAAAAAATCCACAAACTAGCCAACAAGTAAATGTCATCCACTCACATATATACCAGAATTTACAGCAATAATATCTCAGCTTTGGGCTATGTATTCCTATGTTTAAAGTCTTTTATTTGGCTATGGCTTTTATAGGCTCAGCCTGTCTTTAAGCCTGTAGTACCTCTTGTCCTAATTTGTATGATTATATTAATACAGTCCATCCTGCTCTGGAAAAGATGTAAGTCCCTTAGAGCACTCTGTTTCCCTAGCTCAGAGGCAGAGAGGTAATTTTTTTATTCAGGATTGCTTAACTTTCCATTTAAGCTTTTTTCTTTTTAAAATAATATAAACTATTCTTCCACACTTTTAAAATATAAAACTTATTACAACAAACTCTCTGTATGTTCTTCCATACACGTAGCCTAATGCTTTGGCTAGTGAATGGAGTGAACAGAAGAGAAGAGTAAGAGAAGGAAAGCTGAGGGAGAAGGCCGAGCTACGGCAGAAGGAAGCTCAGGCGGCTCTGAACCAAGGCAGGCAGCTCAAGTCCCTGCTGCTGCTCATTTACATCGTCTCTTGACCAACCTAGAAAGACCTTAGAAAGGCTGCTCGATTTCTCAACAGCTTAAAACAGTTCTATCTCCATTGAGGGAGGAAAATCTACCTTTAAATTCAAAATTCAACATTTATTTTTAAATTAGTTATTTTCTCCACTACTAAAGGTTTTTTAATAGATGTGCTGGCATAGCTCAGTTTTAGAAGTCTGTGGACACCCAAACCTGGTTCTTTTGCATTTGTTCATGACTGTGGTTATGTCATTTTACATGTCAGAAAAGTATAACTAGAATTGTCACATATCATTTTTGAACTTTTTTACTGACACTTATCCCCCCACTTAAATGGTTTTTTATTTACATATTTGTGCATTTTATATGAAATCGGAATGTTGCTGAGATAATATGGTGAGATACAAAATAGAAATCCCCCCACACGTGTGCACCGCCCCCCCCCCCCCCCCGACCCACTCAGATTAAGTGTTTCTCACTCTTCAACTGCCCCATCAGCCCTGGCTGTGGACAGTTTTGTTGAGACAGTAACAGAAGTGGTTTATCCCCTGAGTACCTGCACAAACACGGAATAAAACCCACCTATTGACTAGAAGCCTCACACCTCAGTCCAGGCCCACTTTCCCAGAACACTCTGCTCTTAATAACAGGTCCAAGATACAACTATTAAGCACACATCTCGGTCCTGTCCCTGTAGGAAATTGTTTTCCCTGCAGTTTGGCGATAGCCAGGAAAAGCCTGTTGACTAGTAATAGCTTTTATTTTTATTTATTTATTTTTTTTTTGAGACAGAGTCTCACTCTGTTGCCCGGGCTAGAGTGAGTGCCGTGGCGTCTGTCTAGCTCACAGCAACCTCAAACTCCTGGGCTTAAGCCATCCTTCTGCCTCAGCCTCCCGAGTAGCTGGGACTACAGGCATGCGCCACCATGCCCGGCTAATTTTTTGTATATATATATTTTAGTTGTCCATATAATTTCTTTCTATTTTTAGTAGAGACGGGGTCTCACTCTTGTTCAGGCTGGTCTTGAACTCCTGACCTCGAGCGATCCGCCCGCCTCGGCCTCCCAGAGTGCTAGGATTACAGGCGTGAGCCACCGCGCCCGGCCAGTAATAGCTTTTAAATAAATGAATATAAATTTCTCTGAAATTGGCTCTGTAAGTTTCCACGTCAGGGATCATTGCTTTTAAATGAATGGCCTGAAGGAGACTATTTAAATAAAAAGGTACTCAAAGGTACTGAGATACAATGGAAAACACAATTCTGCACAAAGAGTGAAAAGGCAGCCATTTCACTATACGCAAGGTGGTTCAATCTAGACTTACAAATGCCAGGGTGACCCAGCTGGCATCAGAGCCCAGGAAAGGACCTCCGAGAACATCTAACTGCCATGTTTAGAGTCGTGACTAGAAATTGTTGCTGGGGTAAGGGGCTGTTCCCTGCATGCCCACAGCTGCTCCTCTTCAAGGCAAACCAGTGGCCCCTACTGGGGGCCACAGACTGGTTGCAGGGTGTCTAAAAGTTAACAAATACATACCATCTAGGGCATGTTTATTTTGAGTCATTAAATTCTTGGAAACTCTTACGAGGTAAATATCAGCACCATTTACAAATTCAGGCTCGCACAGTTTGAATAACTTACCCTGGGTCATACACGTTGACAAACAGAGCCAACTCCGACCTGACTCCAAAGTCCACATTCTTCAGTGTGTGCACCAACTGTACCCAACTACTTTGAGCAAAAGCCTGGATGATCACAGCATGCCTGGGCTAGCTCGTGGAGAATGCACTCCTGCTTCCCAGCCCTTTCTAACTCTTTGGAGTTTCTTTCCCCCTCCTCGTCTCTGCATCCCCACCACCTTTGTGAGCATGGCTACCTCAATGCCCTCAGGCTGCCCCACACAGCTGGCCACTTTAAGGCACCCCAATGGAGCCTTGAGCCCGGAGCAGTGTTTTGATCAAGATCTTTTCCCTTACGACTTCATCAGAGTTAGCTCTGAGTCACCCTACCCACACTGCCCCGCACATTTGCTCTAACCCCATATAGCAACACCTGAAAGAGATAAATGTTTCCCTCTTTCCTGAGAATGCCCTTTCACATCACTCCTACTGTCTCTTTATTTTTGCCAAAGAATCCTCTAATGGTGGAATCTGGTCCACTGCATCCAGTGACGGATCTGGGAGCAGGGGCCTTTCCTGAGTGCTCGGACCACACTCCTGTCCCAGAAGGTTCTGTCCACAGACTTCCTGGGCCTGCTGCCAAGCACGCACACCCATCCCAGCCTGTTGCCTTCACGGTGTGGCCAGCTGCCCCCAGCCATCTCCTGCCACTCCGCCAGGGGGTGCAGTGTGGGCGGCCTGCTGTGGCCCAGCTGCACGGACCACATTCCCCAGATTTGCGTTCTGTCCTTCCAGGTCCTGCTGGGACTCTCTCCAGCCTCATAAAGCCTCTTCTCCAACTACACACTCTTTATAGTTTCCAGAACATACTGAGTTTCTTTCAGCCTCCTAGCCTATACACATAATTTCCCCTCCTTAAGATGTCCTCCAGTCCCCAATCCCTGTTTAGTTGGAAAATTCTTACCTGTTCACCAGTCAACTCAAATAGATCCTCCTTAGTAAAACCCTCCACTCCCCACCCCCGCCCCCTGAGCTAAGGGCCTTCTGAGTCCTGAGACCAGACTAATGGCCAGTGTTTTCCTCCCTTTCACCTGGTGCGGAATCACCCTGGAGAGAGGGGTTGGCTCAGTCACCTCTGAGTCCCTGGCACCTAGCATAGTGCCTGTTGTATCATAGGTGTTTGGTAAAGCTTGCTTCTATGGGAGCAGGCCAAGATGGCTAACTAGAGACATTGGTCGCCAGATCGTCTCAGAAAGAAAGGAAAGTTTCAGAAGATGAAGGGGGGGAAAAAAAAAAAAACACAAAAACATCATAGCTCACGTGTAATTCTGAGAGAAAAGTGCTGGAACCTTCAGGAGATTCCATGGGAAGAAGTTACAGAGCAGAACAAGGTGGAGCAAAGATTTCGGCAGAGTTCAACCCCTGAGAAACTTGGAGCTCCATGGAAAGGGTAAGAGCAGGGGTGGGGGTTTGTTTCTCGTTCCCTCACACCTCTGGAAGTCAGCAGGCTCTGGAGTGCTGGAGAGCGTTTCTACCCTCATGAGCCCAAAAGCTGCCACCTCCAGTGAACTAGAAGCTCCTCAAAAACAAAGCACCAGGCTGCCAGACCCAAGCCGAGGTGGTGGGTGCCATACTGCTTCTCCACCCATCGTGTGCCTTTGTCCTTCCCAGGGAGCTTCAGCCCTTCAGTTTTCTCGTCACTGGTCCACACGTAACCATTTCCCAACTCCTGCCCAGACTACAGTGGCCACAGGGGGGCGGTGGGTCCTGGGGAAACTGTGAGCTCAGATATTCCAGGTGGGTTGCCTTCCAGGGAGAAGAACAAAGAGGACAAGAGTGCCAACTCTCCTCCATTCAGATTCTTTTCTGCCCCTCCACTCTCCACCCCAAAGGGCTGCCAAGTGGCACGGGTGCCCCACGGGATGATTGGGCCGGGGCTGTCAAGAACGTCTGCTTCCCCACTGTTGGTGCATCCACTGTACCGAGGTTTCTACGGAGAATGGGGCTCACACCTTTCCTCTTAAAGACCTACAGAGGACTAAGGGGTGCTTAGACTGTGAGCTCCCTGCTCACCGGCCCTCCCCAGTGCTGCTAGCCTGGCTGCTCCAGCAGAGTAGGACATACCCCGAAGTGGAAGGACATTAAACCTGCTTGAGCACTCCACAGGCAACTTGGGACCAGACACTTCTCCTTGGCACAGTCAGGGATTGAACTTGGGGGACCAGGGGACAGGCCCAACCGCTGGATCCCCTACACCCAGGACTTGATCATGTTGCTCGGGGGCATGAAGGGGAGATATGTCAACTAATCTGGGGAGGCAAGGAAGTTGACATGGACAGAACTGAAAGGAGAGTACAGAGTGGGTTCGAGCCACAGTGCACTCACGGAGCACCCCTCCCCCAAGAGGAAAACTGCGCTTTCCATCCAGGGTGGGATCCCGGACAGGGAAGCTCCCAGCCTGCAGCCATTGCTGGTGAGCTCAGCGAGTTTAGGCTGCTGCTTTCGGCCAGATGCCAGGAGATCCATGGGGCAGGGGAGAAGGGAGAAGATCAAAACCCACTCCTGACAGCCAGTCTGAGAATTCCAGATGGCACCTCCCTCATGAGCAGACTTTCTGGCTTAGTGGGGCCATTTCAGCCCCTTCCTGGTAGCTTTCCCCAGCAGCCTGGGAGAGGACCCTTGACCCTACACAAGAGACCCTTGTGCCTGCCTTTGTGGAGGCTGAAGGCAGGCTTGTCTGACCCAGCCCTACCCAGCCTTATTCCTCCACCCACCTCTGCTGTGGTGGAGAATAAGGAGTCCCCTGGGAGCTCAAGGGCCCCATCCACCACCTGGGACATTCAAGTGCTTCTCCTGATAGATTCGAGTCAGTTACAAAAAAACAACACGCAGCTGGCTCTTTCCTATAACCACCACCTACTGGCAGGGAGGACAATTTGTACAGCAATTTACTGACTCTATCATACTGAGTCATGGCTGATTCTTACCCACAAGCACCACCTACTGTCTCAGAGATTAAACTTCACATCCCAACATAATCCACACTGTTAAGAAGACCACAGGGCTGGGGAAAGAAAAAGGATTTCAAAGACCTCTCCATCTTCCCTTGTCAACAAGAGACAGGGAATCTGCCCATGCACATAGTACAACACAGCTACAGCCTACAAATAACTAGCAATTGAGAAAACCACCACACTAAGGATATCTATTACCAAGGCATCTATCCAGAACCTAGACCCCCCAATTAAAGTACCCACAAGAAAAACCAAAGGTCCTTACTCAACATATGCTACAGACCACCCTTGACAGTGTTGTGGGGCAGGTATTGGGGGGAAGCTCTATCTAAACAAAAGAAATAAAAAACCAAGAAGTGATAGCTGGGAAGTAATCAGTGCAGGAACTCCAGAAGTATGAAAAATCAGAGTGAAAGTTTACCCCCAAAGGAGCTCTCTAGTGATGGATCCCAACCAAAATGAAAAATACTGAAATGACAAATAAAGAATTCCAAATATGGATTGTAAGGAAGGTCAATGAGATCCAATAGAAAATGGAAAACTCAAAGAAGCCAGAAAAACAATTCAGGAAATGAATGAAAAATTTACTAAAAGGATAGACGTATTTTAAAGAAACAAGTAAAACTTCTGGAAATTAAGAATTCATTTAGGGAAATACAAAACACAGTAAAAAGTTTTAAGTATAGATTAGACCAAGCAGAAGAAAGAATTTCAGAGCTTGAAGACAACTCTTTTGAATTAACCCAATCAGTCAAAAATAAAGCACAAAGAATCAAGAGGAATAAACAAAGTCTACAAGAAATGTGGGATTATGTAAAATGGCCAAATATAAAAATTATAGGCATCCCTGAAGATGAACAAGAAAAAGCACAAGAACTGGAAAACATATTTGAGGAAATAACTGAGACCTCCCTGGTCTTGCGAGAGATTTAGATATCCAGATAAAAGAAGTTCAACCAATACCTGGGAGATTCATTGCAAAAAGGGAATCACCATCAAGACTATATTAATAGTTATCAGACTGGCCAAAATCAACATGAAGGAGGAATTCCTGTGGCAAAAACATCAAGTAACTTACAAAGGAAAACCCATCAGACAAAAAGTAGATTTCTCCAGAGAAACCTTACAAGTCAGAAGGAAATGGGATCCCATCTTTAGTCTCCTTAAACAGAATAACTGCCAGCCCATAATTTTGTATCCTGTTAAACTAAATTTCATAAATGAAGGAGAAAAGTCTTTCTGAGATAAGCAAACACTAAGGGAATTTGTCACTACTAGACATGTCCTACAGAAAATGCTCCAAAGTGCATTACACATGCAACAGCACTATAGATACCAACTCATGTAAAAACACCCCAAATTTGTAGTTCACAGCTTTTATAAAACAACAGCACAAGGGGGAAAACAAAACAATAAGGTATCATCCAACATGTTGAACAGAACAGCATCCCACAAGTCAATACTAACACTCAATGTAAACAGTCTGAATGCCCCACTTAAAAGACAAACTGGCTGAATGATGAAAAAACACAACCCAAATATTTGCTATCTCCAATAAACACATCTAAACCACAAGGACTCCTGCAGACTCAAGGTAATGGGAAGGAAAAAATATTGCACTCAAATGGAACCAAAAGTGAGCAGATGTAGCTGTTCTCATATCTAATAAAATAGACTTTAAATCAACAATGGTAAAAAAAAAAAAAGTCAAGGATGGTCATTATATAATGGTAAAGGGAGCAATTCAACAAGACATAATAATCCTAAATATATAATGCACGTAACACAGGAGCTCCCTTTTCAAAAGCCAATTCTTCTAGATCTAAGCAAAGAAACAAATGGTAGCATCTTAATAGTCAGGGACTTCAACACTCCACTGACAGAACTGGACAGATCATCGAAGGAGAAAGTGAATAAAGAAGCATGAAATTAAACAGGACTCTAGAACAAATGGACCTGACAGACATTTACAGAACATTCTACCAAAAAACTACCAAAATACATTTTTTTCATCAGTACATAGGACATTTTCCAAGATTGATCATATCTTAGGCCACAAAACAAGATTCAGAAAATTTAAAAAAAAAAAAGTCAAAATCATACCATGTATCTTCTTAGACCACAATGAGATAAAACCACAAATCAATTCCAAGGGAAACACTCAAATCTACACAAAGTCATGGAATTTAAACAACCTGCTGCCGAAAGATCCTTGGATTAATAATGAAATTAAGATGGAAATCAAAAGATTCCTTGAATTGAATGACAGAGAGGACACAAGCTTTCAAAATCTATGGGATACAGTCAGAGCAGCCCTAGGGGAAAAGTTCATAGCCTTAAATGCCTACATCAAAAAGACAGAAAGATCATGAATTAAAAACCTAATGTCAATCTCAAGAAATTAGAAAAAGAAGAACATACCAAACCCAAAGCCAGCAGAAGAAATAACAAAGCTCAGAGCAGAACTAAACAAAATGGAAACCAAAGAAACAATACAAAGGATCAGTAAAACAAAAAGTTGTTCTTTGAAAATATAAACAAAATTGATAGACCATTAGCTAGATTAACCAGAAACAGAAGAGAAAGGACTCAAATAACCTCAATCGGAAATTAAAAAGGAGACATTACAACTGATACCACAGATATACAAAATATCACCCATGAATACTACAAAAACCTCTACACAAGCTGGAAAACCTAGAGGAAACAAATTCTTGGAAACATACAACCTCCCAAGCCTGAATCAAAAAGAAATAGAAACCCTGAACAGACCAATAAACAGCATTGAGACTGAAGCAGTAATAAAAATATCTCCCAATGAACAATAGCCCCAGACCAGACGGATTCGCAGCCAAATTCTACCAGACCTACAAAGAAGAGCTGGTATCTATCCTGCAGAAACTATTCCATAACATTGAGAAGGAAGGAATCCTCCCTAATTCATTCTATGAAGCCAGTGTCACCTTGTTGCCAAATCCAGATATAGGAGATGACCTCAGCCTAATTTTTTCTGCCAAAGGAATATTCTAGTATCAAGCTTTACATAATTATTAGCACATAGCACAAACTGTACAATAATAACAACCTTGGTTTAATCTCCTTTATTGCAATACCCCCCCCCCAAAAAAAAAACCACATTTACTAACTTTAACTTCCTTATTCTTCCTCTTCCCCCAACAACATGCCTTAGCCAATCAGGTATGGGCAAGATTGTGAGGTCAAAGGCCCTACCAATGAGATGAGATACAGCTCTAGGTCTGTGTTAGGGATAAAAAGGTGAAGAACTTCTCTGTAGCCTGCAGCTAGCTGGCTACTTTTGTTCTCGCTATGCACCCTTCTGATCAGAAGTAAAGATTTTGCCTTGCTGAGAATTTGCAGTGTCTGACTATTTTCTTAATGGCACCATGGGTTACTTCTAACACAGGAAGAGACACAACAGAAAAAGAAACCTACAGACCAATATCCTTTATGAACATAGATGCAAAAATTCTCAACAAAATACTAGCAAACCAAATTCAACAGCACATGAAAAAGATAATCCACCATGATCAAGTGGATTTCATCCCAGGGATGCAAGGATGATTTAACATATGCAAACCAATAAACATGATTCATCACATAAACAGAAACAAAAACAAAGACCACGTGATTATTAGCAGATGCAGAAAGGGCATTCAATAAAATCCAGCACTCTTTCTTGATAAATATCCTCAGCAAACTAAGCATAGAAGGAACATACCTCAATATTATAAAAGCCAATGACAGTCAACATCATACTGAATGGGGAAAAATTGAAAGCATTCCCCCTAAGAACCAGAATAAGACAAGTGTGCCCACTGTCACCACTTCTATTCAACATAGCATTGGAAGTCCTACCCCGAGCAATCAGGCAAGGGAAAGAAATAAAGGGCATCCAAATTGGGAAAGAGGAGGTCAAACTATCCTTGTTTGCTGATATGATCTTGTATCTAAAACAACCCTAAAGACTCCACCAAAAAGACTCCTGGAATCAATAAATTAATTCAGCAGAGTCTTAGGTTACAAAATGAATGTACACAAACCAGTAGCGTTTCTTATTTGTACATGTACTGTATACTAGTAACAGTCAAGCAGAGAGTCAAATCAAAGACTCAATACAATTCACAATAGCTACAAAGAAAATGGAATACCTAGGAAAATACTTAACAGAGGAGGTAAAAAGATCTCTACAAGGAGAACTATAAAACACTGATGATAGAAATCACAGATAACACAAACAAATGGAAAAACATACCCTGCTCATGGATTGGTAGAATCAACATCATTAAAATGTTCATACTGCCCAAAGTGATTTACAGATTCAATGCAATTTCCATCAAAATACCAGTGTCATATTTCACACATCTAGAAAAAATAATCCTAAGCTTCATCTGGAACCAAAAAAAGAGTCCAAATAGCCAAAACAATCTTAAGCAAAAAGAACAAATCTGGAAGCACCACACCTGACTTGAAATAAACAGCATGGTACTGGTATAAAAGTAAAGACATAGACCAATGGAACAGAATAGAGAACCCAGAAATAAAACTACCTACAACCAACTTTTTTTTTTTTTTTTTTTTTTTTTGAGACAGAGTGTCACTCTGTCACCCTAGGTAGAGTATAGTGGCATCATCGTAGCTCACTGCAACCTCAAACACCTGGGCTCAAGCAATCCTCTTGCCCCAGCCTCCCGAGTAGCTGGGACTACAGGTGCGAGCCATCATGACTGGCTAATTTTTCTATTTTTAGTAGAGACAGGGTCTCACTCTTTTTCAGGCTGGTCTCAAACTCGTGAGCTCAAGCAATCCTCCTGCCTTAGCCTCCCAGAGTGCTAGGATTACAGCCAAGAACCACCACGCCCAGCCCACCTACAACCAACTGATCTTCAACAAAGCAAACAACATACACTGAGGAAAGGAAGCCCTACTCAATAAACACTGTTGGGTAAATTGGATAGCCACATGCAGAAGAATGAACTAGGACCCCATCTCTTACCATATACAAAAATTAATTCAAGATAGATTAAAGAATTAAATGTAAGGCACGAAATCATAAAAATTCTAGAAGAAAATGTATGAAAAATTCTTTTAGACATCGGTCTAGGTGAAGATTTATGACTAAGACCCCAAAGGCAAATATAGCAACAACAAAAATAAATGGGACTTAATTAAAAAGCTTCTGCACAGCAAAGGAAATAATCATAGTAAATAGACAGCCTAGAGAATGGTAGAAAATATTTGCAAACTATACATCCATCAAAAGACTGATATCCAGAATCTACAAAGAACTCAAACAAATCAGCAAGAACAAAAAACAACCCCATCAAAAAAATAAGCAAAAGACATGAAGTTTTTCGAAAGAAGGTAGACAAATGGCCAAGAAACACATGAAAAAATGCTCAACATCACTAATCATCAGGGAAATACAAATTAAAACTACAATGAGATACCACCTTACCCCTATCAGAATGGCCATTATTAAAAAGTCAAAAAAAAAAAATAGATGCTGGCATGGATACAGAGAGAAAAGAGCATTTATACAGTGTTGATGGGACTGCAGATTAGTACAAACTCTACGGAAAATAGTATGGAGATTCCTGAAAGAAATAAATGTAGAACTACAATTTGATCCAGCAATCCCACTACTGGGTATCTACCCAAAGGAAAAGAAGTCATTTTATCAAAAAGACAGCTGTATTCAAGTGTTTACCACAGCACAACTCACAATTGCAAAGATATGGAATCAATTTAAGTGCCCTTCAGTTCATGAATGGATAAAGAAAATGTGTCATGTATACACCATGGAGCACTACTCAGCTATAAAAAGGAATGAAATAAGGTCATTTGCAGCAACTTGGATGGAACTGGAGACCATTACCCTAAGTGAAGTACCTCAGGAATGGAAAACCAAACACCATATGTTCTCACTAATAAGGGGAAGCTAATATTAATAGATGGGTACACACGGGCACAGGGCAATATAAAGGACATGAGAAACCAACAAGGGAGAAGGGTGCGATAAAAACTTACCTATTGGCTACAATGAACACTATTCTGGTCATGGGCACAAAAGCTCCAACTTGAGCATTATACAACATATCCTTGTAACAAAAACTCTTGTACCTTATTAATATTTTGAACTAAAAATAAATTAAATGTTTGCTTATACAAAGAGATAAATGGATGAATAAAACAGATTTTCCTTTTTAACTTTTAATTTAAAAAATATGTCTCGGATTTTGTTTAATCCAGAGTTGCATAGTGTTGTGGGTAGTCAGGCATCTGCTCTCCCCACCTCCAACCTGAAGCCATCTCCTGATTCCCATCCCACCCCACTCTCACTCGGACCACGGGCAAAAGCTTTTTTGAAATATATATATACATATATATATATTATTTTTCTGTGACTACAAAAGCAAAACTCTAGAGAAAATTGAAGCCAGGATAGATCATTTTTATCCAAACTCCTCATCCTGGAAACAAGGAAAATGAAGCCCAGAGAAGACAGACCAGCGAACTTTCCAACACCACAGGGTAGAACACTTGGTTTGAGGGGTTATGATAGAAAAAGGCAGCAGCTCGGCCTTTGGGAAGTTGCTGTATAGAGATGAAGAAGAAATGAACACCCAGATCAGGCTTTGCCTTAAGAACACACCAGAAAGAGCAAGTGGGTGCAGATCACGCAAACCAGGCTGCAACTTACCTCCTGGCCCAAATACAAGGCAGCCCCAAATATAATGTGATACCCTAAATCCTCAATGAGAAGATCCTAAAGATAGGTTTTTGGACAACTTAAGTATTTATGCTTTACAGATGCTGATTAAATAGTCAGATGTCTATCTCTGGTACATACTTTAAATCAGATGCAGAATAATGCAGAAATATAGAATATTGATTTTTTTCTCACTCATACCTTATGAAATAGTTATATGCAACTCTTCACCGCACTCCGGGGTCTTTCCTTGTCATCACCAGATCCCCTTCGTGAATCATCAGCACAGATTTTCAGAGACGGTTTCTACCATTTCCATGTAGTTGTCTGAGACACAGCACGACGAAGCTGCCATGGAAAACAGCATTCAAGCACTAAGGATCCACTTTTATCATATTATCATACTTTCCCCCAATTATCTTATAAATGCATATATATCATCTCAAAAATGTAACCTCTTACCACTTTGCTTTTTTAAATGGTCTTTAAAAATTTTGTTTACACTGAAATCTGATATAGTTAATGTTGAGACCACATCCCAGGAATAATTACTAAATCTTTGTTCTACACCTTTGGCTTCTTTCATGCCAATTCCTTCTGGTGATCTCCACGTGCCTCCCAAAATTAATACTGAACAAGTCATTTTGGTGAATGGGTAGTTCCCCAACAAAACTTCCGTTTTCAAAGTAGTTGAGAGCGCTTCTAATACAAGAAAACTTGTAAGGACTTAACTCTTAAGGTACTCCCTCTTTTCTGGGGAAGGATTTGGGGGAAAATATTTTATATTCGGGCAAAAAGCTGTATTCATGAGACATGCCTTCCTGGAAGAAAAGAATCTTCTGTAGAATTTTGTAGTGCTGGGTGTGGACTGGCGAAGGTGGGGGACCAGTATGCATGAACTGTTTTCAAATTAACGTTGCCTCGCTTCTCTGGGTCAGATTAAACTATTTAATCTTTTTGTTGAAATGAGACCTAAATTTCAGGACTTGTCAGAAGAACTTTTATTGACCTCTCGGAAGAACACCCAGATATCACCTGCTCTGCTTCCAGCCCCTTTGCCGCAGGTGTGATCTCTAGTCATCAAGGACCCCTTGGGACATGGTCAGAATTGACTGCAATCCACAGTCAAATGCTAGCAGGGAGGTAATCCTGCACTGTTTCTACTCCCAGGGCAGAGACAGGAATGCCCAGATGACATCTAATCACAAGCCTCTAATCTCAACTGAGGGCGGTTCAAAAGAGATGTCCAAACACAACCTTTTTTTTTTTTTTTTTTTTTTGAGACAGAGTCTCGCTCTGTTGCCCTGGCTAGAGTGCTGTGGCGTCAACCTAGCTCACGGCAGCCTCAAACTCCTGAGCTTAAGCAATCCTCCTGCCTCAGCCTCCCGAGTAGCTGGGACTACAGGCATGCACCACCATGCCTGGCTAATTTTTTCTATATATTTTTAGCTGTCCAGATCATTTCTTTCTATTTTTAGTAGAGACGGGGTCTCGCTCTTGCTCAGGCTGGTCTCGAATTCCTGACCTCTAGCGATCCACCCGCCCCGGCCTCCCAGAGTGCTAGGATTACAGTCACCGCGCCTGGCCCAATCACAACCTTTTTACTGCATTTAAGGCAACATGGAGCAGCTTTCTCTCTTCTCCAGCGGAATCACGTGTGAAAGCCAGCCAGCCCCGTGGAGGGTTGGAGGCAGAGCCCCTCACCATGTCAAACTCACTCACGGGACCCCAGTTCACCCGACTCTAGAAAGGCCATCAGTATTACCTGTCTTTGCGTCACATTTAAAATCCACTCTGCAACCAGCTGCGCTTGGAAACAGGAACCGGGGGAAACGACGGCCGGATCCCGTCAGCGCTCAGCACCTTCCTACCTTTATGCCCACTCCCAAGCTGACCTCTGACCCCACGCCCTCCTCCTGGAGCCACCTGCTTCCAAGTAAAGAGCATTTGCCCTTCAGGCTCATGCCCTATTTTAAAGGATGTCAGCAGTTTCTGATTAGATACTTCTGATTAGATGCCAGCACTACAACGCCCTTTTTTTTTTTCTTTTGTAATTGAGATTTTATTGGTTGTGTTGAGGATCAGTGCAGACATTTCAATTTGTACACAATTCTTAACATACGTACCCAAAATCTAAAAAGCCATTTGTTGTAATTCTTTTTTAAACAGTTATTCCAGTGACTTTTCAGCTTAAAATTTGGAGGCAAATTTTCCTTAAGAGGATGTCAAGTGCCAGTATCTTCAAATGCTGATAAGCTGTCACGAAAGTACCATGAATTCACAATTTATTATCACATGTGCTACACACTGACATTTTCAGTCTTTCACAGCACATTAACACAGTTATCAGGAAAACAGGACTACCACGACCACAGATGTTACAGGGTGTACGCAGTTCTGACAGGGACAGCCATGACCAAGGGGCAATTTTCTTTAGGAAACAATTCTGCTAAAAAAATATGGGAATAGAAGTAATTTTAAATGTTGAAGACATTAAATGCAGGCCTGGGACTCCACAGTGCCATTTAGTGTGCTTTGTATTATAGGATATAAAAACTAACCCCCATCTGTGGAATGTTAAGCTGACACCCAAGACAATCAAAGCCTCTCATAATTCAACATACCACACTATTTTCTGGTTGTACCAAAAAATAAACAACCAGAGAACGATTTCACCTCTTAGAAAAAGCATTTACACTTAAAAAATGGGAGGAGGTGGGATTCCCTCCCTAAAAATGTTTCCTGAGCTTAGTAGTAAAAACTTGCATTTACAAAGTAGTTGATAAGAATATTCCTCTGGATTTTACAAGGAGGGACACAGGGACCACGAATAGGACATGGTGTGTACTATTAATCAGACGTGGCTTCTCTCTCTCCTGCCTCATCAGAGGCCGGTCCCGCCTCGGTTTTAGTTTCTCCATTTTCTGCAGGTAAATCTTCTTTAGTTTCTTGATTAACCACTTCCACCTGCTTGCCCTTTGCTCTCCTTTTCCCTTTTGGTTGCACTTTTTTGTCTGAAGATCTATCCCTTGCTGCTACCTTTTTCCGGCTTTGTTTCTACTTTTGCAGGAGCAGGTTTAGCTGACAACTGCAGGGAGGGCGTGCCGGGTGCCTGCAGGCACCGAGAGCCTTCTCAAAGCTGGGCTGCCTGGCCGCTGAGACCTCTCAGCCGGAGATACTCTATACATCTGGCACTAGACGGGCAGGATCCAAGGCCAGTGAGTTTTTCAGGGATCTACAAAAATACATTTGAATTGAAGAAAACAATTGGCCGGAAAAAAAAAAAAGAAAAGAAACTTGCAAAATTGAAGCATATTTAAGTGGGTATAAAACAAAACATAATGTCAGCTTCATTACGATAGAATTCATAAACATGTTATTCCATTTGTAAGCAATTTGCAAATTGGATTAGAATGGATGGGTTTTTTTCTTTTTTTTTTTTTTTTTTGAGACAGAGTCTCACTCTGTTGCCCGGGCTAGAGTGAGTGCCGTGGCATCAGCCTAGCTCACAGCAACCTCAAACTCCTGAGCTCAAGCGATCCTACTGCCTCAGCCTCCCGAGTAGCTGGGACTACAGGCATGCACCACCATGCCTGGCTAATTTTTTCTATATATATTTTTAGCTGTCCATATAATTTCTTTCTATTTTTAGTAGAGATGGGGTCTCGCTCTTGCTCAGGCTGGTCTCGAACTCCTGAGCTCAAACGATCCGCCCACCTCGGCCTCCCAGAGTGCTAGGATTACAGGCGTGAGCCACCGCGCCCGGCCAGGATGGGTTTTTTCAATTCACAAGAATCCCTTGAGAGGCAGGATGGGTGCTGAGAAATCATACAAAGTTAGGTATGGGCAAATAACTTCAAAACAAAACATAAAACCCTTCCAAAATGTTTAAGGCCAAAAGACATATAATTAATGTGACGTGTGGCAATTTCAATGCGTTTGCCCGTGGGTGGGGTCTCAGGACCCAGCATTTAGCACACGCAGCCCTGTCCCCACCAACTTTCACTAACCCAGAGCCCGGCAGACCCGCCAGCACTGGCCAAAAACCACCCTGTTTTCTAGCCTGTAATGGGGACGAGGGACATTTGACCGACCTAATCTAAAGGGCTGGCTGGAGCCTACAAATGAGGACAGAGAGGGACACACCAGGCTTTGCAGAGGCTTGTCCAGGCTCTGGGCCATTGGGAGGAGTGGCTGCCTCGTGACACCAGTGCCTCGGGAGGATGGGCCGCCTGCATTTAGGGCCTGGGTCGTCTTAGGAGACGAGACCCAGCAAACTCTGAAGTCTGGGTCCCACGCCCACCGCCTGGCTCAACGGTGAAACAGATTCCAACGGACATCAGCCGCACAGTGAAGCAGGAGACAGTCCAGTTTGTGGCTGTCGTGAGGAAAGCAAGGGATGTCTCCTGGGTCAAGTCTCCGTGACAGGACCAGGTTTACTGAGGGGTCAGGAGTCCCGAAGAGCATTATGGGAAGTGGGGGCCCTGGAGCCTCATGGGAGGTGAATGGCCCTCGGGACCAAGCCTGCCAAGAAAACCGGAGGAAGGGCCACCCTAGGTCCCCAGCTCATGTCCCAGTCAGGGAAGGGGCTCCCTGAGGGCAGAGTCAACCCGTCACACTCAAGATACCACCAGCAGAAGTGTGTAACTCTAAAGAGGGGACAGGACCAGGAGCTGCACTGCAGGGTCACACCATCCCAGGGGACAGGACCAGGAGCTGCACTGCAGGGTCACACCATCCCAGGGGACAGGATAAGGAGCTGCACTGCAGGGTCACACCATCCCAGGGGACAGGATAAGGAGCTGCACTGCGGGGTCACACCATCCCAGGGGACAGGACCAGGAGCTGCACTGCAGGGTCACACCATCCCAGGGGACAGGACTAGGAGCTGCACTGCGGGGTCACACCATCCCAGGGGACAGGACCAGGAGCTGCACTGCAGGGTCACACCATCCCAGGGGACAGGATAAGGAGCTGCACTGCGGGGTCACACCATCCCAGGGGACAGGACTAGGAGCTGCACTGCGGGGTCACACCATCCCAGGGGACAGGACCAGGAGCTGCACTGCGGGGTCACACCATCCCAGGGGACAGGACTAGGAGCTGCACTGCGGGGTCACACCATCCCAGGGGACAGGACTAGGAGCTGCACTGCAGGGTCACACCATCCCAGGGGACAGGATAAGGAGCTGCACTGCGGGGTCACACCATCCCAGGGGACAGGACCAGGAGCTGCACTGCAGGGTCACACCATCCCAGGGGACAGGACCAGGAGCTGCACTGCAGGGTCACACCATCCCAGGGGACAGGACAAGGAGCTGCACTGCAGGGTCACACCATCCCAGGGGACAGGATAAGGAGCTGCACTGCAGGGTCACACCATCCCAGGGGACAGGACTAGGAGCTGCACTGCAGGGTCACACCATCCCAGGGGACAGGATAAGGAGCTGCACTGCGGGGTCACACCATCCCAGGGGACAGGACCAGGAGCTGCACTGCAGGGTCACACCATCCCAGGGGACAGGACAAGGAGCTGCACTGCAGGGTCACACCATCCCAGGGGACAGGATAAGGAGCTGCACTGCAGGGTCACACCATCCCAGGGGACAGGACTAGGAGCTGCACTGCGGGGTCACACCATCCCAGGGGACAGGACTAGGAGCTGCACTGCAGGGTCACACCATCCCAGGGGACAGGACCAGGAGCTGCACTGCAGGGTCACACCATCCCAGGGGACAGGATAAGGAGCTGCACTGCAGGGTCACACCATCCCAGGGGACAGGACCAGGAGCTGCACTGCAGGGTCACACCATCCCAGGGGACAGGACTAGGAGCTGCACTGCGGGGTCACACCATCCCAGGGGACAGGACCAGGAGCTGCACTGCGGGGTCACACCATCCCAGGGGACAGGACTAGGAGCTGCACTGCGGGGTCACACCATCCCAGGGGACAGGACCAGGAGCTGCACTGCAGGGTCACACCATCCCAGTTGGCCTGGGACTTGCAGGTTTTAGCATTCTAAGTCCCACACAGCCAGTCACTCTAACTGCAGCCAGGGCTCCACCCAGCCACCAAAGTCACAAGCCAGGAGGCACAGCCATGGCAGGTAGGATGAGCAGGTGGCTATGGTAACCCTAGAAAAAAGGGTTTTGTTGCTGGGGTTCTGTAGAGTCTTGCAAGCGAGCAATGAGCCAGAGCGTTCCTGGTTTGTCATTGGGCCTGTGTCCTGATCCCGTGAGTGTGCAAAGCCCCTCTTTACCCTTTCTCACTTCCTCCCTGCTGCCCTCACTCCCACCTGCCTAGGCTGGCAGCCAAGGCTGGTGGGCAGTGGGGAGGAAGCTGGGGTGACCATCCGCATTCATGCACACTGAGGATGGCTCGGCCTCACTGAGGACTGGCCCCAACTCACACACACTGTTCTCATGGCCAGACACACTGTGAGTGACCCCAGGTGCTCAAAGAACCTGACCCTCTTCCCACCAGGTAAGTCAGCGAAGCCCTGACTCTGACATGTGGTGCAGCCCGAGCAGTTAAGATGCTGTTACAGGGACGACGCCCATCTAGGGGCCCTGCACAGCCACTCTGCTGCGGGCAGCATTGCGGTGGGTCCCCGTGCCACAGGCCTCAGAAGGACTGTCCTGAGCTCGTTCATTCAGAACTCTCCCAGGCAAGGGCTCGGGGAGGACAGGAAGGATGATACTCAGGCAGGAGGAGCCAGGGGTGGTGGTGGGGAGTTCATTTTGTTGTTCTATTTGGGGGTTGCTGTTTTTAGAAGATTTTGTTTTAGAGGTTTTTTGTTTCTGGGTTTTTTTGTTTTTTGTTTTGGCGGGAGAGGAATAGTGAGGAGACTGGGATCTAGAGAAGGGAGAGGACTCTGATATACGATGGAAAATGCTGCTTTGGGTCCAAGAGAAGATGCCTTTGGACAGAGCATTCTCCCTTTGCTCAAAGTAGAAAGTATTCTCTGGAACCAGCTAATGAGACTTCATGGAATAGCCAGCTTGGGAGGCTGTTATTTTACCATCAGGAAGGAAGTCAACAACCAGCAAGCCTGTCATTTTTCCTGGAACTATTTTTTCCTGCAGGACAACAAAGGCTGGGTGATTAAACGTGTCTTGGGAGGGGCTCGACGAGTTAGCATATGCTGACTCACAGAGACAATGCTCAACTTTGCTTCTGAGTAAATACGTGTTATTTATTTCGAAAGGGCAACTGGAAGTTTTCTTGCACCGTTTGGGTCATTTCCTATAGAGGAAGATTCGAAACAAAGCCACTGTGACGTGCACACAGGGAGTCATGATAAGGGACTTCCATTCCTAAAAATGAAATTGGTAGTGCACACATCTAGCTTCCCCTGAGCAACCCAGGGAGCCGTTGCCGACAGCAGGTTTTGCCCTCTCATGTTCTGCCCCTTGCCTGTCCCCGGCCCTTCTCACCAGCACAGAGCAGGCGTCTTGGGCGAGATAGCCCTGCACGGAGCTCAGCACAGATGGCTAATGTGGTCTCGGGGTTCTTCCAACATGGGCGGGGGCTGTCTGTGCTTCTCAGCAAACTCCCCACTGACCCCAGTGTCCAGTGAAAGCTGCAGAGGCACGAGGACTGCTAATATCCTTTGTCACACTCCACTCTTCCGGACCCCACCCCCACAATAAGAGTGCAAGACACTGACCATGCCACACTTTGATTACAAATAGGCCTTGTCGATAATTAACATTTACATAAAACAAAAAAATACCTAAGTATGAAATTTCTTTTTTTAAATGAATCAAATGACAAAGTCCACTCATTGTGCTAAAGTCCTGCTAAGTGCCTCTAATGTCTTGCCCTCAGCTGGTCTCTAATACCCCCAGGAGTGTGGAGGAAGAAGGTTCTGCAACATAAACACCGGGAAATGGAGATCGTAAAATACAGAGGGCAAAAGTTTAGCTTCACAAGGATTAAAGTGACACAAATAACTATAAGGTTTTATTAACTATTCCCAATAAACTGACAAAATCCAGTTTATAGTAGTAAACAGCTGATTACCTGGAAAAGGACAGAGGATCCCTCATACATCTCTGATGATGTTGTAAATCAGATAGCCTTTTTTGGGATGCAGTCATGCAATATGTGAAAATAACCATAAAACTTTGACCCAGCAATTCCACTTTTGGAAACAGCCCCACGGAGATAGGACAAAGGTGAGAAAAGAAAATTTTATACAAAGACGTTTTGTGCACAACCCTAAGGGAGGATTGGGAGGCCTCAGCAAACCACGCAGTGCAGGGACACTGTGTTCTGTGTGGCCATTCAAAATGCTGCGTTCCTGCAAGAATTTCGTATATAAAATAATTGAAAGTAAAGAGAGAACACAATGTAGTCAACGTATGACTTGGAATTAGGTGAAAAAGTATATAAGTACACAGAGATCATATCGAGAGTGAATTAAGAATGATATAAATAATTGGTATTTAGAGCTCTTGGGATTGCTGTTGTAAAGTTGAGCCCAAAACAAATTGTAAATTAAAAAGAGAGCGAGAGAGAGAGAGAGAGAGAGAGCGCGTGCGCGCGAGACCTGGAGCCATCTACAGATGCTGAGTGTCACCCGTGCAAACGCGGTGGGCAGAGGTTAGTTCAGGGTGGGATTTCTCAGCCTCGGTCCTGCTGACATTTTCAGGCAGACAATTCTTTGCTGTGAGGGCTGCTGTCCTGTGTACTGTAGGATCATAGCAGCATTGCCAGCCTTTACCCGCTAGATGCCAGTAGCACCTTCCCAGTTCTGACAATCAAAACTATCTCTAGACATTTGCCAAATGTCTGTGGCTTGTGGGATGGGAAGCAAAGTCACTGTGGTTAAAAACTACTGGCGTAAGTGATAAACAGCCCCCAACTCTCTACCTTGACTATGGGAAGGGGACAGGACCTTAGGAGGGCTGTGGGGGCCCGAGAGTGGGTGTTCTTCCAAAGAGGGGTCCAGAATGACATATCCTGTTTCTTTTTAATTAGCAGCAAACTCAAAGTTAAAACGCAGTGCGGCCTGAGCTTCCCATCTGTGGGCTACAGCAGGTGGCCATAAACTTTTCTGCAAAGGGCCAAATGGTGAACATTTTAGCCTTTGTGGGACAAACTGTCTCTGTTGCAGCTCCTCAGCCTTGTGTGGGGGACAAGCAGCCATAGATGATATAAATAATGGGCATGGCTGGGTTCTAATTAAGCTCTATTTGTGGACACTGAAATCACAAAATATTATTCTTCCTTTGATTTTGTTTTCAACCATTTAAAAATGTCAACATCGCTTTTAGCTCACAGCCCACATTTGGCCCACAGGCGGCAGCAGCAGTAACTAGGGAGTGTCGATGGAGGGGCCGGAATCAGACAGGGGGGGCTGGCGACCAGCACAGGCTTGCCCCACACACAGGGCGGAGCGCACGGAGCCCCGAGGGCTCCACGCTGGAGGCCCCCCCTGTCCCACCTGCCGCCTTCTCCGATCCCTCCCGCCCCAACCACCGTGTTTTCACTCTGCTGCCGCCTAAGACACCAGAAGGAAGGGTTTTTTTTAAAAAACCACAGACTGGCTTCTCTGCCATTCTTTTAAAGTTTTCTGCTATTATTGTAAAAGAAAGGCCACGAATAGGGCACTAACTAGTCGTTTACATGGTTCCCAGAGCCCCAGAAAACTCTTTAATGGACATTTTATCTATTTTTAATGACCTCGCTAAACACAAGGCTTCCTGTTTGTGTTCTCACAGGGTCTCTGACAGTAAACAGAAAATACACGTGGCCTTCCCCAGCCACAGGGGCAGCCCAGGGCACCGGGAGTGGGGACTGGGGGTGGGGACAGAGCCCTGAGTCCCGTGAGCCTGCCCTGGAGGGCCAGGTGTGAGACCCGCTGCATGTGCTGAGGGGCTCCTGGGAGCTGCCCCTCTGGCCGGCAGGAAACACTGGCTCCTGCGAAGCCACCTCGGGCCCATCCAGAACAGTCCCACCCCTCTAAGTCGGCAAAAGTAAATATGGAAAATGATCCAAGGAGGCCAATGGCCAGGGGAGAAAGGAATGAAAAGAAACAAGAAATAAAAGGAAGAGTTAAAAAATGAGCAGAAAAAGATGCAGAAGACAGAGAAAAGAGGGAAGGGAGAGAAGGAGGAGAAATGGAACGGGAAGGGCCGAGGGGGCGTTTGTCAGCTATACACAGAAGGCATTCCCGCTTCCATGATGGGGGCCAGGGGGCAACACGTTCACGGGAGACAGTCGGGACCCTTTCTCCACCTCCAGCCATTGATTCTTGGATTTTAGGTTCTACAGCCTCATCCAGGTGTGAGACAGACAATCAGGGAGGACTCATTCCAGGTTCTCTCCTCTCCCCCACCTCCCATAGGACGTGAGAAGGTCCCCCCAGGTGGAGGTGGACAGAGGGCCAAAGGGGAGAGAGAACAGTTGTTGGGGTACTTGTGCCTCCTCCATCCTTGGGCCAAGACAGCAGGCGAAGCTAGAACCTCCCCATAAGTTCCCAAATCCAAAGGTGGACAGGGCCCCATCTGGAACTCTAGGACAGCAGCTCACAGATGTGCCCAGCATATGGAGACAGCGGGAGAGTAGGGATCAGGGCAGCCTTTGGTTTGGTCCCTTTCTACACCCAGGATTGGGTGCAGGACAAAGGGACAGGAGGGCCGACCTAGGTCCGTTCCCCAGTGCCCTGCCTCAGGTCTCCCTCATTCCTTTAGGTACCTGCAGTCACCATCCTGTAAACCAGGGCTGAAGAGTGGGGGGCAGGGGTGAAGCCACTTGAAATTTAATGAGGACCCTCATTTAGATGTAATGAGGAGGGAGCTTCGGGACAGCAGTCACACCTTCCTGTGCCCACAGTTAGGAGGCAGCAATGGGCTTAGGCGAGTGGCAGGTGATGCAACAGGGACAGGTAGGGCCAAGGAACATACACGAGACCAGTGACAAAACCATGGCTGGATGAACACAGGATCCCAGAGGACCACTGAGTGGCTGGCTCTGCCCCATGAATGCCGCACCATTGAACGCCCTCTGGCCTCAGAACCAGTTCCAGGTAGGACAGGGGAGGTCAAAGTCCCAAATGGGGCTGAGTTATAAACCCAAAGCAACCCCAAAATCACCAAACTGGGCTGAGGTTACTTCCAAGTGTTACGGTTTTAGGCTAGAAATTAATTTTGTTTATAGGAAAGTAAAGTGATGTTTTGCACAACTGAGTTGGTGGCTTGTGAAAGTTCATGCCCAGGACACAAGTACTGACTTCTGTAATTCTCCTAGAAAAAATACCATCAGTCCTCCTGGCAGGCAAATGCTGGGTCATTGCACCTCGGGCCGCTCACTTGTCGCCTCGCCTGCCCCTGATCTCCCTAGGTGCCCAGTGACCTCCCGCAGTGCTGACTCCATGGCTGTGGTCACCGTAGGAGCCCAGAGCCAGCTGCACCCCAGGTCTCCGTGGCTGACTCCTGCAATCGGCATGTGCTCGAAAAGCTCCACTGTCGCGAGCTTCGTGCTTAGCTGAAGCAAAGGAGCAGGAATCCTTGTGTTGGAGCAGCAAAGTTGCTACACATTGCATGTTCCCAGGCCTGCTCAGCTACTTCTGGGAAGAGGCCTCTTAAGGGTACGCTCAGTAAGCATTCCTGGGCCCTGAGCCAGCATGAGGGGCCAGAGTTCCTGTACGACAGCCACTGCAACGTCTGGTGCCTTTCTACTCCCGGGCTCAGGGGCGAGATGGGAGGGCAGCAGAGCTGGGAGGTGGCCTGGAGACTGGCAGACCTGCACCCAGCAGGGTCCACTCCCCGGCGCCCCTCTGGGACCCTCCCTCCTTCCTTGATTTGTTAGCAGTCCCTGTGCTGTAAACCGGGGTGAGGAGTCCGGGGTGCGGTGCTGCTGCAGACACTTGAGATTTAACAAGCATTAGGAGCAGCCTCGGGCACACCCTTAGGAAGGTCCACTCCATTTCTGGCCCCTCTGTGTGGAGAGAGTAAAATTTCAGGGCTGCCTCGGAGGGGAAGCCCAGAGCCCAGGCTCCCACCAGACCACCCAAGGACCAACTAAATAATCATCCTCTGGTGACAGGCAAAGGCCCTCGTGGAACTCTGAGGAGCCCCAGCAAAGGCTGTGACCACGACCCAAGTTCTGGGGAGCCAGATATGTCCACCTCAGGACTCCTTTGGGTTCAGAACCTGGGCTCGTCCTTCAAAGTCCATCTGTCAGGAGGCCTTGGTGACAGCCTGCTATCTGAACACAAGAAAAGAAATTGCTTTTCCTCTACAAAGCGCTGGGGCTTCTTACCATCCCTCCTTCTTCCAGCACCAGTTCACATTTGTGCCAGCCACGCTCAGCTAGCAGCCCGGGGGCAGGGGGACAGTGGGGAGGGGCCATGGAAGCACTTCGTGCCAAGTCTTGGTATTTTCTCTAGGGAAGGGTCGTCCACACGGAGGCTCCCAGGGTCTCATGCCACGGTGGCATTTAGGCTTCTCTTGGTGTGCTCTGGAAGTCTTTCAGACACAAGAAATTCTCTGGTTGTCACTGAATTTTTCAAATATGGATTTGGTGCTCCTTCCTCACAGAGACAGTCTGGCCCTAAATTCGGACCAGAAAAGAGAAGTTGCTCTTTGGCTTCTGAGCAGGTCCCAGCCGACATTCTCAAACACAGGTGTTGCGATTTTCTGGGAGGAATCTCAGTGGAAACCAGGGACTCCTCAAAACTCTTCCCTGGGGGACAGTCAAGCCTGTAGGGAGAGGTCATGTACTCATTCTTTTCACCTCCCAAAATGTTTTCCTGACTCTTTTCAGCTTCCTCTATAGAAACGTCTTCCAGAAAATTCTCAAAGTTCACCACCAACTTGTCAATAAGGTCGCTGGGGGTAGAATATGGTTTTAGGATCCTGTCTTCTTCCAGGTTCAGAGAGTCATCAAATTCCTTCAGATTTAGTTTATCCTGGACAAGAAAAAGGAACATCCCAAAATGATCATTCAGGGACTACACTTGATGTAGCCAAAAGCTCATCAGGCTTGAGACACCAGATGCCTCACTCTTGAACAGCACCCCACATTCCTCCCAGGCCCAGAAGTGGTGGCCGGTCATCTCCATGAGCCCTTTCATGGGAGCTGGGAAAGAGGGGCCCATTTCCTGAGAAATGGCACCCTGGATTCAAACAATTTCTTCTTCTAGAGAACTGAAGGCCATTTTCCACACAATCATATGTTTGTAACACCCCAGTTAAGATGGAAACGTTAAAGTTAGAGCCCTTAGAGATGGAAAAGCCACTATCAGAAAGACAGACTTGCCTAACATCACCAGAAAATCAAAGGTGGCCTCATGGCAGAGACGGCATCTTTGTCATTTTTGTATCCCTAGGGCTTAGCCCAGTGCCAGGAATGCAGTGGGTGACTAATAAGTGCTTGATGGAGAGCCCAACCTACAGATTATTCAAAAAACACTTCAGGCATCACACAACATTGCCTATGATTCATTTACTCTCTAAGTAACTTTTCATATGTAGGAAAGTAAATAGGGTAATGTAAGACTGATAACAGAGAGAAGAAAATAGAAATAAAGTCCACTAACAAAAATATCCACGTTAGAAAAAAAGACTAATAAAATAAACAAAGACTACTATTTAAAATTTCTAGATCAAAGAAAAACTGGAGACTGTTTTTCAATAATAAGGATTGAAAGGTTATATTGGGGCTTACTTCTACTTAAACAAGAAATTAAACCTTAAAAATTCATAACAATTTTCAATTTAAAAACTTAGGAAAAGGAGGGTTTCTACTTAAGGAATATGCACTCAAAAACCCCAATGCCAATTGAATAAAGTTTGAAAAACACCTCGAGGCAGCCTGTGGACAGCTCTGCCCACCAACATCCCCTGGCTATCCAAACTGATTTCCTCTTCGCTGCTTTTCAAAGGGCCTCAACTCTTACAGCCAGGCCCCGTCTCCCCACAATTAGACAGTCAAGTCAAGAAGGGTAGGGCTGGGCTCTGTCATCTGCGGCATCCTTTGTGGAACCAGCTCCATCCTGGGAACACACTGGTGCTCATGAGCCTGGTGAAGCCCCTCCCTCTTGTCCAAAGAATGAGGTCAAAGTCTGTCCAGGAAGGCGGATTCCATCTGCCCCCCCACCCCCGCCCCCCACCACTCCCTGGCCCTTTTCAACCTCAAGTTCTCTTCATGTGAAAAGCTCAGCCCAGGACTCCGCCCCATCTCCGTCCACCCTGTCCACCTCCCACAGCCAGGCTGCACAATGATTTCCTTAATAAAAACAGGGGCGTTTACCTTGAAATCATCTCCACGCCATGTGGCTATACTACTTTCAGCAGGATTGGGGACATTGGGCCAACACAGGTGAGTCAATCTGCTAATAAGAGATAAGATTTTAAAACAAGAAATGAGTCCAGCAAGTATTTTATATATACCGTATAGCTGAGCCGAAAGAGTGAGGCTTTGCTGAGAGGAACTGTATGGCTCCCTATTAACTAAGGGCCTCCTGATAGAAATCGGGAAAGGGAAGTGTAATAGTTTGGAGAAGAGGGTAAAAGTGCAAGCTATTTATGGGATGTGATGGGAGGAGACTTCTGCCCACACAAAGCTATTCCTTCCTTCCCCCTCTCTTGCTCCTGCATGTCCATACCTGGTTCCGTTGCTGGAAACTGCAGCACCATGGCCATTCCTTTGAGATTTATTCCCCGGAAAGGGTAACATTCTAAGCCTTACAAGCTACCCACACTTCAGAGCAGGGGTTCTCAAAGTGTGCTCCTAACCAGCAGCCACAGCAACACCTGGGAACTTGTTAGAATTGCAAATTCTCGGGCTTCACCCCAGAACCATGGAATGAGAAACCCTTGCAGGGGGGCCTGATTCTGATGCACACAAAGGTTAAACCGATTTCCTAAGTGCATAATGTACAAGAATTCGTGCTGCTGGCTTGATTACAACCTGCACTGGTAACTGAGGTTGCATTAGCTTGACCATTAACTAAGTGCAGCTGCTTGGCAGAGAAAGCCCACAACTATTCAATCTGGAGAGAGAGCTCTACCAGGGAAAGACCATCAGGGTAGCACGGGCTCACTGCAGAGAGAAAGCACAAGACCGTGAAGACACGCTTGCTTCCCCACAGTGACCAGCACAGGCAGGACAAAGGCCCCTACAGCCAGCCCTGCGACAGTGCAAGCAAGCAACAAGTTTGTGCAGGCATACAACTGGCCAGCACTCCAACTCCATGGGATGCTGCTCCCTGCTCTAGCTGCCAGAGAGGCTTGCAAGAAGGCCTCTGGAAGATGAGACAAAGGGCATCTAGTCTCAGATGGTAAATGCAGCAGAGGAAGCCTATGGGGCAGCTGGCACTCTCCCGGCCTCCCACCTGGTGTGTGGCGTGATGGGAGGTGAAAGTCCTCTTGCTTGGTCAGACCTGTGATAAGCCACAGAGTACAGCCTCTAATAATCTCAATAAATATGTACCAAATGAATAAATGAATGAACAACCCATTAATGGTAGAGTGTCTTCTCCTACGAAGCACCCATGATGCCTTCCACTCCTTTTTGTCCCTGGTTTTCAAGGCACCCACTGTTGCCTATAAACTCACTTGGGTTTTTTGAGACTATATGCCACCGTCAGGATGATGAGAATAAGAAGCCCTCCTCCAGTCAGAGAAGTTATAAGGAACATCTCAAAGACACCTTTGGGAAAAGGAGAACAAAAGTCAGTAGTAAGTTCAGTTCCTCACTTTCTTGACAAAAATCAAAGATTAACTTTTTCTTCTAGTAGCTTTGGCAACACAATTTCTTATTAGCTCTCTTTCAATTAAAAGAACCCTGGGATTTGTAGCTTCCCATCCAGTTGTCTTCTCCCTGCATGATATATTGTGTTTGCCAGGCCCATGTTCAAACTTCACTCATTCAACAACTATTTATTGAGCACTTACTATTTGCCAAACACGATTCTGGGTAATAAAACAAACACCAATAAGTTAGAAATACAAGATCCCAACTCTTACAGAGCTGGCATTCTGGTAAAGGATCCAGACATTAAATAACATGAGATGATTTCAGATAAAACAGGATAATAAGATAGAGAGTACCTGGGTACAGTGGAAGGGAGGGTAGCAACTTTAGATAGGGTGGCCAAGGAAGAAGCGAAATTCAAGCTGATCTTAATAATGAGAAGGAGCCAGCCATGCAAAAGTATAACAGGCAGAAGGAACAGTGGATGCAAAAGCTTTGACACAGGAACAAGGCGAGGAACATAAATGGAGACAGAAAATGGTAGATGATGAGGTCAGATGATGAAGGACCCTGAAAGCTATAGGAAGGAGTTTGGATTTTATTTATAATACAATAAAAGTAAATGGTGGGTTTTAAGCAGGGCATCTAGGGTTTGAAACTGTGGCTGCTGTGTGGAAAATGGATTGTAAAGGATCAGAGACGGACACAGGGTGATCTATGATCTGTAGATCAGGAAACTTCGAGGCTCCCAAGCAGGCTCTTGCCTTCATTTTGCCCCTTGGAGAAAATCCCATGAGCTGATACAATTTGTACCTAGTGTTATGAAAATATAATATGATTCTAAAAGATTTTAAACAGCAAGATCAAAAAGAGTTCCAAAAGGCAATCTTAATCCATAAAAACAGAACATGTTTTCTATGTAAAAACACATGCTATGCTCACATTTTCCAGAGTTATAAAGCTCTTTTATTCTTTAAAAATGTGATAGAACAGGCTTTCATGACTATTTCAAACAGACAATTTTTGCCTTGACCAGTTATTGCAAAACTTGGCAATGTTCCTTTGTTTTTAATCTAAACAGTTGTTCATTCCTTAAAACAGTTTTAGTATATACTTAACAATCAAATCTCTGCCACTCAAGGACTTGGCAAAATTAACATATTTCTCTGTTTTTCCCATTCTCCTTCCTTCTTTCTGCTTCATCTCACTTCTCATTCCATGTTCCTTCCCTCTTGAACATCTCCCTTAACCAACCATCATATGAAGCTACATTCTATTTTACATTACTTCTGGTAGGTATTAAATTTTTCTTGCTCCCTAGTTTTTAATGTAAAAGCTGGTAAGTCCAACATATCACTGATCTTTCTGTCCAAAAAAACTTCACAAATGAGATGAGGTTAAGCGCCTTCCTGTAGGCTTGGTCAACCAAGGTTTTCCCTCCAAGGCCCTGTAGTGTAGTATCCTCTGACTTGCGGAAGCTGTTGACTATAAGCTTGGGGACCGCCTTGGGGCAGGAGTTGGCAAGTGCTGAGGCTGAAGCTAGCATTAACTGGACACCTCCTCCTCGAGATGATTGGCGGCTGCCTATGAGGAAGGAGCAAAATGACGCTGCTTTCCAAATTCTGCTCTCAGTTTGCCTGCTCTCCCTCCTGCCTCCTCGTCCATGTGCCTTCCAGGAAGGTCAATGAGCCAGAGAGCAGGACGGCTCCTCTCACCTCGGTACTGCCACTCATTGGGCTTCCACCCGCCTTTGGCAAACACCGTTTCTCACTGACCTAAGGCAAATGCCAAGGAGAGGTACTCAGGGCTTGACAGCAACACTCACTGATTGACAATGTCTTGAACTTTATCGTTGTCCCATTGGCTCCCCCAGCACTGGTGCTGGCCATGACCTGAACAGTGTAAGAGGTCTTTCGTGCCAGGGACTCCAGGCCATACTGCAGCATGCTGGAGTTGACTGTCTTGGCTAAAGGAAAAACACAGAAGTCAAACACCACAGGCAAGCCAGACTAAAAGCTGTGTTTTAGTAGCACCAAAGTAAGAACAATTGGAACCTGTAATTCCAAGGTTGGCCATCTCATACTCCAACCCCTATGCATGTTGTGCTTAAAATTAGCCCAGCAAGATGGATCAAAGACCTAAATATAAGAGTTAAAACTGTAAAAACTCTTAGAAGACAACATAGGGTAAAATCTTCATGACCTTGAATTTCACAATGGTTTCTTATACATGATGCCAAAGGCACAAGTAGCAAAATAGGTTAAATTGGATTTCATTAAAATTAAAAGCTTTTGTGCATCAGAAGAACAACACTAAGAAAATAAAAAGCCAACCCACAGAATAAGAGAAAATATTTACACGTCATACATGTGATAAGGAATTTATATCCAGAATATATAAAGAACTCTCATAATTCAACAACAAAAAGGCAATCCAATTTAAAAATAAGCAAAGAGATTAAAAAGACATTTCTCCAAAGAAGATATGCAAATGGCCAATAACTACATGAAAAGATGCTCAACTTCATTAGGCATTAGGGAAATGCACATCAACGAGATACCACTTCTCACCCAGTAGGATAGCCATAATAATTTTTTTTAAATGCAAAGTAACAAATGTTGACAAGGATGCAGAGAAGTTGAAACCCTCATACATTGCTGGTGAGAATGTAAAGTGGTGTAGTAGCTATGCAAAACAGTTTGGTGGTTCCTCAATAAGTTAAACTGGAATTACCATATGATTCAGGAATTTTACTTGTAGGTATATACCCAAAAGAATTGAAAGCATGGACTCCAACAGATATCTGTATACCAATGTTCATAGCATCACTATTCACAGTAGCCAAAAGGTTGAAATAATTGATGAATGGATAATCCATTGATAATTCACCAGCTGATGAATGGATAAACAAAACAGGGACTATCCATATGATGACATATTATTTAGTTGTGAAAAGGAATGAAATACTAATTCATGCTCTGACATGGATGCACTTTGAAAACATTATGCTAAGTAAAAGAAGCCAGACACAAGGCCACATACTGTATGATTCTATTTATATGAAATATCCAGAACAGGCAATCCCCATACAGACAGAAAGTACTTTGGTGGTTACCAGGGACTGTGGGAAGAGGAGAATGAAGAGTGACCAATTGATGGGTACAGCTCTTCTGTTTGAGTGAAAATAAAAAGGTTCTGGAAAAACATAGTGGTGATGGTTGCACAATATTGTGAATATTCTTAATGCCCCTAAATTTTACACTTTCAAATGTTTAAAATGGTAAATTTTATGTTACATGTATTTTACATAACACAAAAATTTTAGCCTAAACAGGAATCTAAGCTAATCCAGAATTTAGAATGTCAGGAGACATTATGGACTCAAGAAAAACAGCATGACTTGGCAGTGAGCAGTAGAAGTCATGGTACGGGGTCTGTCCCCCTCCACTCTTTTAAGCCAGGGATACCCTTCCAGGAACAATGGAGCTCCCGGGAGGTCAGCGTTCAGGGCCTGATCAGCACAAATCATATCAACTCCTCCCATTCCTACAGGACTCTCGGGTACATCACTTTGCTCTCATTTAAACCCCCAAACCCTCAAAAGGTGGGTGCTCTTGGCCCCATTTTCAGAGAGGCTCAAAGAAGCTAAGTGATTCATACAAGGTTGTAGGTCCCAACCATGGGAACCACCCTATAATAGGTCTATCCATAGCATCTATGTGGGGTTTTTTCATCCTGGCTATGGGCACACTTACAGAATTCTTTTCCATCTTCAGCTTGGCAAAATATGGTATAGTTACTGATGATACCATTTCTCTGACTCTTGGGAATCTCTTTCCATGTGATCGTGACTGTTTTGACACCAATGTCCTCCACCTTGGTCACAGGACCTTCTGTTGGAACTGGAAAGAACAGGGAGATAAATGATAAACACTGAATCACACCCCAGCAGATCCTCCTCCCACCGAGGCTCTGGCCAGTACTCAGACCAAAACCACAGCACTGGAGGTGGAAGGTGAGGGCGGGGTAGGGAATTAATGAATCAACTTCTTGGGAAAATTGTTTTCTCATAAGAACAAATACTACATTTGATCTTAGCCAAAAGGCCGAGAAGCAATGGGAAAATTGTTTTCTGGAGTCACCCATCTTAAGAGAAGTGACACCAAAGACCAGAGAAAAGGTACTTTCTTGTAGACCCCTCACTCCAATTTGGTACTCAGCTTTTCCATTCATATCTGTAAAGTGTAGCTATTATCAAATAGTGGAAGTTTATGCCTCCACAGGCTACATTTGAGTGGCAGATATTTTCCAGTGTTGAATCTGGAAGACGTGAACTTCCAAAAAAGATTAGTATAAACTCTGAGTAATTCACCAGTAAAGCCCTTGCTTATTGCTACACAATTAAAAATGAATTTTCATCATCTCTAACTTATCATGAACTCTCTAAATCTCCCTGAGGTGGTCTTAATTAAATGTTATTTCTGGTTGCCCCTACATTTGCAGTAGGTGTTGACTTTAGGTAAGTTATTTCACCTCCCTGAGCCTCAATTTTCCAACTGTGAAATGAGGGGATTGGACTTGATGATCTTTAATGTCCACCTCAGCTTTGAAATTCAGCAAATCCATAACCTGAGCCCAGCTGTGTCAAACATCCATAGGTCCCTACAGGATGAAGGTGCAGCACAAACAGACCCTCTCTGAATGTTGGACAGGCCCCAGGGTTTCCTGTCCCCCACAGGGCCTTGTCCATACATACCGCCCTCTTTGCCATAGGCCTGAATGGAATACGGCTCGCCCACTCGGTCTTGCAACACTGGATACACAGAGATGTTATAGCACCAGAAAGGTTTCAATTTATCTAGAAAAAAGAAAGAAAAAAATAAGCATGAGTACAGAGCGTGGCAGAGTGGAAGGAATGCTAGACTAAGAGTTATGGCCTAAGACTTATAGAAGATATTCCATTTCTCTGCAGTTTCCACATCTGGAAAATAAGAAGGTTAGGTTGGATGGTCTCTAATGTCTATTGCTGCTCTAAGATTTTCTAATTAGCTCATAGAACTGAACCCTGTTCCACTCTGACAAAATTACAGAGTCATCCAGGAAGAGAAAATAAGAGATCCAGTCCCTCCTCCGTCACTCATGTTATCATATATTTTGGGGCCACTGCAGAACGAAACTGAACCCTTCAGTCAACAGCATATCACCTTCGAGAACTCAGATAACACAAATTCTAGCCTGTCTACCTCCCTGCGTCCCTGCATGCCTATCACTCTTCATATGGATGCTATTCAGCATCAGGAAATGGCCAGAGGGACGGGATTGAACAGGTAAAGCCTCACTCATCGTACATGGGGCAGGGACTGTCTTGAAAAGAAGGCTGTTCCCTATATCAATCACCTGGGGAAAGGGCCTAGCTCTTAAATAGGCAACCAGAACTGAAGGGAGTGTCCTAGGTAGGACAGATGGGATCCAAACTCTGGTGTAATCTACAAGATAATCAGAACATCTGAGAAGGGCTCTCTTTTGGTGCGTGTTAACATGGTGTTTTCTGCCTGGAGACAGGTCAGATACGTGGTCCAATACCCACAGCTTTCTGAGCCAACCTTGCCTGGGAGATGCCAGGAGGTGTGCCACTTCCCTAAGCTTGCATGAGCTTGTCAAACGCTATTAACCACATTTACAGCTTTGAAGCCAAAGTTAAAGATTTCAAAACTGATGGAAATGAAACCAAATCTTGCCAGAGGGAACTTGTGGGTTCCGCACTGGATACCTTGCTGGATCGTCCAGTTCCTGGCCCGAGACACAGATTCCCAGGAAACAGCAGAGGGCTCTGAGTCCAAATCTGGGAACCACTCAACCATCCATGTGTCCACCTCTGGATCAGAGCTTTGCCATTCCACCACCAGCTGGTCCTGAGCAAGGCAGGCCTGCACGAGCTCAATGCACCAAAATGCTGAAAAGAGAGAAAAGGATGGCTTCACAGCTACCAACTCGTCCCCAAATGCAACAACCACAAATGCACCAACCACACTGTGCATTGCCCAAACTGTAAAACAAGGTCAAAGTTCAGGGTCTCCACTGCAGCCTCCGCATGGTGCCATTTTCATCCCTTTTATTGTATCCCTTTGCCTTATGCAACACCTTTGATGATTAAGTACCTTCTTAATCTTCCTTTACCTCCTCAAATTGACCTGTTTCCAGAAAAGGAAACACTAGAGAGCTGAGAACTAAAAGACTTACCTTTCAAAGGTGTTTATGCAAGTCAAAGGAAAGCAAACCTGAGACAGAGAATAAATCTCTGAAGGTGGAATTTCAGGCACCAGTAGTTGTGTGGCTGGGAAGGTGGGAGATGGTGACCCTAAAGTCACAGCAGGGAGATGGCTTCACACTTTATAGGGTAGCCCTACACAAACTGGATATGGTTTCCTATCCTTAAGGTAGCAAGAATTGTGTGCACCAGAGAGATAAAGACACACCCATCCAGTATTTATATGCTGGATCAGTATATAAATATGTAATTGGTAACATTTTCTACAGGACTGGCCAAAAACTCATCTCTGGGAACAGGCCACAAGGATGGCTTTAATATCGTGATTTCAAATCCAATATCTGGGATTTAATCAGAATCAGAGCACTATCTTATTGAAAATGTTCTGAACACACAGAAGAAAGGAGACCTATTTGGAGGTGCCATGAGGCAGAGAGGGAGGCACAAGGCCAACGGGGCTCAGAGATGACACGGTGTGGCTTCTCCCCCCTCACCCACTCCTCAGCACCCACAGCCTCAGCCTCCAAAACCTGCACCCACAGGAAGCGTGTTGCAATGGACATTAAAGACAATCCTGATAAGGGCAGAAGAGTGTCCTGTTTAAAAAAAAAAAAAGAAAGAAAAGAAGAAAAAAAAAGACAACAACCAAAAAGCCTTTTGAAGCTGGAAATCTAAGCCAAATGTAGGAATTTTCAGTGGGAACTGGAGGTCTCGCATCCTGCTACCCCTCAGCAAGAAGCCCTGGCAGGCTGGGTGCATATTTAGGAGTCTTGTTCTTGCAAGCCACAGTTTACGGATCCTTTCCCCAAACTAGGCCTTTCTGCGACACTCCAGCTGCGAGTCCTAGAAGGCAGGCCAGGTAGTTAGTTAACCTGAAAAGGTAGCTCTGAGAAAGGGCAACTGAGGCATGAAGGAACTGTGAAGCCAGAGAAGGGGCAGGGCCAGGGCCAAGGCCAGGGCCAGGGCCACAGAGCCTGGATGTCAACCCGGCCTACCCCCCAGGGCTCCAGCTCCCTCCTCCCTGCCTTCCTGCTCACAGTCCCCCCACCCCGCCCCATCCTCAGCCAGTCCCGGCTGTAAGTCATTGCTGTAGCATTTGAAACCTTCCCTGAACTCTTTCAGCAGACAGTGTCCTTACTGTTTGTGCGTGTTACCTGGTTGGGATAACTTTAAGATGTAACTTACATTCCAGAGTTCCCCTGCAGGATCTGGCAGAAACCACCCTACCAGAGACTTCTATCTCAGATTGCACCTGTTAGGGGTTGCATTGTGTCCACCCAAAAAGATATCCCCAGTACCACAGAATGTGACCTTATTTGGAAATAGGGCCACTGCAGATTTAATCAGTTAAGATGGCAGGCCCTTAACCCAATATGACTGGTGTCCTTATAAGAAAAGAGGAATTTGGCTGAGCATGGTGGCTCATGTCTATAATCCCAGTGCTTTGGGAAGCCAAGGCAGGAGGATCACTTGAGGCCAGGAGTTTGAGACCAGCCTGGGCAACATAGTGAGACCCATCTCTACAAAAAAATTTAAAAAAGAATTAGCCAGGTATGGTGGCACACACCTGTGGTCCTAGCTACTCAGGAAGCTGAGGTGGGAGGATCGCTTGAGCCCAGGAGTTTGAGATTACAGTCAAAACTAAGATTGCACCACAGAGTGAGACACCCTATGTTTTTTTTTGTTGTTGTTGTTTTTTGTTTTTAAAGGGAATTTGGACACAGAAACAGAGACACAAAGGAAGCTGGGCATGTGGAGACCAAAGCAGAGATTGGCGTTATTGGTGTTACTGGAGCTGCCGCAAGAAGCAGGAAGAGGTAAGGAAGGATCCTCCCCTAGAGACTTTAGCGGGAGTGTGGCCCAGCCAACACCTTGATCTTGGACTTCTAGCCTGCAGAGCCACCAGACAACAAACTTCTGTTGTTTCAAGCCTCACAGTCTGTGGTGCTTTGTTAGCAGCCCTAGGAAAATCAGACAGCACCTTTGGCTCAGCCGCCTCCCTCTTCCTTTTCCGGTCTCCCTGCAGGCACTTTCTCAATAAATGACTTGCCCACAAATCCGGACCCGAAGATGAGTGAGCTCTGGTTCCTAATCTCACACTCCTCCTCACTGGAGCTCTGAGGAGCAGGAGGAGCCAGGTCTAAAGTGCCAATTGTGCTACAGAGACTGAGGAAGCCACAGGGATGTGGAAAAGGTCCCATGAAACCAAGAGCCAACCTTGAAAGGGGAAAAGGCCTGGCAACGTCAAGCAGTGCTGAAAGAGAAGTTTCCAAACAATCGCTCTACTGAATATAAACTAATTGCTGGGTCCTTCCATCAGTCAACAAGAACTTTTAAAGCAATTACTCCAAATACAACACATCCCCAGGTGTGGTAGGAAACAGGGATCCTTCCTTGGAAAACAGGGAAGGGGCTTTGGCTGTGAACACCATGAATTTCTTGTGATTTGCATGAAGACAGTCACTCCATAGCTACGGAATCTGTGCTCAGGGGCTGGCGGTGCCTTCCCTTTGCAAGCTGTCCTGGCCCTACCTGACCTCTGCCCCAACTCGATTCTGACGTCCTCCTTGGGCCCCCCGACCACACAGTGGCTGTGCTTTTCCCGCAGCTGCCTGCTGGCTAAGGTCTCACAGAACACAGAGGATGTTCAGGCAGAAGGAACCTACCTGAAGGTTCGTCTATTCCTACCCATTATGCGAAAGAGGGGAACGTGGAGGCCCACAGAGGTCCAACCACTTCAGCATCACACAATATCTCTGACCAGAATTACAAGTCACTTTATTAATACCAGGGCCAAGATTCTGGACAAAGTATATTGTACAAGTCTGGAATCGTGCAGACCTGAGCTGGAATCCCACCCGAGAGACCTGGGGCAAATTACTAAGCTTTCCTGAATCTGTGCATCATCTCTACAATGGACCTAACAGTACCTACATCATGAGTCATTTCAAGGCTAAACTGAGATAACCTATGTTGCCTTAGCACAATGCCTGTACTATATTAATGGAAACTATATGATAATTATACTTAATGCTAGTTTTACTTACAAAAATAATTATTATTATAACTATTTTCCGATTGCCTCCACCTTATTAAACAAAATTCTGTAGAACATTACTTTTTTATAAGGCTCGGACAGAGGTCTGTAAACTTCCTCTGGGAAGACTCAGATAGTCAATATTTTAGGTTTTGTGGGCTAGATGGTCTCTGTCCCAACTACTCAGTTCTGCCACTGTAGCCCAAAAGAAGTCATAGATAATGTGTAAACCAATAGGTGTGGCTGTGTTCCAATAAAGCCTCATTTCCAAATACAGGCGTCAGGCCAGATTTGGCCCCCAAGCTGTCGTTTGTCAGCATCTGGTCTAGGACATTATAATTGATGATCATACTGATGATTCTGACACAAAGCCAGAAAAAAACCTAAGTGAATTTAGCACAATTTTAGTGAAGGTATTTTTGTAGTGTTTTTAAAGTTGATCATCCATGTTCAATGGAAATTTAATTAATCAGAAATTTTATTAAAAATGACAACAGTAACAATCAGCACTAGACAAAGCATTTTACATACACAATCTTATTTAATCCTCACAATAGCTCTATGAGGTAGGTATTAGTAATATTATATAATAGCTCTATTTTACAAGTAGGTTAGGTAATTTGCCCAAGGTTAATGGTATCTTGTGGAAGAGTCAAGATTTGAACCCAGGCCGGGCACGGTGGCTCACGCCTGTCATCCTAGCACTCTGGGAGGCCGAGGCAGGAGGATCTCTTTGAGGTCAGGAGTTCGAGATCAGCCTGAGCAAAAGCAAGACCCTGTCCCTACTAAAAATAGAAAGAAATTATCTGGACAACTAAAAATATATATAGAAAAAAATTAGCCGGGCATGGTGGTGCATACCTGTAGTCCCAGCTACTCAGGAGGCTGAGGCAGGAGGATTGCTTGAGTCCAGGAGTTTGAGGTTGCTGTGAGCTAGGCTGACGCTACAGCACTCTAGCCTGGGCAACAAAATGAGACTCTGTCTCAAAAAAAAAAAAAAAAAAAAAAAAAGATTTGAACCCAGGGCTGTTGGGTTCCAAAGCTCATGCTTTTATCCCCTACTCTCTGCTGCCTCCCATTCTGGGGCCACATTAGATGACTATTCAACAGCACTCCTTTAACAAAGAAGGTGTACCACAATGAAGTGGGTTAAGTTTAAGGAGAAGAGAAGGAAGGGAGCACAGGCAGAGAAGTCTAGAGCGGGTGCACAAATGCCTGAACCAGTCCGGGTCTAAGCAACCAGAGCAGAGGTGGCAAACCGGAGAGAACATTCCTAACCATGCTGTGTTTCAACAAATAGTTACTGAGCACCTGCTCCATGCCAACTGCTCTATGCTATTTTAGGTGTCGGAAATCAGGTTGAAAACGAAAAGAAAAGAAAAACAGACAAAAATCCTTGCCCTCATGGAACTTGCATCCTATTTAGGGAGAGAAAGGTAATAAAATAAATGAGAAAATATATGGAATAAGGGACGGTACTAAGTTCCACAGAGAAAAGTAAAGCAAAGAAGAGGAAATCTACGGCCTGCAGTTCTTTGAATGAGAGTCAAAGAAGGTATATTTGACCTTCAGAACAGGATACAAAATATGAGTTTGCCTGGGAGCAGTAATGTTAAAAACTATGTAACCAAAAGTGTAATGAGCAATTTAGTGGCAAATATAAACATTAGAATTTTTCCTAACTTAGTCAAATGGAAGGGGAAAAAGGAAGAAAACAGGAAAGTGAGAATTAAGCCAAGGCTGGGGACCATCTGTGGGAGGAAGAGTTCAAGAAAGTGTTCAGTCACTGAGGACAAATGTAACAAATATGACAGTTTTATATCCAGCTCACACTCATTCAGACCAGAACAAATAAAAGGTGCACGTCGATCTAGGTTTATGACTTTGCATTATGTGATTTGTAAAGTCTCTGATTTTTAACACGGGCTTTGTTTAAGGGCACTTTATTTCAAGTGGCTTGTTAATTACCAGTAGAATCTGATTTCGTCACCATAGCCTAAAGGGTCCCCATTCCATTTTCATTTTGACTCAAGAGAAACAACTGCCTTTGAGAGGAGAGGGATGGCTCCTTGGCCAGTGGATGGGACCAGGCACCTAAGGAAGAAGTTGCCACTCTACTTACACTTTTCGTGAATAGCCGGAATTCTCAGGGTGGCTACTGGAGACTGGCCAAGAGAATTATATGACCTCACAGACACGGAATAGCTCTCGCCTCCCAAATGCAGTTCAAGCTGCCGGTTAGTGGTGTTCACTGCCTCTGTGAGATTAGTGTTGTTTTCTGGACAGTACCATATGTTGTAGCCAAGTGTTTTCTCCAGGACTGGGGCTCCTCTTGCATTCTGAACCCCAAGGAAACAACAAAAAAAGGAAGACACAGAGACAGTGATAAGTGGTGTAGGGTTTGGGGTAGGAGATAATGTTAACTATTAGGTGCTAAACTACAATTAGATAATTACTCCCTAGAGATGAATAACAAAACCTGGGCTGGGATATTAACTCTTCCAGTGCCAGAAGATAGGATTTACTAAATGGTACCTTGGTGATATCAATCCTTAACACAGGTTTAATTCCATGGGGCTAACCTAGGAGAATGCCCAAGCCAACGAAAGCAAGCCACCTTAATTTCCTTCTGACTGTGTCTTTCACTCCATCCCACACGTGTAGAGAGGTAAGAGCTAAAAAACCAAGCCGCTGAGCACATCCCAACTCTGGTCTGGCCCTGGGTCATCTCTTGCCCTGGTGCCCAAGGATTGGAAAGTTCTTATGCCCTTGTCTTTTATCTCCATGCCTTCCCCCCTGAGGAGGGGGCCAGCTTCCCTGGACCAGGCACCCAGCCAGGCATGGCAGCTAAGAGAACTAAAACATTCAGGGCTGCCCTACCAGTCCCAAACCTTTGGTGAGAAGCTTAAGGTGGAACTCCTGGGGCTTTAAACCAAACTCTTATTTTCAGCCTTGAACTTGGCCCCACTAACCAGATGTTCTGCCTAGAAGTCAACAAGCTGAGTATTTCCCAGAAATTATAGGGCTTCTCAGTTGTTCCTTTTCTGTTATTGATTACACACAGAGATGGAGCAGAATGACTAGGTCAGACAGGACTTCAGAAGTCACGTTGTCCCATTGCCCTCCCAGATCAGAAATTTCCTTTATGCCACTGACCCTGACACAAAAGATCAGCTAGACTCTTCCTAAAGACGGGGAGCCTTTTAACTCTCAAGACAACCCAGTCTGTCTTTTAAGTAACAGCTTTACTGAGATGTAATTCATATTCCATAAAATTCACTGTTTTAGCTGAGGTGGCTCACGCCTGTCATTCCAGCACTTTGGGAGGCCAAGGCTGGAGGATCACTTGAGGCCAGGAGTTTGAGACCCTGGCCTGTGTTGAACACCATAGAGAGACCCTGTCTCTACAAAAAATAAGAAAAATTAGCCAGGCATGGTGGTACATGCCTGCAGTCCCAGCTACTTGGGAGGCTGAGGCAGGAGGATCACGTGAGCCCAGGAGTTTGAGGCTGCAGTGAACTATGATTGGGCCACTGCACTCCAGCTTGGGCGACAGAGCCAGACCCTGTCTCAAAAAGAAAAAAAGAAATCACTGTTTTAAAGTGAATTCAATGTATTGTGAATTTAGAGTATATTCATAGAGTGGTGCAATCATCACCACTATCTAATTTTGGAACACTTTAGTACATTGTTTTTTAACCAACTCAAATTCTTAGAAAACTCTCTCCACATGAGGCAAAAAAGAGACCAGTTCCAAAGCGAGGGGGAGAAGGAGGAGGGCAGGGAAGTGATCTCCCCACTTCACAGGTTGGCCTACTTCACCCGTGCCCACTGCTATGTAGCGAAACCACATGTAGGTGTGTGAGAGTTTGCTTTCTTCCCCAAAAAATGTGTTGACAGGGTCATCTGTTTCCATACTTGACATCTAACAAAGAAACCGCAGCGTCTGGAACTGATTCTCAAAGATTTCCCAACACCACTGGCTGTGCTTTCCCTGTCTGCGGCCCCTGCAACCAGAGGCCGTCCCACGGGCCTGGGGTGGGGGTAAGGGGCAAAGCATTGGGATTGGAATGTCATCTGGCAAAGCAGGGCCATTTCTCCACTTTCAAAAGGATTCTGAACTTGCCTGGACTTCAGCAAGTAAGAGACGCTGTGATGAGCACCTGAGGATTCTGGAGACGTACTGAAGAGTTTTGGCCTCTCGCTCCTCTGGTTCTTGCTCTTCTTCCCCATCTTGTCGCTCCTATTTCTTGTGGGTTTTCTATTTTCCTTTTCGTTTCCTGTTTGTTCCCTCTTTCCCTCCTTTTCTGTTCCTTTCCCCACTTTCTTCTCTGATCTCCTCTTCCCTTCTCCTCTTTTTAGCATTACCTACCTGCCTTGTCCTCGTTCCTCGCTCCCAGGCCTCCCTCCCAGAAAGGACCATTTGGTCCCTCTTTTGTCATTGCACCCCATTATCACCAACACACGTGTGACATATGTTGACAATGACCTGAGGACACATTGGCAAGCTGACCCATTTGGTCAGTGATCTTCTCAGATGTAGGGTGGGACTACAGAGACTTCCATTGCCTTCCAGTGGAGGCCAGCTCGTGACGGTTTCCTCCAGAAGGTCACGGTGCCTCCTACATTTGCACTTTGTACCTGCTCCAAATGTTAATGTTTCTGACCAAAGAAGACAGGGGGCCAGGGTCTGTAACGCACATTTGGACCGTCTGCAAAGATGACTTATGGGGCTTTTCTGAGCTGGGCAACCATTGTGAGATTTGGGGCATCATAAATCCCTCTGGGGAGGGAAATATAGGAGTTAAAATTTCAAGGATCACAGTTTTTGGAGGGATAAGAGACCAAGAGTCTTTAAACAGGAATAAATAAATAAATAACCCAGAGGGAAGTCACCTTCCATAGCAACCACACTGGCCTCCTTCCATCTGCCTCAGCGGGTCTCAAGATTCTCCACAGATCCAGGCCATATGGAGCTGTAAGAAACAAGAGTGAGGTGCACAACACGGATGGAGTTGCAAAGGGGATGGGGGAGGTGAGTGGGGCGGTTGGGAAGGATTTCCTTGAGGGAGCCAGCAGGAGTAAGGCGGAGAGTGTAGGGGTGGCAGCTTTGCAATGACCAGTGATGTCTTCATTTTGTGGTGGGAGGACTCGAATCAATGGCTCTTGGGTCTCACAACTTAATGTAAGGTATAAGAAAAGTATAAGAGACTCCACTGTAATACAGGTGTCCCAAAAGTCACCGTACATAGGGAAAATGGGAAAATTTGTAGATAAATGTGCCTTTAGTTACAAAATATTCATTATAAAATTTTTCCCTTGTATGGAGACTTTTGGGACACCCTGTATAATTTGTCACCCAAATCTGGATCAAAATGTGACCATCTCATGTTCTCTAGATCTAACATCTCTCTACATTAAAGCTGGGACTGACACAGATTACTGACAAGGAGATACATATATATTTACATAATTTATACCATATCTACTTCCAAAAAAAATGGAACTGCATACTTAGAATGTTATAAAATATAAGAAAAAACTAAGTAAGATAGGAACAAATAACCCTTACTGGGTCCCTCCCTGAACTCTAAATTCAATGCTGGTCTTCCCTGCAGAAAGATTAAAAAAGAATCACATTGAGCTGCATATTTCTCATGGTCCAATAAAAAGGAAGCATAGAAATTCATAAATTCATATGAAGAGGCAATTATTTTCTGGCTATGAACACTGAATTCATAAATAGAAATTATCATTGGATCCTTTCAAAAAGGACACAGGGTAACAAAAAGGCTAATTTCTGCAATCCCAGTTGAGCAAAAGCACAGAAATATAATATACATAGATTTGTTGTGGCTGTTTCCTATAAAATGCCAGAGCACAAATCCTGGCTTATAGCTTTTTTCAGTAAACAATATAGTCTAAGACAACATTGTACAAGCATACAAGCTTCTGTTGATCTAACCTTGCAGGGATAAAACTGACAAAAACAAGGAATTTATTTTTCACTTAATCTCTGAACTATGTATCTCAAATATGTCTCAAGCAAGTTTTGGCAAGGATGGGTCATTGGCAATTTACAGTTGAATGTCTTGGCATGCGCCTGAAATGCCAAAATGCTACGATGCTGATTAAAGAATGACTCACACACTTTAACCACAAGAGGAAATCACAGAGAACTGTCCAGAAGGCTAGTGGCTTGCAATCTGGAAAAGAGAGTCACTGTCCCTAATCGAAGCTTCAGTTGTTGCACTCTGAATCCTTTCTCGAGGAAGTCATATGCTGGAGATACTGTAAACAGGTCCACAAAGAATGAGGTCTACCACCCAGGCCAAGATCTAAACTATTTTAGTACTGAGAAATTGTCTTCAGGGAATCTTTTTAACTTTAGGTGAAATTAGGTGAATTCAGTGAAATTACTGAACTCCAATTAAAGATAACCTTATAATGTAGGAAAATGTACCAAAGGGCAGTTAAGTTAATACCTTGTTTTGTCATCAATGGAGAGTCACATTTCTACAACCACTCTTGCAGAGGTTGAAGTGTGGTTAACACAGTCTAGCTGTTAGGCCCAGGGTCTTTCAATGAGACCTATTTTAATTCCATTTAAATTGCTTATAAGGTGATTGGAACTGTTTAGACTTTATATATGACCTCATCAGAATCCCACTGAGGTGTATCTTAAAAGCTCTGCCAGGAGTTTTCTGATTTCCCAAAGGTTTTTATCGAATCAGAAGGACAGGATAGCCAGGACTCAACTTTCTCACACAGGGAACAGCAGGCTGATTTCAGTGAGGTGTAAGCAGTGGCTAAGTTCCTCCCAGAAGACAGTCTTCCCAGAAGGTGACAGTCATTAGAACGTCAAGGGTAACCCACAGAATTAGAGGGATTCTTGCTCTGTCTCTAACTTGCAGAATCTCTCTGTTCCCGTCATGTGGAAAGTCAAACTCAGGGATAATAATTTTGAGAGTAAGAAAAAAAAAATCTAAAGACAAAATATTCACTCCTATCCAGTCCTAAATATTCATCTCAAGGACAGACATAGGCAAAAATAAACTGATTCTCAAATAAGCATCACGGGTACTAGACCAGAAATATGAGTGAAATTCTTCTTAGATTTAGCACGTAGGCACCCATTTAGTTTTAGTAGATGGTAATAATGAATTGAGTTTAATTGGGTATTTTCCCCTTTCACTGGGGCCACTAGTTCCTGCAGTTATTGTCCAAAGAGAAACAGTCTTCCCAATATACACTTTCCATATATGCAGCTTTTTGTAAAACCACTGCCTGACTAGTATGTAAATCTTCTACAGTTATCAAATATTACAGCCAAATTTCCATTAACCATGAGTTTATAATGGATTTGCAATTTAACCAAAGGATGAAAAGTAATAACTCTGTATTTATGAAAAAGACAAAATTAAAGTTTTACAAATCAACCAAAATATCTACATATTCAAAGGCATCAGTTGTCTGGACTGGTATAGTTTCAATCAGATACTATACTGTTTCTATTACAATATGGGTTTCCCCACAACCACTACCAATCAGACACATTAAAAACCAACAATAAAAACAGCTAACTTTTAGCAAGTGAATTACTGAATTATCTCATTTAATCCCTACTACCCTGTAGTTATTGATAGCAATGTTATTGTTCCTATTTCTGAAGCCCAGAGAAATTAAGCAACTGTCCAATATCACAAGCTTTTAAGTAATAAAGCCAGGATTTGAATCAAATTATATCTTCATCATGTAGTAAGTAGATATTCAAATGACTAAATGTAGGTAAATAACTCTAATAATCACTATGTTTGAAATCCGAAAGAAAATAGGTAGAGCTTCACATTCAACTTAGAATACAAGTTTTCAAACAATTAGAAGGTTTGAGGTGGTATGCATTAAACAACTGGCATTTCATTGAAATAGGAAAATGGCTTATGAATTGGAAGAAGAAATTAGGATTTTCTGGGTGTGGGGATTTCCTCTGGGATCCTGAAAAAATGAAGAAAAACAAAAGCAAAATTTTTCTAGTGGTGACTTTGACAAGTAAGTATTGATTTACTTTAATTAGAAAAGTACACAGAGAACACCAGCGTCTGGTGTTTGCTAATTAACAAAGCTAGCTGAACTAATAAATCAGATAAAATAGCAAATCTTGTTTCTGGCAGCAAAACAAGTTGAGGGCTGACATCAGGGAGTGGCTGTACTGTCATGAGCTGAGTAGGCTTGAGGCTCTGAGCCATAATGGCACCAGGACATTACTGGAGAGAAGAGGGACAGCCACAGAGGGGAGAAGAGCTGGGCAAAGTACCATCACGCCTGAGGCACTACTTGGTTCCCAGACCACCTGCTGAAAGGTAGGCAAAGGAAGAGGACTATTTGCTCAAACATCCCCAGTGGGGAATACAAAATTCAGAAGGCATCAAATTGGTTCCAGATATCTGACTATAGGAGTGAACACACCAAACATCTGTCAATACTTAGGCTTGTGGGATACTCAACCAAGATCCAGAGGAATAAAATATGTGGAGCCGGAAGCACAGAGGCTGACCCCAGATGTTACCTGAGACCAACGTGGGACTTGGGTATGAGACTGAAATCTGGTTTTCTATTACAATGTGAGTATCCCCACAACCACCTGAAATCATGAGCATGGCGGGATTCACATTTTAGAACCTACACCTCATAAACAAGGTGAGAGCCTCAGAGCAAGGTTAGAAGGATGGACATTTTTGTATTTCTTTCCATAATTCAGAAGACAACGTGTAGATAATCACCAAGTATTCATCTAATGAGTCATTCGTTCATTGTGTTAGGCTGAAAAATGGCCCTCAAAGATCCCTAGGTCCTAGTCCCCAGAACCTACAAATATTTCCTTATGTGGAAAAAGGGACTCTGCAGAGGTGAATAAGTTAAGGATCTTGAGATGGGGACAGTATCCTGGATTATCCAAGTGGGCCCTAAATGTGATCCAAAGGTCCTGTAAGAAGGAGGCAGAGAGATTTGACACAGAAGAGGAGAAAAAGGTAATGTGATGGTGGAATTATAAGCTTTGTAACTAGAGAAAGGAACCACAAGCCACAGAATACAGGCTACCACAAAAGCGGGAAAAGGTGAGGAAACATTCTCCACTCAGAGTCTCCAGAAGGAAACAACCCTGCTGACACCTTGGCTTTAGCCCAGGGAAACTGATTTTGAACTTCTGGCTTCCAGAACCATGAGAATAAATCTGTATTGCTTTAAGCCACTAAATTTGTGGTAATTTGTTACAGCAACAATAGGAAACTAATACATTCATCATTTATTGATCATCTACTGGGGATCGGGCACTGGGTAAGGCTCCTGAGAACAATAACACATGTTGAGTGACCCGAGCTGTTTATTAACATCTCTGAAACTCAACTCCCTAGGGAGTGACTACATATTTTATGGAGCTCTTAGGAGGATTAATAATAACAATAGAATAAGTAGTAAGAATAGGAAATCTAGCATTTAATGAATGTTTACTATGGGCTACACACATTATTTCATTTAGTCTTTAAAATAACACTAAAAAGGAGGTACTACTATAAATTCAATTTGCAAATTATATTTCAATACAGAAAAGAGGAATAAATAGTGAGGAAACAGCTTAAAGTAGACTTAGAAATTAGGTATCTTGCCCAAAGTCATTGCAGGGCCAGCTTGGAATTTAAACCAAGCCCAGTGGCCAGAAGCATTGCTCTTACTGGCCACACGTGACTCATGGTAAGCGCTCAATCAGTGTGCAGTCCCTGGCTCTTTCCTTCTCACTGTCATTAAAGATGTGACCTTTTTTTCCCCTTTCATTAGTTATATCTTTATTTTTTGAGTAGTAGTTCCAGGGTTTACAGTATATCTCTTTAGTTTATCATAGGATACATTTAAGTGATATGATACTACTTCATGTACAGTATTACTATAAGGACCGTATAAGAGTATTAAAGATGCAATCCTTTGTCTTTGGGACACGGAGCTGCACAAGTGCCCAGCACCAGCAGAGCAGTGCAGGCTCACCCACAGGGGCTCAGGTGGGCACAGTGAACACTCCCCACGCCCATGATTCCCGACTGGGGCATGTGACAAAACCCACCAATCTAGCCCCCGGCAGAGCCCTACACCACAGCGGGCAGAGGAGAAACGACAGGGAGCAGCTTGCCTTCCTCCTCAGTTGTTCCCACTTCTTCCTGGCTCCAGGCGCTCCAGAAACTTGACTCCTCGGCCACACATCTCAGAGCTATGACATATTCCGTAAAAGCCTGCAGCCCTGTGAGGTTGTAGGTTTGGTCTGTATTGGAACAGTCATCCGTGAAGTTGACTTCCATCTACAAGACAGAGACAACCCTCAGCTGAAATGGAGACAGCACATGTTATCATTCGTTCCATTTTTCTTCTTCATTATCTAATGCTCTCTTACTTTTTCAGAACTAGTAACACTCTATCTCAAATTTTAAAATATTAAATATATAATTTTCATAAATAAACTTCCACATGTGTCTGGGAACAACTGGCACCTAAACAGATATGAATCTCCCCATAAACCACCTCCCTCCCCATTTCCTGCCTCTAAGCGTGTAGGGTAGAGATTCCGGCCTCTGGGCTGGTCTGCGTGAACAGAGCCCTCCTGCTTGCTGTTCTGGAAGATGCAAGGCAGAGCCCCGTGACCCGGGGCAACCTGGACCTAGGAGGTGACTCCAACACCTAGAAATACAGCCTCATAGAACAGCAGGGGACAGAGACCTTAGCTGCATCAAATTCAATCCTCATGTCATGACTGACACCCAGGAAAGTTAAATGACCATTTAAATGAAAGTTAAATAATCAACAGAACTAGAACCAGAACACAGATTTCTTTACTCCTAGGCTCTTTCCCTTTGCCCAAATCTCTCCTTTCAAACTGTTGATCCTTGGGTGACCAGTCAGTCAAGCTATGGAAAGTCTCAACAGCCTGGATGTATAAATTCACTTTGACACTCTCTTGGGGAGGGGAGAGGTAAATAAATCAGTTCTCTTCTCTTGAGGTCAGTTTTTCATTAGTAAAATGAAGGTGTTGCTTTATATAATTTCCAAAGTCCCTCCTGGACCCAGCCCTCTAAGAGAAACTAAAAATTTAGCTATCCCTTTCTGAGCACAGTCATCGTTGCTGCAATATAAACTTTCAGCCATTGGCTTATGAAACTTATATGGTGCTGATAAAAATAAACTGCACTTATAGGCATGTCCATATTGCTAGTGTGCACACAGCATAGTCCCATGGAACGCTGCCGGAGAAGGAAGTCCTGATATTTCCTACATCTGTGTGAAAGCTGTGAAAATGAGTACCTAATTACAGCTCCTGAGCCTAAAGGAAATTGGGCAAAAGGAGTGTGTGCGTCTGTGGCAGAAAGCCGAGCATCCCAGCTACAGATGGACACTTCTGAACCCCCAGCCTAGTGAGATGGGGCGCAGCAAGCAGTGGTGATGGCGGTGTTGTTGCTGAATCCCTGTTCCCTGAGCATCCTCTTCAAACCACCCCTGTGGCAACACGTAGGGTTGTGGGGAGCATAACTTGGGACAATCTGTCATTAGGGGGTCCAGTTGGAACAGGATCAAAACCATTAGGAGAGGCCCAATCACATGGTGTCCTCCGTATGTAACTCAACATACTAATCCAAACAGCAAGTGTAAGGAATCCTAATAATGCTCCTTTACTTTTCATGCTTTTAAAAATACATGATTTTTTTTTAAATCTTTCTAATTTTTCCTCCTGCTTTGCTCTTACCCTTAGCCACATGCTTGGCCTGCTTGGTGGTTCTCACCACGTTCATGCTCAAAGAGCTCTGCCTAATGTAGCTACGAAAGCCTGTTCTTCCCAGTCCCAGCCTCAGAGGAAACAAAAAAAGCTCCTCAGTCTTTCAAACAATAAGTCTTTAAGGCTCCTTTTATCTTGGCTTTTTATCTAGCTGAGGTGCCTTTGGCCCTCAAAGGGTCCAGGATCAACGGATCCTGTATATACAGGCTTAGATCCAAACCTTTCACAACTTGACACAGGCAATAGAACCATACCAAAACATTAATTAGTTTCATCAGGTTTGCTTCTATAATCTATACTTTGTGCCAAATCCTAACTAAGCCAAAGTGTTTGTCTTAGGAGATGAGTCAGAAGTTTTGGTGCAAAGCCTAAATCAAACTCGTAAAACAGTCTTGAGATCCCTTTCCAGGATGTTCACGTGGTTTCATTATGTAAAGGTGCAAGCCCTTTAGACTAGGACCACAGGAAGACTTGGAGGTGCTAAGTATGGTCACATGAATGACAAACTTGGAGTCAGAAAACGTGGGCTTAGGTTTGCAACTTACAAACCTTATGATCTTGGATAGATCATTTAAGCTTGCCACATCTCAATTTCCTAATCTGTAAAAATGTGGCCAATAAGGCCTCATTTATAGGATATTTGCTAGGTTTAAATAATTTGGAGGGTAAGAAAGCACTTTGCAACTCATATACTCTCATACAAATGTGGGTCTTGTTATCAAGGACATTTTGGGATTTCAGGAATAGTTTTACATGGCTTAGTTTAAATAAACATTTATTAGCACAGGCATGTGCCAGGCAAAGGGAAAACAAAGATGAAAATCAAGGTTACTGCATTTGAAGAACTTACAGTCTAATTGGGACAGAGACAAGTTTAAACGTGTTCATTGTTAAGGGCAATGACAGAGGTGAGGCATGCAGAGAAGGGACACCAGCTCTGGCTCTCAGAAGAAATATCCCAGATCTGAGTTCTGAAAGATGAATAGATTGGGGCAGAAGCAGAGGTGCAAAAGCAGAGGATGTTCTAGAGAGAGGCACAGAATACTGAGACAACATGATGCAGGGGAAACAAGCATTTCAGAATCACCATAGAGGCAAGAGCAAGGTGAAAGATGAGCTTGAAGGGGTTGCGAGGGCCAGGTCTCAGAGGGTTAAGGACCTGGACTTCCTTCCATCAACAGGGGGAAGCTGGTCGGGTGCAGTGGCTCACACCTATAATCCCAGCACTCTGGGAGGCTGAGGCAGGAGGATTGTTTGAGTTCAGGAGTTGGAGACCAGCCTGAGCAAGAACGAGACCCCGTCTCTACCAAAAATAGAAAAAATTAGCCAGGCATGGTGGCGCATGTCTGTATTCCCAGCTACTCGGGAGGCTGAGGCAGGAGGATTGCTTGAGCCCAGGAGTTTGACGTTGCTGTGAGCGAGGCTGACGCCACAGCAGTCTAGCCAGGGCAACACAGCAAGACTCTGTGTCAGAAAAAAAAAAAAAAAAACAGCAGTGGGAACCGCTGACAGATGGTTGGAAAGAGCTGGGTTTAGAGCTGGGGAGACTTGCCTGTCTTCGAAAGCTGAAAGGAGAGGGGGTACTGGCTGCACACTCCACCTTCCTTCCCATGTCCTCCAGGAGAACAGGAGGAAGGACATCTTACCTTGGGGACTGGAAGGAAGGCGGCAAAGATGCGGGTGAGTCTGTCGAAGGGGTGGGGCACAGGATGCCGAGAGCTGGAGTAGTTTATACTTGTTGCCCTTAGTGCTATACATGTGTCCAGGGGACACAGGACCTGGTTTGTTTTTCTTGTTGAATCCAACCCCAGCAGCTATAGTGACTCAGACAAACAGAAAGAATCCAGGATTCCCAGCCAGCAGATGACCCCAGAAGTTCCTTCAGTTCACTGAGACCATGACATGTGGTATGAAGGAAGCTGTGCTGTGCTGGGGACTACTCTGCCTAGGGGTTTCCCAAACTGCGAATCAATGAGTTTACTGTCACCTGTAGTCAGGTTCAAGGGGAATGGTGGCAGAGCCGGCTTAGCTAGGAAGCTGGGAGGAGTGGCCAACATCATCTCTCTAAACATAGGACAAGTAAAACTTAACCAATTTTCTTTTCTGAAGGAATTCTAGACTAGGATAGCAAGCAATAGACATGGTGTCTGTGGGTTTCCACAAAGGAAAGAGTCTCATGATGGCCTCCCGGACAAGAGGAAAAAAGTAGGTTGAATGACTATAATGGTAATTAGGTATATTCACAGAAGCCTGAATAAATGATCACACTGAAAGGTGGGTTGAGTCTCTGGATGGCCTCTACTGGTTTCCCATAGGGCTCTGATGTAGTCACCATTTTTATCAATAATTAGATAAAGGTGAAGAAGTAAGTGTTATCAAATCTGAAGATACTGAAAAGTTAGAAAGTAAAGAGTTAACTATAAGTTTTGGGTGACTGAATAAAGATTCTAAATGGGCTGAAATGATGGATAAGATCAACATTAAGAAATCCAATAGGAATAAATAAAACTCCTGAACTTGGGTTAAAAGCCAACATATTATAAGGTAGTGGAGATGTGTTTTACCAACAAATCTTGGTGTGGTGGACTCTTAATGATTTAATTAGCTAATAATTGATTAAGAGTCAATAATATGAGATGGTTACCAAAAAAAGGTGATATAATTTCAGGCTGCATTGATGGAAATAGGAAATATCTTCTGGACTTTGAAGGAAGAAAAGATTTCTTAAGACACCAAAGATATTAAGAATAAAGAAAAAGGCTGATAAAATTTGACAGTACAAAAATTAAGAAGTTCTGTTCATCGAAAGTCACCATTAAGAGAGTGAAAAGACATACCACATAGTAAGAGATGTTTGCAACACATATAACAAATTAAAGACTCATAAATAGAATATATAAGGAATGCCTACAAGTCAATTAAAAACCAAGCAGACCATCCAATAGAAAAAAATGTGTAAAAGGCTTAAGTCAATACTTTACAAAGAAGGAATCCAAATGGCCAATAAACATATGAAAAAGGTGTGCAACATCATTAAAAGTCGGGCAAATGAAAATTAAAGTCACAATTCCACTGTGTTCATATAATGCAGTACTACACAGCAATGAAAATGTATGAACTACAGCATTATATAACATGAATAAATCTTAAAAGCATAATTTTTTTTTAAAGAAGGCCTTGCTCTGTCACCCAGGCTAGAGTGTAGTGGCACAATCACAGCTCACAGCAACCTCAAACTCCTAGGCTCAAATGATCCTCCTGCCTCAGACTTCTGAGTAGCTAGGACTATAGGTGCATGCCACCACGCCGGGCTAATTTTTAAAAATTGTTTTTAGAGACAGGGTCTCACTGTGCTGCCCAGGTTGGTCTCGAACTCCTGGCCTCAAGCAATCCTCCCACCTTAGCCTCCCAAAATGCTGTGACTACAGACGTGAGTCACTATACTCAGCCCTAAAAGCACAATATTGAGAGACAGAAGCCAAACATTAAAAAATACAAAATGTATGGATTCCATTTATAGGTTCCTCATATATTTCTACTGGGTATTCCTCCATCCTGGGTGTCAAGGAGAGTCCTTTAAACTACGTTTTTCGGGGCTGCAGGCTTAAATAGTGAAACCATAATAAAAGCAAAGAGTGATTACCATGAAAATCAGAACAATGGCTCTAAAGGGAGTAGGGGTATACTGGAAAGGTTCTATTCTTGACCTCAGTGGTTTTTACATGAGCACTGACTTAATAATAATTTATTAAATGCAATATTGGTGTTTTGTTCACTTTTCTCAATGTGAGTTATACTTCACAATTTTATGAAAGGTTGGAAAAATTAAAAATAAAATGGCCAAACCACAGAATCTCTGGCAGCCAACACAGCTAGACACAAACCTGGATGGAATACAAAAGTAAGTCTCTCACTCTGTAATATGTCCCTGTGCTCAGAAGGCAAAATGCCTATGGTAGAACTCTTTTCCAATCTAAAAGGTCCAAATGGGAAATTGCGAAGGAAAGTGCTCAGTATCGTCTCTCTTCTATTTCCAATGTAGAAAGTGAAAACAATTCCGGTTCAACAAACGTCATCAATGATTCTCTTCCTCGGGTCCTCTAATAGGAAGATTACAATGGCATAACTTACCCAGCGGGTACTATTGACTGTCCTGAATCGAAGTTTGTATTTTAAATTAGATGAAACAGGTGCCAACTCAGGCCTTTTCCATTTTATTTGAACCATTCGTTTGATACCCAAAACTGGTTTCACACTGAGAATCCCAGGTGGGTCGGTTTTCGCTGAAAATAAAAATCATATAGTTCTCATATTTGCAGAGAGAAGAGACCGTGCTTATAGCATCCACCCAAAATTGGGGGGAAAAATAAGTCTAGAAAGAAAACGATAGTGCATATTTTGTGGTCTGCTAAATGCAGATGGCATTTGCAAGGCAGTACAAAAGGAATGCCACCTCTCACCCCAGCACCTCCAGAAAAAGGAACGCCCAGTGAAAAAAAGAATACATTCCTGTGATTTTTCTGCAAATCAGCCTATTATTGATCGGGTCATATCCTACGCCAAACACATGAGAGGTAACAAGGGACCACAGAACCAGAAAGTAGGCTGTTTCTCTTATTTACCCTCCCCTAGGCCTCTCTTCCCTTCACTCCTAGGTGCTAGAAAGCACCTCTCATTTTCCTTGCACACTGCAAACATTCTAGCCCCAAATTTCTCTCTTTGAAAATATGTATTTTTCTTGTTATAAAAGTAGCATATGCTTATTACAGAAAAAATTTTAAATATGGAAAAATACAAAGAAAAACTTAAAATCATCCAAAATACCATCACCCAGAGATAATCCTCATTAACATTTTGGTATATTTCCTTTCAGGCTTTTTTTCTATGTAATTATTTGCATATCTTTTAAACAAAATTGATATTATGCTAAATAAAGCTTTTGTTTTTTTAAGTAACGTTATGCAATCAGCATATATGCACTGCTATTAAAAATTCTTCAAAACATTATTTTTTAAAGCTTCATAATATTCCACCTTATGGATGAATAATTTTTTTTTGATCATTGCTCTATTATTGCATATTCATAGTGTTTATAATTTTTAATTTAAAGCTTCTTGAGCACAGAAGCTGGTCTTGCTCACAGAGTCTAGAATTAACAAATGTTTGACCTTAGCAAGTATCAAATATTTATTAAGTAGGTGAATAAACAGATGATGGTTGAATCTTTCTCTGCATCTCTGATGTTTTCACTAGACCCCCTTAGGATAGGCTGACTGGGTAGAAGGGCATGAACACTTTTAGGGCTGCTGCCACACAGTGCCATTTTGCTTTCCGGAAAGGCTACACCAATTTCAGTTTCCATCAAGAGTGTATGAATACCCATTTCACCATACCCTTGCTTAGCTAGAATTGAACATTATCATCTTCTTAATCTTTGCAATTCCTGAAAGATTTTGGAGAGCAAAATCTCTACTTAGAGCCATCAACTTAAAAATGTTAACTGGGTAAAAATATTCAGAAAGCCCGTGATGGCTACTCAAAAAATAATGTGTACTTATGCTGGAACTGAAGGGTGGTCATTAATCTATGTGACCACTCAGTGGGCAGAGCTGTAGACAACAGACATTAGGGATTTCTCTAAGATTATTGATATTTATTGAGCACCTGATAAGTATTTTTTTTAGGTGAATCATTTTGTTGACTCCTCTCAACAACCTAACATTATACCCATTCTATAGAGGATAAAACTGAGGTTTTCTTTAAAATTTTTTTAATTTTTTTTCTTGTTTCAGGTTATTATGGGGGTACAAAAGTTCAGGTTATACATATTGCCCATGTACCACCCATTCCCCCGAGTCAGAGCTTCAAGCGTGTCCATTCCCCAGACAGCGCGCATTGCACTCATCATGTAGTTATACCCCCATCCCCTCCCCCCACCCCCATCTCCCCGAGTCAGCACATTCAAGCGTGACCATTCCCCAAATGGTGCACAATGCACTCATCATGTACGTATACACCCATCCCCTCCCCCTCCCCCCCCACCTCAGTCTGATACCAAATTGGCGTCATTCCCAAATGTGCATTTAGGTGATGATCAGGGAAAAAATTTTTTTTTGCAAATACAAGGTCTCACTATGTGGCCCAAGCTGGTTTTGAATTCCTGGGCTCAAGCAATCCTCCAGTCTCAATCTCCCAAAGTGCTGAGATTATAAGCATGAGCCACCAAACCTGGCCAAAACTGACATTTAAAAAGATTTAAACTGAGATTTAAAATAACTTTCTAATAAAACGCCAAACTATGATTAATTTGCATCCACACCAGAGTTCCTACCACTACACTAGACTACCTCAGTCAGAGTAAACACAAATTTTTGTTATATCTCCATTCAACTCTATAGCTCTATCATCAAGGAGACATAAATTATTAATTTTTCCTCTGCTTAAAAATGGCTCTCAGAATAGATCATTAAGAACTGATGGATATTGAGTGACATCAGCAAAATGATAGACTAGGCAGCTCTGAGTTCTTGTACCCCCATGGAAAATTAAAAAAAAAAAAAGACAGAAGCTGGCTGAACTAATCTTGTAGGAGCTCTGGAAACCAGTTCAAGGTTTTCAGAAACTATAAACACCTAATCAAGAAAAAGTCGCCTTCACAGTGGTAGGAAAAAAGTTTTGTGGCTGTCTTATTTGCCCTTGCCCCACCCCCTCCCAGGCACATCAGTGGTCTTGGTATGGAGAAGGTGGCAGCCCAATTCCTAGTTCCTTTCCTCCAACTGGAGAAAGCAGAGAGGAACTTATTTACAACATTCTAACCTGTCTGAGTGCAGACTAAAGGACCAGTCTCTGTTTTGCCTAACTTGAATTTCAGGCAGGAAAAGTGGCAGGCTCTGCTCATAAAAGCCTCAGGGAGACTACAGACTCACAGAAACCTGGGGAGAGGGATTATGGATGGAGACATACAATAGAATGACAAAGTCCTAAGGGGAAACTGCATGAGACTCTTTGATAAATTAAGACATTCAAAAGCAGCTATGTATTCAAGATAATTGAGAAAGCACCATATAGGCCGAGGCAAGACGCATGCTCAGAAAAGACCTGAGAAGACTTTAAGCTTTCACTTTAGGCTGCTCCCTAGGATCAGAGTAAACCCAGCTTATGTGTGAAGGACTGCCGCAGCACAGAGACATTCTGAAAAGAGTAGGAGAGGTGGCTGTTTTTTCAAATGCCCAATTTTTAACAATAACAAAAATTACAAGGCATACAAAGAAACAGGGAAACATAGTTCAATTTAAATAAACAAAATAAATCAACAGAAACTGTCCTTGAGGAAGCCCAGACACCAGACTTTCTAGAAAAAGACTTTAAAACAATTGTCTTAAATATGCTCAAAGAGCTAAAAGAAAACATGGACAGAGAACTAAAGGAAATCAGGTAAACAATCCATGAACAAAATGAGAATATCAACAAGAGATAGTAATTATAAAAAGGAATCAAACAGAAATTCAGAAGCTGAAAACTACAATACCTGAAATTTTTAAAAATTCACTAGAGGGGTAAATTTGAGCAGGCAGAAGAAAAAATCAGCAAACTTGAAGATAGAACAACTGACAGTATTGAGCCTGAGGAGCATAAAGGAAAAAAGAATAAGGAAAAGTGAGTAGAGCCTAAAGAACTTGTGGGACAGGACCAAGCAGACCAACATACATGTTTTGAAAGTCTTTGAAAGAAGAGGGAGAGGAAAGGGCAGAGAGATTATTTGAAGAAATAATGGCCAAAAACTTCTCAAATTTGATGAAATACATGAATCTACAAATCCAAGAATCCTAATGAATCCCAAAAAGGATAAACCCAAGGAGACCCACATTAAGACACATTACAACCAAACTGTAGAAAGACAAAGGTGGTATCTTGAAAGTAGCAAAACTGATGCAACTCATCACATACATGGGATCTTCAATAATATTATTAACTAAGTTCTCAGCAAAAACCTTAGAGGCCAGAAGGCAATGGGATGATATGTTTAAAGTGCTGAAAGAAAAAAATCTGTTCACTGAGAATTCTATATCTGGCTAAACAGTTCTTCAAAAGTGAGGGGAAATTAAGACATTCCCAGGTAAATAAAAGCTGAGGGAGTTCATAACCAGTAGGCCTTCCCTACAAGAAATGGTAAAGGGAATCCTTCAGGTTGAAGTGAAAGGACACTAGACAGTAACTTGAAGCCAGATGAAGATATAAAAATCTCGACATAGATAAATACATGAGCAAATATAAAAGCTAATATTATTGTAATTTTGGTTTATAACTCCTCTTTTTATTTTCCAAAGAATTTAAAGGACTAATGCATAAGAAATAATTCTAACTCTATGTTAACTGGCATACAGTGGATAAAGATGTAATTTGTGACATCAGTAACATAAAGTGAGGGGGGAATCGAACTGTGTAGGAGTAGAGTTTTGTATATGACTGAAGTTAAGTTGGTAGCGATTCAAATTAGATTGTTATAAATTTAGATACTATCTGTAATTCCGATGGTAACCACAAACAAAATATCTATAGAAAATATACCAAAGGAAATGAGAAGGAAATAAAAACATGTCACCACAAAACATCAACTAAGCACAAAAGAAGGCAGTAATGGAAGAAACGAGGGATAAAAAAACTATAAAATATACAGAAAACAAATAACAAAATAGCAAAAGTAAGTCCCTCTTTATCAATAATTACTTTAAATGTAAATGGTTTAAACTCTCCAATCAAAAGACATAGATCAGCAGCAGCATTTTTAAAAAATGATCCAACTACATGCTGTTTACAAAAGACTAACTTTAGATCTAAAGACACAAATAGGTTGAAAGTGAAAAGATGGAAAAAGATGTCCCATGTAAATAGTAAGAGAGCAGGGGTGGGTATACTAATATCAGACAAAACAGACTTTAAGTCAAAAACTGGCAAATGTGAAACACAGCAAAATTTATTTAGATACCACTAATTGTGATAATTTATGTCAGAGTCTGGATCAAAGTAAACCCTAGCATTATCTATGAAAAAAGGTTTAAGCAAATTACCAGTGTAAACCAAAAAGGGGCATACTTCAGTTAGAAACCAAACTAGTTTCACTTGTTCTTAAAAGCACATAGTCCTACTCACTTGAATTTAAATAAGAAAAGTTCTAATTATAAAATTATTATTATTATTCTGTTATTAAATTCTCTTATCTCATTAGTAGAGTCCAAAAAGATCTTAGTATTTAGCAACACTTTACCAGGCTCTAGAGATGGATTATAAAAACAGAGTTTCTTCAGAAATCAATTTTATAACTATGGTGTTGTTCTAATTTAGACCAAAATTCCTTCTTACTCTAAGTTTTAAGCAGTGGCAGCACAGAATATTTAAATAGATACTAAATCTAGTTGAAAGAGGGACTAGAAAATTTTGTTTTGTTTTGAGTTTTCTTTGTAACTGAATTTACTTTTTAATATTTTTAATTGCTAAAGTAATATATACTCATATTAAGAAAGTAAAGATAATAATTGTAAAGGTTCTTACAGAAAAAATGAATAGTCTTGTCCCCTTTCATGTCTATCACCATGAGGTAACACCAATATTGACAGTGTAGGGTAAGCCTTCCAAAGGGAGTTCTTAAAAAAAGTTTTAAAAAGAAACCAAGCCAAAAAACTTCCTACAAAGAAAAGCCCAGGCCTAGATAGCTTCACTGATGAAGTCTACTAAAAGTTTAAAGAATTAACACTAACCCTTCATAAACTCTTCCCCAAAACAGAAGAAGAAACACTTTCCAACTCATTCTATGAGGCCAGTACTACACTGATACAAGAAAACCCCAAAGACATCATAAGAAAATAAAACAACAAATCAATATCCATTTTGAATATAGGACCAAAAATCCTCAACAAAAAACTAGGAATCCAAATTCTGTAATATATAAAAAGAATTATACACCATAACCAAGTGGGATTTCTTGCAGGAATACAAGGTTTGTTTAACTTATGAAAATCAGTCAGTGTATTAATAATATACCATTGTAATAAATGACAAAGCACATGATCATCCCAATAGATACAGAAAAGGCATGTGACAAAATCCAACACGTATTTGTGATAACAGAACACTCAACAAACTATAAATAAAATGGAACTTCCTCAACTTACAAAGAGCATTTATAAAATTCCACAGCTAACATCATATTTAATGATGAAAGATTAGATGTTTCCCCCCTAAGATCAGGAACAAGAAAAGGATGTCTGCTCTTACCACTTCTATTCAACATTGTACTGGAAATTCTACACAGGATAACTAAGCAAGAAAGAAAAATAAAGTGCATCCAAATTACAAAGAAAGAAATAAAATTATATTTTCAGATGACATGATCTTGTATACAGAAAATCCTAAGGAATCCACCAAAAAAATAGTAAAATAAATAAACAAGTTCAACAACATTGCCAATTACCAAATCAACATACAAAAATCAATTGTATTTGTATATACTAGTAATGAACAATCTGAAAATGGAGTTAAGAAAGCAATTGCATTTACAATAGCATCAAAAAAGAATAAAATACTTAGGAATAAATTTAACCAAAGAAGTATAAGACTTGTACACTGAAAACTATAATAAATGAATAAAAGATATTAAGGAAGGCCTAGATAAGTGGAAAGATAATTCATGTTCATGGATTGGAAGATTTTATATTATGAAGATGACAATATCCCTATCAAAATCCCAACTGACTTCTCTGCAGAAATTGACAGGCTAATCCTAAAATGTGGAAATACAAGAGACCCAGCAACCAAAACAATCTTGAAAAAGAACACAGTTGGAGGACTCATTTTCTCAATTTCAAAACTTATTATAAAGCTACAGTAATCACAGTATGGTGACAGCCTAAAGACAAAAATATAGATCAATGGAATAGAATTGAGAGCCCAGAAAAATATCTTACATTTATAGTGAATTTATAGGCAAATGATATTACAATAAGGCTGTAATTTAAAAAGTAAATGGTTAAAAAAAATGAGTCTTTGAAAAAGTTAGTGAGACATTTTTAAAATAAGAATTTTACTCTTTTCATTTATGAGCAGTAATGTTTGCAGGAGGCAGGGGAGAGAGACTTTTTTGTTTCTTGGAGTACAATTTATGGCACAAACTACAAGAGGAAATCAACGGCCAGCAAGATATCTCTCATTCCTTTTTTCTCATTTAGTTAATTCCTTCCTTCCTTCTTCCCTCCTTTACTTCTTCCCTCTCTCCCTTCATTTCTTAATAAGATGATGAATTTTCTATATAGCCATGACACATACCTATTATACCCTTGAGCTTTGAGTCTACTTTTGAGTCTAGATACTCCTTTATTTAAAAATAGGAGGTAATCATTCAATAAAGAGTATATAAGAATAGCAAATAACACTTACCTATGGCATCTAAGTTCCAATATGTCATATCAGATTTAATTACACCATCTGCATTTTGAGCTTCCACTTCAATGGTGCAATTATCTACGTTTGTTACACGTGGAGGAAAAAAAGAGCACGAAGCACGATTTTCACTTGTAGAACTATTGGTTGTACAATTTTCAATTTTATTTCCATAAGAGCTTTCAAGGAAAAAGTGATTCAACAGGAGGTTAGTACAATGGTTTAGAAACATAGCCATACTTAACGTTTTAAGCAGTATTTATTAGTTTTACTCTGGGTTTCTCTTGAGAACTGTATAGTCGAGCATTTAGTTACCCTCTCTCCAAATTCCTTCCTTACTTCTAAGGAAAGGTAAAAGTCTGCTTTCTACCTGCCTGAGATGCTTCAGGAGCCACAGAGACCTCCTGGGAACGCTGTAAGCCCACCAAAGCCCACCTACACTTACAGTGCATGTCCTATTGGCAAGAAATAATGAATAGCTCCCGAAAATCCCAGATTCTAGCTTTGAAAATTTATTCTTAAACAAAAATATAAGATATATATTTATATATATATATTAAAGTGTTAAATAAATTATGGTAGATATACAAATAGAATTTAAAATGGTGGTTTTTAATACTCTATATTTATTGATATGGAAAGATACTTATATTCTATTGGTGAAAAAAACCTGATGTATATCATGTATAGAATGATGATGGTTATATAAATATATATAGATATTTACATAATTATTCATAGAGATGTCTAAAAAGATCATCAAAATGTTAAAGTTGTTGTATTTGGCAGTGAAATTTTTGGTAATTTTTCATATTCTTTATATTTTTCAGGTTGAATTTTTGAACACTAGTATATGTTGTTTTCAGAAAACTCATTAAACCAGATAGATGGATAGACGATAGACAGATACATACTATCAAGGTGCAATTTAATGAAAACAAGTACACATATTAGTGGGAACTGGATGGGCGGGCATAACTACAGGCCACATGGTGCTGGGGATTGTGGAGGAGATGGAGCTGGCTGAGAACAGAAAGAGGCCCACCTTGCAAGGTGCCAGTGCTTGCCGGGGTGCGGGAAGGGAGCAGAGCTTGGACACACGGAATCATGGAATCTTGAAACTAGTAAGGACCTTGAGGGTTTCTGATGGTTATTGCACAACACAAAAATGGCCCCCAGGATAGTGTTATGTCCTGTTTACAAACATGGTTCTGGAAGCAGGCCAGGTTTGAATCCTGGCTTTGTCCCTATTAATTGTGTGACTTGGGCAAGTTCTTTAATCTTTCTGTGCCTTAGTTTTCACACCTATACAGTGAGGATAGTAATATACCTATAGCACAGGGTTGTATGAGGAGGAAATGAGCTAATACGTATGAACCACTTTAAAAATGTTAGGCACATTGTCAATAAATGTGAGATGTGATTATTATTACTATTACTATAGTTGAATATTTTTTCATTTATTCACGTTATAACCTTTGAGGAATGCCCTTTCTCATCTTTCCACAGCTCTAGACCTCCTTCAAGTCTCAGTTTAAAAACTACCACCTCCACGAAGGCATTCCCAACTCCTCTTGTTCTCTAAAGAAAAATTCATTCATTCATTCAAAACTTCACATTCCTATTGTTTCTGGGCATCAGTAGGATTTTTGCTTTATCACTAACCCACTGTGATGCACTTTCAGGTTGACTATCCAGTGGGATATCCTTCTGTTTTGGGTGGAAGAGATATTCTCAGTGATAAACTCACCAAAACACTAGGAGTCCTAGAGAGCCTAGCCGGCCTGTGGCCATCAAAGGGGGCTGGGTATAGGCCTGGGGACACCAGGGGTTTCCCATTTCTACACATCCAGCTGGTAATAAGAATGACAACCCATGGGGAGAGAGGAAAGGAGGAGGGGGAATGTCTCTATAAAATAGAAAAACAGGGGTAAACCTATCAAGGCTTCCAGATTTTCATTCTACTTGTAAGTTCTGTTCAACATTGGGCCTAGAACTAACAAGTCTGGAAAAGATAAGTCATTTGGACCATGGATTTTTGGGCCTTTATCATTCTTATTTTTTAAAGCAGTGGTGGGCAAACTATAGCCTACAGGTCAAATATAGCCCAACTCTTGTTCTTGTACGGCCCACAGGCTAAAAACTGTTTTTATACGTTAAATGGTTGAAAAAATAAATAAAATAAAAAAGAATACTTTGGGGCATGTGCAATTATATAAAATTTGACTGCAGTGTTCATAATAAGGTTTTATTGGAAAAGTCACACCCACTGTTTTACATATTGTCTCTGGCAGCTTTCACACTGCAACAGTAGTGTTGAATAGTTTTGACAGAGACTGATCTCCTTCTAAATATTACTATATTTACTATCTGGCCCTTTACAGAAGTTTGCTGACCCCTGTTTGAAAGCATCTCTCTGACATAGGTCCTTGTTGCTGTATCAGTGACGCAAAGAATATTGTTTACTTTTTCCCTTTCTTCCATTGTAAAGCATGAAGTGGATTTCCCTTACAACACAAGATCTTGTGTTTAAAAAAACAAAACGAAAACTGGGAACCATAGGTTCACTTTTTTAAACAGAAAAGCCTAAAGATCATCTTACAGTGTTTCCCAATGTGGGTCCCCTTATTCCTAGGGGAACAAGAAGGAATAAGGAAGGATTTGATGAGCTACATTCAAAATTTAAAAAAAAAAATTTCCACATACTTGCTAAAACAACAAGATTTGGGCCATAATTATAACAAGAGATTATTAATTTTTTATTCTAATAAAAAGGGATGCTTGAGGTTGTGGGGAAAATGAGGAATCACTGTCCTGAGGAATACAGTTTGACAGGGTCACATAGCAAATTAGTGGTGGACTGGGGTGAACTGCCTCTTAGTTCTGGGTTTATAATTGTACTTACTATACCGGGATCCAGGGAGAATGAACAGTTTTACAATGCATTCTGGAAAGAGGAGGGGTAGAGTTGAATATGGTAAATGAACATATTTTCCCACTGTGCTTATAACTGGTGACTAATCTCAGCCAAGTGGGAACTCTAAGAGGAGGTCATCAGGGGGCTATACCTCCCCTCCCTTGCAGCCACAGATCCCGTCCTCATGGCTGCTAGTAACCAAGACGTCGCCCCAGCCACATGTACACAGGATGTGCACAGTGCTTACCCAGAAGCTATAACTGAGAAAAGTTTTACTTCATAAATGATGTGAATCATGAGTGAATCAGGAGCCTCTGTCTCCTCCCCTCACCCCCGCTGGTAAAAGACAAGCTCTGTACTTACTAAGTTCTCTTAACTATGTACTGGGTATAACTGGTTTCCTTCCCCGGACTCCAAGTGCAAGTTAAATTTTTCCTATAGTAGTAGACGCAAGAAATGTTCTCCGGCTTAGCTGGCAGAGCTAAATAAATTTTAAAGGAACACACACACATACACACAAACACAACAATTTCAGTACACAATAAATATTGCCAGCATTGAACATTTTATGAAAATAGGCTGATCAAGAAAAAGATTTATTGGTTAGTTGCTAGGTATGATAGGTTCTCCTAATCAGATTCATAGAGAAAATCTAACTCTATTGCTCCAATTATTCCCTTAGAAGAGCTAGATTTCTACTTGTGAATTAAAATAAAATCTTAAGTCCTCCCAGCTGACTGAATGGACTCCTTCTTGGCCAAGGGAACCCCAAAGAAACCCTAAAGTTGAGTTGCTGGCCATGAGACGGGAGGTCAGACACACCTCATCATGACCCCCTCCCTTTTTGGTGATATTCTTTGTAACAATAAGATACTAAATCATTAACAGGCCTAAAGCTATGCAAGACAAAGCTTAAACCACACCTACAGGCCATGTATATACTTAACAGATCAACGGATCACTCGAGTTCTGGTAAATGCCTGGTGGCTTGTCTCTGATTAACAGACATCCTTACCTTAAGTGAAAACATGCCAAGCCTTTAGACAAAGCTTCATTTCTTTAACCATCGCAAATCAAAGAATATTTAAACCCACATATAACCTGTAAGTCCACCACCGCCACCACCCCACCACTCCTACCTCTGCTTTGAGATGTCCCAAACCAATGTACACCCCTCACGTATTGACTTAGTGTCTTACGTGTAATTCCTGTCTCCATGAATATATAAAACCAAACTGTAACCCAGCTACTGTGGACACATTTTCTCAGGACCTCCTGAGGCCATGTGCTCTGGGCCAGTCACACACATTCAGCTCAGAATAAACTTCTTTAAATTATTTTACAGAATTTGGGGGTTTTCTCCATTAATATACTTTTTAAGAAATACTTTTTACATTCTTACTCAAAGGCAAAACTTGAGAAGCAAAAATTATTAAAACACCAGTCAAATATAAAGTATTCATGAAATACTCAGTGAAGTATCGAATGATAGAATCACTCTTGAAAATTGGGTAATAGACGATGTGCGCATAAGTGAAAAAATACAAAATGCTGAACCATGCCACACTTCAACCCTACGTAGCGACAATTTTCTTTTCCCAGAAGATTGTATAATAGAGAAATTTATGAAATTATCTTCAGCTATACTTTCATATCTTATAAATCTTGCTCCTTATATTACTATTTCCCCATCCAATGAAGCATCCCTTCATGGGGAAAGCTGATACTACCATCGAGAACAGGGATCTAGACCTTTAAAGGATCCATAAGTAGAATTCATGGATCCACAAACTTAAATGGAGAAATTTTTACATCTTTAATTTTCACTAACCTATTGTTGAAATTTAGAATTTCCTTTTATTATGAATGTAGTCCACAAACTGCAGTACTGACATCATTACCTGTGACTTTGTTGTAACTGGCTCCACGTACAAATTGCAAAGATCCCTATATGTTTTTATATCCTCTCCCTTAACTAACCACTTGATCTTTTGAGTCCTTCCCCAGAAATCGTGGATTTTCTGCAAGACAGAAGAGTTGAGGTTCTGCAGGCCCCTAGGCAGACTTCCTGATGCCAAGATTTACTGTCCCCACAACCTGTGCCCAATGCACTGTGGCCCCTTGTTAGTTACACCATGATCTTCCCGAAGGCATGTGGCCCCTCCTTAAAAAGTCCATGATCTCCATTAGTCGGAGAAAAAGATTTGAGGCAGCTTTTCCCTTTCTTCCGAAAAGATGTCTTTCATGTTAAAAAAAAATTCCTTTCTTCCTTGGCAACCCTCATTGCCTCAATAATTGGATCTTTGTGCAGTGATCCACTAGACCTGGACCAGAAACCCCCGACCCCCGCGCTCCCTGCCCATGGTTTCAATAACATTGTTACTACTAAAAATCACAGGTATTTTCATATTATATTTCAGTTGTTGCATTTGAAATATCAAATACTAATGGCACTATTTCTGAATTAACGTAATTATTAGACCTGATGATTAGAGTTAAATTAAGGTAATTATTAGGCTTTCTTATTTAATGTGTTAATAAAGAAGGAAATATATTACCATATCACTAATTTATTTCTTCAGTATTTCAATAACTTCATTATATGGCGTTCTTTGTAATCCTATTTATTTTATTCATATGCATTTACAACCCCATTGTTTTGAGAATTGGTCCACAGGCTTCACCAGATAACCACAGGATTCATCATACACACACACACACACACACACACACACAACTAAGAATGGAGGGTAATTTTAGACTAAGGGCAATGTTCAGCTCTGAGGCTCAAACTAACTTCTTTGTTGAGCCTTTGGCAAGACCATAGTCTTAAGAAGCAGGCATTTTTTAGGGAGGAAGGCAACTCCTTAAATTACCTTTACATATCAAAGGAGACTCTAGGGCAACCTAGGGAGTCCCTGCCAGACAAGAAGTAGGAAAAAGCCCATCACTTCTAACAAATAAAATATTGGGGTGAGAAGTGGGGAGGGAATGAAAGGAGTAAAGAGCTCAAATGTCAGTGTTCCTGATAGAGCAGTACAAACATGCATATAGGTCTAATGAACCAAGGTCATCTGGCTGGGAGTCTGTTTCACCAGGCACAGCAAGCCTGTGGGAGGTTGCACACCTGTAGCTAGAAGAACGTTCATGTTCTACTAAACACCAACTTTATCATGACATGGAAGTCCTAACAACGCACTGGCAGAGGGTGGGCCTGGTGCAGCTCTCTAGGTGAGCTCAACACAGGTAAGTGTAGCATGCAGGGATCCAGAAATTTCCCTGTGCCTCAATGTAGGGGCTGGGGACAGTTTTGTGAGACTGGATCAGGCCTGGGATTATGATGAAGAGGATTGCATGCACAGAGGTTCTTCTGGACCACAGGCAAACAACTGAGGCATGAATTTCCGATATAGGTGCCAGTGTAATGGCCCAAAGCCCAGGCAAAGTCCACTGTCCTGCAGTAGATAGCAGAGGAGGGACCAGACGGTCCAGGGAAAACCAGAGGGCAGCACAAGGACTTGTTCCCATGGATCCAGGAGCCCTTCCCAAGACTCTGAAGTCACCTAAACTCTGTTCATCTATTCAGACACCATCTGAAGGAGAAGCAGAGGGAAAGGCAGGAATTCTGGAACAATGAGCTTTTACCCCCAAAGGACTGAATTAGCCAAAAGACACTGTAAACCAGAAGAAAGTAAGACAATGTTAACAAATTTAAGTGCTACCCACACCCTCCCTTGTCCCTTGTCTCTGTACATCTGAATAATACTGTGTAGATGCCAACTCTGGCAAAGTGTGACCCTATAACAGGAAGGCAGTAGTAAGGGGCTCCAGTGTGTGTGGCACGCATAGTTTTGTTTAGGTTTGGGCTTTTCTGATTTTTCAAAGGGCTCTAAATACATGCATGCGTGTATATATTCATATAGTTGGTCTATGAAATAAGGAGCCACTGATAACGACAAATGAGAGTGAGGGAGAGCTAGATGACTTTATGCTGTGCAACATTTCTAGCTCTTTCCAGAGAAGCTGCCTTCCTCTGAGTCCTGCACACAGGCCTAACACCTGCAGCACCCCCTGGTCAGCAGCTCAGGTCAGAGACTTTCAATCCTTGCTACTTGCATGCTGAAAGCCATGACAAAAGCTAGTAATCTCCAAGTCCAAATGCTGAAAAAGACCAAAGTGAACTGGACCTGAACCAAATAATACTGCAAATTACGTGGAGATCAGAAGCTACACCACTAACACATTCCTCAAGGAGTCCACATAGCTTGAAACCCTCCCGGGGGATTCTGTGGCTCAGCAAGCAGAATATTAACAGACTGCACACTTCACAACTGCCAGGAGGAATGTGCAAAATCCCACAAGGGGTGAACCAAGGGTTAGCCAACAACATCCTAGGAGGAATGGCTCGCACACTGACCACCTCACTCCCTGTCTCCACGGCTCAGAGATAATGGCAGTGTGTGTGTCTGTATGTATGGGGTGTGTGTGTTTATGGGGGGTGAGTAGTGTGTGTGGTGTGTGTGGGATGTGGTGTGTGTGGAATGTGTGTGTGTCTGGATATTTTTATGGGGCTATGTTTGTTGTACCCTGATTCCTTGGCATATGGCAAGAGAGAGTAATAGTCTTACAGAGGCCACTTGACATTACAGAAGAGATTTGTGGTAGATATTAATAAAATGAATGTTCAGCAATATTTCCAGTGCTCATCAATAGCACAGCCATGTGACTCGCCTTGGCCTTGGACACATGAGAGGAAACTTCTAACTGCTGGTCCGTGAGCCTCCTCTCCTCCTCTGCCACTGCACACCCTGGAGACACACGTTGAGATGGGTGTGTCTTAGGACGGTGGAGCCCCCACGAGCCAGGGTCCCTGCTTACAGATGATCAACATGCATTAGAGTTTTCTGTGTTGAACACTAAGATTTGGGGCTTGTTTACTATTAATACCACAGCATAAACAACTTTCCCTGACTAATACAAAAATAGATTGCCTGCTTTGAAAATCCAGAATTTTAAGACTTGAGGGAGGAATTTAACAGGAGTTTTCTCTAGTCTTCTCTTCTGTCCCCATGATGCTCTCATTCTGCCTATGATTATTTTAGATTTATCTTATTACAAATTAGGAGGTTGGGGGGAACTGGAATAAAAACAAACCAAATCAGCAATGTTGGACTTCACTTCTTTCTTGCTTCACTTCACCACTTCTAGCCTCAGTGACCTGGAGGAATGCCACACATCTGAACTGCCTGGACTTCACCTAACAGAACTGCCGTGGCTGGCAGAGCCCACACACTCCTATCGCCCTGTCTTTCTCCTTGTTGGCAACCAGTGTGCCTATTTTAAGTCCTATTGGACTCTCCATTAGCAGACAGTCACGAACATGAGTAAAGTTGTGATAGAGCAATGGACACTTCACTTCTGTTGCATTTTTTTCCCCAAAAAACCCAGGACTACTGACCAGTACTCCCCAAGACTATCAAGGTGACGAAAAATAAGAAAGACTATGAAACTGTCACAGACCAGCAGAAATTAGAAAGACATGACAATTCAGTGCAATAGGGGACCCTGAATTGGATACTGGGACAGAAAGAGGTCATTAAAAGAAAATACTAGTGAAATCCAAATGAAATTTGGAATTTAGTCAAAAGTAATGTGTCAATATCAGTTTCTTAGTATTGGCAAATATATTATGATATTATGAGATATTAACAATGGGGAAACTGGATGAGAGCTACAGAGGAATTTTCTATACCATTTTCACAATTTTTCTATAAATCTAAAATTATTCAAAAATATAATTTTTTATTTTAAAGAAAACAGACAACTAAAGGCTAGGTTTGCTAGCCCCTCCATCTATCGTTTCCCACACTCTCAAAACAAACAAACAAACAAAATAAAATAAAATAAAAAATCTTGATATATTCCTAGTTCTAGAAATAAGGGGAAATATTCATTAATTTTCCTCTAAGGAAGACTGGGATAATGTTCTTGTTTATCAGACAATTTCCCATATGCAAGAGGAGCATTTTCAAAATAAGATGTTCTCAATCTTCCTCTTTCCCTCTATGATGTATCACTCTGGTGCTGTTTCAAAGTTAGTGTTTTGAAAAATACCTTGACATGGAAAAAGAGCAAGGCTGAGCAGGTCCAAGGGGAAGATATTCTAGATGGGAAGAGTGGTGGAAATTGGAGTAATTTTGCAGGACATGGTATATGTGCAGGTGAGAAAAAGAGAAGAAGACAGAGACAGAAGACAGAAAAAGACAAGTTGAGGGAAAGGATGACTTGACAGGAGCCAGGGTGCATGAGAGCTTCAAACTGGCCAACTGGGAGCAATTGTTGATCTTGAGCTGGCCATGAGGGCCCAGACGAGAGGAGAGCAACAGGCCTCCTGCCTGAATCTCTCAAGGCCCTGAGTGCCACACGTGTAACCCCAGGGGGCTGCAAGGCAGGCTACACCAGGTCAGAAGTCTGAAGACATTCTCATTGTCTCTGGGTCACAACTGCCCTCTTGCTGATCACCAATTACTACATGTTGTAAGCTGATTGTATCCCCTGCAAAATTTATCAACTGAAGCTCTAACCCCCAGTACCCCAGAATGTGACTATATTTGGAGACAGGGCCCTTAAAGAGGTAACTGACTTCCAATGAGGCCAGTAGGGTGGTCCCTAAGCCAATCTGACTGGTATCCCTGCAAGAAGAGGCACCGGGACATGCAGGCACAGAGGGACGACCACGTGAAGAGGCAGCAAGAGGGTGGCCATCTGCAAGGCACGGAGAGAGGCCTCAAAGGAAACCTACCCTGCCGACACCTCGATGCTGGATTTGCAGCCTCCAGAACTGTGAGAAAAATAAATTATTACTTATTTATTAAAATTTATAAATTAAACTCTATCATAGATATGTATGTGTAGGAAAAACATAGTATACATAGGGTTCAGTACTATCCACAGTTTCAAGCATCCCCTGGGGGTCTTGGAACATATCCCCTGAGAATAAGGGGGGAATACTATACTCTAAAACAGTGGATCTTGGCATTTTGGGGGTCATGTCTCCCTTGAAAAGCATGATAAGCCATCCTGACAAATTTGCACATGCGTGAGTATACATGACCCTGGCACATACACACACAGACACACACACACAAATTCAGGTGATCACAAACCCTCTATTGTCTGTCTGTGGACGTCTGTGGTCCAGAGGTCCCTTTGCTCTGAAGACAACAATTCTTGTCCAAAGAAGGCAACAGCAATCACATGACCCATAGAAAGGCCCAGGCCAACCTACCTGCCAGGCTGAATTTGCAGAGCAGAGGAAACGTCCACAGTGCCCAGGTCCACATCGTCCCCAAGTTAACACACGAAGGCTGGGGAGAGAGCTGAAAATATCTGTCAAGAGTTGGTTTCCTTCCTACCTCTTTTCAAACACTCTATTTCCAGAGAAAACAGATTCTAGGAATTTTAGAGGGAAGAAAGATTCTTTTTAAAAAATTTTATTGACTATCATCACATAGATCCCTTTATAATTACTCCATCAATCCCAGTCAATGTTTTAAAGATGAGTTACTACAATGTTTTCCTTTTGTCCACAATCCACTGCATTGTGTAATAGGAAAAGTACACCAACCAAGAATATGCTCCAGGAAAACAAGCACTGTGAGTCTGTACGGATCTGAGGCCTCCTCTGGCCCTGCCACAGCTCCCCAGCACGCCAGCCAAATGGAACGACTCAGAGTTCCCCAAAGCCGCGTGCTACCTCACATCTGCACGCCTCGGACATGCTGACGATGTTCCTTTCCCCTCATTCTTGCCAAATTAATCATCTTTCCAGACTCATCTCAAGGCTAACTTTCTCCAAGACACCCTCCCTGAATTCTCACATGGAGGTGACCAGTCAGTCCCTCCTTTGTGTCCTACCCTCCGCTGTGCGGCATTTGTACTACAGCATGTCACACGCACGGAACGGTGTTCAGCAGTTTTCCTGTTGGCTTCCCTACTACACACAGGGAGCTTCTCGAACCTGGAGCCTCTCTTAGTCCTCTTTGAAGCCCTAGTATTTAAGGCAGTGCCCAGTACTAGGCAGACACTCAGTACTTCGTGGAATTTAGTTGTTAATTAGAACCAGAAGCCTGCAGGCTCCTGATCTCATCCCAGATAAAACAGTGGGATAGTCCAAGGATAAAGCAAATGTAAAAGCAATAACTCATTTCAGGAAGAAAGACATGATGCTACATTTTCATCTGCCAGATCATTATAGAAAAAAAAGAGAGAAAAGGGTTCTCAACAAAATAAATCATTTTAGAAAAATTCGCATGCAGCATTTCTGGCAAAAACTATAGGGATAAAATTTTCTCATACACAAAGCAATTAAAACAATTAATTTAAAATTCCTAATGTAATAAAGCACAATGAGAACTTGGATCTATAATAATCAAAATACTATCATGAAACAATAAAAGACTGGCTACATAATAGCAAGTGGTAATGCCTGATATTACTGAATTGCAGTAGTTTTTCTCTCAAAAAATAGGTGCTTTGATTTAAATGGGTACAAAACTCAAAGGGAAAATTTTACACTTTTCAATAAAGAATAAATGTCTTTAAAAATTAATTGTAACACTAATAGCATTCTTTTGTGTCTAATTATTCAGAAAGTTGTCTTAATTTTCCCCATCTCTTAGGCAGAAGATGTGCCTTTGGTCCTAGCTCACATTATTTATAAGTCCTAAAAGCATACTGGAAAGGGAGGAGGGTCTAGCTGCGGAGACTATAAAAGCCAAGATGCTGGCAGTCCTAACAATTAAATAAATGAATAATTATGGATGCTACTATTGATTCTGTTATTCTCACAAGTGGTTATGCATTTTATTATATTATTTTATTTTATTTTATTTTGAGATGGAGTCTTGCTCTGTCACCTGGGCTACAGTGCCATGGTGTCGCCTAGCTCACTGCAACCTCAAACTCCTGGGCTCAAACGATTCTCCTGCTGTAGTCTCCTGAGTGGCTGGGGTTACAGGTGCATGCCCGGCTAATTTTCTATTTTTAATAGGGATGGGGTCTCGCTCTTGCTCAGGCTGGTCTCGAACTCCTGACCTTAAGCGATCCTCCCTCCTCAGCCTCCCAGAGTGTTAGGATTACAAGTGTGAGCCACCAAACCCTGCCTCGTTTTGCATTTTAAATCTTATCAATATTAAATGTTGAATAAAATATTAATATATATAAATATTTTTAAGTTAATGGTAATTATTGCTTGATTCCTTTACAATGAGAATACTCACCTATTATTTGTGCAATTTTAAAAATAAACTTAAAAAAAATCAACAGTACTTAATCGTACCCAGAATCAAAGCAGGAAACATTGCAGGAGTTGAAAAGTGTGGCGTTCTAGAAATTGAGACTGACTGCCTGAGTTCCAGTGCTGGCACTCTCATAAAGTAGCTGGTGACCTCAGGCATTCTCTTATTCATTCAGCACTGTCCCAGCCACATGTTAAGTGTTGGGAATGAAAAAAGAGCCCATCTCTGACTTCAAAGAGCTCATATTCTAGTTCAGCGACTGTTAGTAACAAAGGGAAGGAGGCAGAGGACGGAGAGAGTGACAGGAGTATTTTTTCAAACTATAAATTTCATAGTGAGCTACCATTACTGATGACCCTTGTGGCACATTCCTCCAGTGAGTTTGAACAGAAATGGGCTGAGAACCATTGGTCTACTTGCAGAGACAGAAGCAAGGCCAGTAACTTCAAATGTCACATGGTAAGTGCTGTAATTACAACAGTGCAATGTGCACACAGAGCATCTGGGGAGAGAAATGAGCTACCGACTGTGGAAAGTCAACAAGCCCTGCCAGTAGGATGAAATCCCTCATTCTAACGCTTGTTTGTCCTCCAGAGCCTTTTCCACTTTCCCTCTCACACCAGAGAACCACCCTCAAAAGGTCTGCATTGGTGGTAGTCAATGTGAACAAACGTGAGCTCCTCCCAGGAGCTTAGGATGAGAGTTCAGCTAAGTTGATCCTAGCTATCTGCAGTGGGCAACTGTGCAACTGAAGATCGTGAGTTCACTTAAAACTCCAGGCAAGGAAACCTGTGTGCAATCTCAGAGGATTGGATCTGGAAAATCTTTATGGTCATTTAGTTGTAGGAACACACTCAGTTAATTATATCCTAACTGGCAGAAGACTTTGAGTACAGAAAGGAGAGGTCAGCTTAGAATGTAAAACATTGATGGTTAAAAAACAGAAGTTGGCAGTTTTTATCCAGTGCTATGAGAGGAAATTATGAATTTCCTGTCACTGGAGCGACAGACTCGAACAGGGCAGGCCACAAGACCTCACCACCACCATGATGAAAGATACTTCAAAACCAAAAGCCTCCCTTTCTGATTTCCCTGATTCTGGGCTTAATTTAGCACAAGGGTGCCCTGAACAAGGAATATGAACCTTCTAGTCTTTAGATAGATTTTCTCATTTGTTTCAATCTATCTGTCTCTTGAAGGCTTAAATGAGGCTGATCGGCCTCCCCAAATCTGGGCCACAGGAAATTTCCAAAGATTCTGCTGTGCTCTTCAGGAGACCCATCAACCACTTCCTGCATCCCTGGGTCACCAGCCTTAACTTTTGAAATGCAGCACCTTTGAATAACTGTTCTCCAAAGAGAGGTCACTTCCTAGAAATAGACAATCTCACACTGGTGGGACCTCATCTGAATAAAGCATTTAGCGGAGCCCTAGAATTCTCAAATCACACCATGAGTATGCCACACTGGGCTCTTAGAATATACAGTCATGCCTCTTAAGTAGCTGGTGGTGTCCCCTCTTTAGAGATGTAAACCTAGTTGTAGCTACTGTTGGGAGTCGAATGGCTGGAAACAAATTCAAGCAATTATTGCTGGCTACTAGCAGTAGCTGGTGACAAGGCAAGATGGAGAAAGCAAAGGGGGAAGCTACTGCTTTTGCCAGTAGATGCTACAAATGTTAGCAGGTTAAATTATCACCACCTCCCCACAACCTATCTCACAGGACTAAAGCAGAGGACAGAGAGGGTGGCTGTTCTATTCCCTAGCACTCCCCCATTACAGGCATACCCACAGGCTGCCCTTTGGCAACTCAGTTCCCACTCTAGACTATGTCCTGGGTGCTAAGCTTCATCTCATTTCACTTGCACAAAAATGTTCCACTCTGTAATTTTCCCAGGGCTGGCCCTACTTTAACTGACTCATGCATGCATTCACTCAACTGATGTTTGTTGACTCCCATTCTGCGCCAGACACTATCTTCCGTAGTATGGAATTGGGTTTTTAAAGAATGGCAAAGAAGAGGGAGTAAATTCCCCAGACAGCACTCTGGCCATAAACTCAAGTACCTGTAGATTCATAACACCAGGAGGGCGGAAGCAGGTAGCAGGCTGCTAGCCTCACTCAGTCCCTTGGGATTCCTCACAGACCAGTAGGATTTGGTTTATAGTTTCACTTTCACTGATCAAGTAGGTTTTCTTGTTCTCAATTTCTTTTAAATGTTTATGGAGCCTGCAGTGATAATAATGGCCTTAGATTTTACAAGCACTTTCATATTCATGATTTCCTTAGATCCTTGGCACCTTTGTGGTAAATGAGGCAGATTTTTAATATTTATTTATATATTTTATGTTTATATTTGTATATTTTATTTATTTTATACCTTGCCCAAGAAGAGATTAAGAGCTGTCAGATTTGGACATTCAGTTTCAAAGTCTATAAACCAATTTGGGGTGTGGGCTGCCTTCATACAAAGAACATTCTGAGGCAATCAGCAACGAGACAGGCAAAAACATAATCATGATGGAACAGTCAGAGCCTGCAAAGTGTGAATTACACTACACAAATTGTATCCCGTACTTCTAAAAATCCCTGTTGAGTTAATATTTCTATCTCTACTTTACAGATAAGGAAATTGAGGCTTAGAGATATGTGAACAGTCCAAAAACAATGGTTTGTAAGTGGCATAAATGGGATTCAAACCCATGACTGTCTTATTCCAAAGCCTAGACTCTTCCCACTAAAATCCCGTGGTAGCTATTAGTGACTTACTCTTCCTCAGCTCTCCTGCCATGAAATGCCAATGTGCACAAGGATTTTCCTCTGCATTTCCTAGGTCTGATTTTCTCTAGCTACAGTTTCCTGAAAGACAGACCCATTATATTCTGATCTTTTCCCCACCCTGACCTCTGGCCCCTGTGGTTTTCCATTCTCACCCAGCATCTCAAAATAGTGCCTTCAAAGATTAGCTTCCCCTTAACTGTCAACAAACAGCCAGTTTAAGCAGAAATTCACGTGATGGACCTGACCCATAATTTCGCTGAAGAAAACAGAAAAAAATCCACACATAGCAGACAAGATGATTTAAGCTATCAGACTCTTTGAAATCAGCCGGCGCTCACCTTCACGTATCAGGAGGTGTCCCACAGATGTCCCGCTGGTTCAGAGGATTTGCACCAAAGGCAACTCCATCCCCTGCAGCACAAGTCAGGACAGGAAGGATGATCTGTACGTAATTTATCCACACAAAGATGTGTGAGTATTTCCTCTGTGGTTTTCTAGGGGCTTTTCCTTTGCTTCTAAGCCCAGCCCAAGCCAGAATGGCACTCAACCACTTATGCTGGGAAATGGATGGCATTATTGTAACTAAAATTTTTTAAAAAATCGTGTGCTTCCAGCAGACCACTCAACTTTACAGGAAAAATGTCATCTGAAAAAGCCGTAAACAACTAAAAGAAATTGCTAATTTTAAATTTTCTATTCAGGAAGCCCTTACAAATGTGGTGAAACATTGAGAGTTATCATTAGCTTGAAATGAGAAATATGCAATCATGTAATTGTCTTTACATAAGGAAGGAGACGAAGGAAAGAAAATAATGGTAGCTAACTCTGAAACGAGGCTTATAATTCTTATTTACGTCTAAAGGAAAACACACTGAACTGAGAAGTAGGAGCTCTAGCTTAGCCACTAATATTAATAATGATAATTAATAATATGTAGAGCCCTTACTATGTGTCAGGCATAGTACTAAGGACTTTAATTATCTCATTCAGTCTTCCCAACAACATAACATTGGTTGTATTTTTATTCCTATTTTACAGGCAAGGAAACTGATGCCAAAACAATGAGAAATGTATCCAAAGTAAATGGTGGAGCCAAGACTTGAACCAAGGCAGCCTGACTCTCAGTTTCCTATCAATCAAGGGGTTAAATTAGATTATTTCTGGGATCCCTTTCAGTACTACAATTTTGAGCCTTTTGTAACTGACTGACAAAATCATAAAGAAATAAATAGAGTAGGGAAGAGATTACAACGCAAAAGGAAAGAAACTCTACTTAAGTGTTAAAACAATTTATACTTTCCAGCCTCATGTTTTTTTATTTTAAACCCATTCACCACTTCCCTTAGCAATGTTCCACTAAGTAGGAGAAGTAAGGGGGAGAAAGAGGTAGTCTTTGACCTAGTAGATGATAAGTATATTTAAAATCCCATTATAATGTACTATATAGGAAAGCTAAACATTAGCATAAAAATAGCAAGCACTTCCTTAATTTATTCAACTAATACTTAGTAAACACCTATTACATACATGACACCTGAATAAAAGTGTGTATATTAAACAGAATTCTGGCTAAGACATGGCCAACAGAGCATATGAATTTATCCCCACTCCCTCAGAAACCACCACAAAAATTATAGTAAAGGCGAAGCAAGGTATAGAACCACAAAACAAAATAAAAGGGAAGACACAACAGGAAATAAGCGATGTCAACACATTTTTAGAAAATCAGAAGGGAATCAAGAAGTAACTGAGGCCTGGCGTGATGGCTCACACCTGTAATCCTAGCACTCTGGGAGGCTGAGACGGGAGGATCACTCAAGGTCAGGAGTTTGAGACCAGCCTGAGCAAGAGCGAGACCCCCGTCTCTACTAAAAATAGAAAGAAATTAGCTGGACAACTAAAAATATATAGAAAAAAATAGCCGGGCATGGTGGTGCATGCCTGTAGTCCCAGCTACTAGAGAGGCTGAGGCAGGAGGATCGCTTGAACCTAGGAGTTTGAGGCTGCTGTGAGCTAGGCTGATGCCATGGCACTCTAGCCCTGGCAACAAAGTGAGACTCTGTCTCAAAAAAAAAGAGGTAACTGAATAGGAAAAGATAAGAAGGCTGAAACCTAAAAGGGCTGAAACCTAAAACAAGAAGCAAGCATGATTATGCCATGGAATCTCACATGGCTCAGGAATTTGAGGCACCAGGTAGATACAATCGACCTTCATTATTCACAGATTCCTTATTCGTGAATTTGCCTACTTGCTACAATTTGTTTGTAACCCCAAAGCCAATACTCAGGGTGCTTTTGTGGTCATTCACAGACATGTGCAGTGGTGAAAAACTTGAGTCGCCTGATGCACACATTCCCAACTGGGGTCGAACAAGATGACACTCTGCCTTCTTCTTTGCCTTCTCATACTACATGCAAGTGTCCTTTTTGTGGTCTGTTTAGTCCCATGTTTGTTGTATTTTTGTGCCTTTTTTTTTAAGTGACACCCCCTGCAGATATAATTTATAATCTTTACTTAGTCACACAACATCAAGGACTGGTTAGTTCCAGGGAAAGGCCCCATTTCATCCCCCGGGTCAGTTCCCTTCCCCCACATGCTCCCCACATGCTCCACAATGCAGTAGGACCAAACAACGTTGTCTATCTGCAAGAAATATTTAAATAATACCTGCCCAATAACTGCCCTTGCTTCTTTGTGCTGTTGGGAGAGGAAAAAAGACACTACCAGAAAGCAATAAAACCCAAACTCCTCTGCAAGCCAGCTGGTGCCTGCCCCTCCCCCACAGCCTTTTCCCACATTCCCTCACGTCATTGAGAAAAGAGGCAGAGGGACAGGTATGGCCACCTGCACTGGAGTAGGAAGAGAAACCAAACACAATTTGGGCCACAAGTAGATTCTGTCACATTTTTAGGTTAGGCTAAAAGTGTCACAGTGTACACAGGAAGCAGGCAAAGGAGTTTTGTGAGGGATGTGATGCCTGGAGGCAGAATGAAAGGTCTGATCTACCCTTGGGGAGCAGCTCCCCCTGGGAGGGACAGAGGAGCTAGGGAGAAGGTGTTGGTTCGGAAGATGGAGGAAACTATCTTCCCGGTGGCGTTGATGGTGCCTTCACTGTCTGGGCTGGATTCAGAGTCGCTGCCCCCCAGAGCAGGCGCCCAAGCCTGGGGGGATGCCAGTGCAGACGGGGCGGAGGGGCAGGGGATGGAGGGGCCGCTCAGGGAAGTGTTTCCAGGAGATTTGCAGGACAAGGCCTCTTCATTCCTGTCATCTGGGTCAGGGTCCGCTTTCGGTCTTTTCACACTGTTGCCACTCTCTGAGCTCTTGGGCTTCACAGCTCCTGCCAACAGCTCTGCCTGAGAGAACTTGTTCTTGGTTTCTAGGGATTTCACAGCCACTTTCTTCTCCATTTCTTTCTTGTTTTCTAAAGAAATTCCAACCTCCTTGAGATTATTTCTGTATTCTGTCAGTTCTTTCAGTTCTTCTTCTCTTCGTTGCTTTTCTATTAGTCCCTGCTGCCGAGAAACCTCATCAAGGAAGTTGGTCTCATCTTTATCTAAACCTCTTATGTTTTTGAATTTGAACTGCTCCTCATACTCCTCCCTCTTCCCATATTTCTGTTCTGCAGCCTTTCATACAGAGACTGAGGGTCATAAACCTCCTCCGGGCATTCTTGTGGATCTTCAGTTTTTCGAACTTTCTCCCATTCTTCTTGCCTCCTTTTGGACCGTTCATCTAGTTCTGCCTCAGACACAAACCTCTTTTTGATAACAAGGTTACCATCACCCCCTCCATCCATAATGGAACAATGTTTATGAGTTTATTATGAAGGATATTATAACGGCTACAGATGAAGAGATGCACAGAGCAAGGCGTGTGGGAAGGGGACGGAGCTTCCCGGCTCTCGACAGGCACACAACCCTTCAGGAACCTCCACATGGTCCCCTATCCGGAAGCTCCATTTTTGTGCCTTTTGTTGGTGATTTCGCTGTTTCAAATGGCCCCCAAGCATAGTGCTGAAGTGTCTGTAAGTACAAGAAGGCTGTGTGATGTGCCTCATGGACAAAATATGTGTGCTAGATAAGCTTCATTCAGGCCTGAGTTATAGAGCTGTTGGCCATGAGTTCAATGTTGATGAATCAATAATATATATGAAATAAGGTATCTTTAAACAGAAACACACATAAAACAAGGTTATGTATTATCAGTTGACAAAAATGTTATAACTAGAAGCTCACAGGAACCCAACCCTGTATTTCCCCAAGGGAGAATGGTTCATTACTTGCTAATTCAGTGTTTTCAGTAACTTTATAGAACATAATTACCAGGAATAGCAAGAAGTAACTGTACCTCTGAAAAAGGAAAATAAAATCAGTTGAAAATCTGAAAAAGAAACAGACCACCCAATCCCTTCCTAACCCCACAAAGCAAAATTGATTAAATTTCTCCCACCGCAACACCATTTGGGGAAAAAAAAATTAGAAGAAAGACAACGCAGAAAGCAGAATTTTATTTTATTTTTTTAAATGAAGATACTGGCCAGGTGCAGTGACTCACGCCTGTAATCCTACCGAGGCAGGATGGTCTCTTGAGGCCAGGAGTTTTTTTTTTTTTTTTTTTTTTTTGAGACAGAGTCTCACTCTGTTGCCCAGGCTAGAGTGAGTGCCGTGGCGTTAGCCTAGCTCACAGCAACCTCAAACTCCTGAGCTCAAGCGATCCTCCTGTCTCAGCCTCCCGAGTAGCTGGGACTACAGGCATGCGCCACCATGCCCGGCTAATTTTTTCTATATATATTTTTAGCTGTCCATATAATTTCTTTCTATTTTTAGTAGAGATGGGGTCTCGCTCTTGCTCAGGCTGGTGTCGAACTCCTGAGCTCAAACGATCCGCCCACCTCGGCCTCCCAGAGTGCTAGGATTACAGGCGTGAGCCACCGCGCCCGGCCGAGGCCAGGAGTTTTAGACCAGTCTGGGCAATAGAGAGACCCTGTCTCTACAAAAAAAAAAAAAAAATCAAAAAGTAGCTGGGCATGATGGTATGTGCCTGCAGTCCTAGCTACCTGGGAGGCTGAGGCAGGAGGATCCACGTGAGCCCAGAAGTTCGAGGTTGCAGTGAGCTATGAGCTATGATGATGCCACTACAATCTAGCCTGGGTGACAGAGCAAGACATCAAGAGCCTGTCTTGAAAAAAAAAAGGAAGATACTATTATTTAAACCCTCATAGAAAACAAGGAAAACATTGTACCCATAAAATATGAATAGGATGATATGATAAAGGCATAATCAGAGAATAAGAACTCTTGGAAATCAAAAATATAAGAGCTAAAATCTAAAGGATAAGAAGTTGAGGAACTCTCCCAGAAGACAGAAGAAAAGACAAAGAGATGAAAAACAGCCAATATCTGACCACAAGCAGTTCCAGTAACAGAGAACAAAGACATGGAGGGAAAGAAATCATGAGAGAAGCCTCTTGTTACGGCAGGGGGCCTGTTCGATGTCTGTGGCAAATGTATCTTGCTCTTGCTCTGTAAACCTATCTTGCTCCTCCTCAATAAACTTCGTTTTGCGCTTGCAAAAAAAAAAAAAAAAAAAGACAAAGAAAAAGAAAAAAGAAATCATGGAGAAATAACACCACAATAAAATTCCCCAGAACTGAAGAATATTTGTTTCCAGATTGAAAGGGTCTGCTGTAACCAGCATAATAAATGAAAACAAATCTACACTAAAGTGCAAAACAATGAATTCTCAGAATATCAAGAATAAAGAGGAAAAAAAATTTCCAGATAGGAAAAAAATAAGTCACATACAAAGGATCAGGAATGAGGATGGCTTCAGATTTTGCAATAGCAAAACCAGAAGCTACAAAGCAATGGATCAATGCCTATAAACTCTAACGGAAAATTATTTCTAACCTTGGATGCTCTACCCACAAGATAATCAATCAAGGGAGGAGGGCACAATAAAGGCATTTTAAAACATATAAAGTTTCAAGAACTTCATCTGCCAGGCAACCTTCTTCAAGATATTATTGGAAAAAGTGCGCTACCAAAACAAGAGCACAAACCAAAACAACAAGGGGAAAAATGGGTTCCTGAAAACAAGGAATTTCAACTAGGACACAGAAAGAATTCCAAGAATGATGCCAAGACAACAGTGTGGCACGCTTGGGGAGCAACTAGCCCAGAGGCGTGGCAGACTCAGGGCTCAAGGAGGGATGTCCCAAATAAGTTTAAAAAAATATGGAGAGGACCTGATGGATTTGACAGATGTTGAAACCTGGAAACTTTGCAGCTCTCTTGGAAAGAAGTATGGACAAGGATTAGTGATAGATACATAGTAAATTAAGGAAACAAAAACAGGCACAATTATATTAATTCCAGGAAAAAGAAAAAGTTGTATAAAAAAGAAAATACATTTATAGTGCAATATGTAGCTCAGCTACAAATAACTACACAGTCACAACAATGTACACATTAATGGATTTAACCAAAAGTTGTGAGATAAATATATTGGGAGGATGGAGTAGGAAAGTATGTGGGGGGGGGGAGAGTGGATAGAGAGGAGTGGAGGATTGGTAAAAGGGTTAAGTCCTTATCTTCCATAGTAAGAAGGTAACAGACAATGTCTAAAATTGAAAAATCAAAAAATTGCAGTATAAACATGCTCTTTATAGATATGGCAATAAATCCCCCAGAAAACAGCTAAAAGAATTGGAAGTGATTGCTTCTGGGAGGAAAGTCTGGCGATGGGGAGGGATGCGGCCCTGGGTTGCTGTTATTCCTTGTAAGCCTTGCAGTGCTGTTTGAATTTTTAAACTGTGTGCATGTATTATTTTGATAGCAAGTAAGATTACATTTAAAAAGTAAATTAACAGGTGAATTAACTAGTGTTCTTCCCATTAAAGGAAATAGGAAATGTCATTCGTAATCTAGCACCTCAACTATTTTCTCCCATGAGGAGCCGATGTTGTGGTTTCTTGGGTAGAGATTTAGATGAGGTCTTTTGCTTCCTTGTTTCAATTCTGCTTTTTTTTTTGCTTTTTTTTTTTTTTTTGAGACGTAGTCTTGCTATGTCACCTAGGCTACAGTGCCTTGGGGTCAGCCTAGCTCACAGCAACCTCAAACTCCTGAGCTCAAGCAATCCTCCTGCCTCAGCCTCCCAAGTAGCTGGGATTAGAGGCACACGCCATCACGCCTGGCTAATTTTTCTATTTTTAGTAGAGATGGGGGTCTCGCTCCTGCTCAGGCTGGTCTTGAACTCCTGACCTCAAGGGATCCTCCTGCCTTGGCCTCCCAGAGTGCTAGGATTACAGGCGTGAGCCACTCCACCCAGCCTCAATTCTTTTCTTTCTTTATTCCTTGTTTGTTTGTTTTGAAGGTAGGGAAGTCATAGACAGTAATAAGATAGATAAATTGATTGAATGATGGATAAGGTCTCATTTGAAATGGTCTTTGAGTTGCAGCCCCGGAGGCCTCTCCTCCTGTGAATAGGCAGTAGGCATATCAAGCTTTGTTAGTGGAAAACATAGTCAAAGAATTTGTATGTGCCTTTGATCCAGGAATTCCACTTTTAGACATTTACCTAAAAGAAATAATCATGGAGTTTTCCAGAGACATACACTCAAGGATGGTCGTCATGTCAATGCTTATAAAAACCAAAACAGAAAAATTGTAATTAAAAAAGCCTAGAGCTCCTCGGAGAAATGGCTAATTCTAGGACTTGGGCAGGGAAAATATAATAGAAGATGTGCCTAGAACATCTTGTAGTACCAGAAATTAGGGAAATGTTTAAAAATCAAAAGGATAGGTAATGTCAATGGGACACAGGAACCTGTCTGGAAAAGTTCCCAATGGCCAAAACTGGAACAATTTAAGAAATAAAGTAAATAATGAGCACTGGATTATCATGCAAAGTATAAAATAAATATGCAGCAGTTCACACTAATATAAATGAATGATTGAATAAATAAATGAAGAGACAAATTTTCCTTACAGTAAAATTATAAATGGTACCTGTAGATACTTCTCTCTCCAAGAAGTGAAGCTTAATTCTTTCCCTGACTTAATGACTCACTTCCAAAGAAGGAAGTAGGGAAGAGAAAAACCGTAATTTTACAGTGGAAAAACCTGGCAACCATCACCTTAATCAATCGATGAAGGTTAACATCACCAGTGACGTTACATGGATATCACCAACTCCTAATATAATGTGACAAGAAAATCACTTCATTTCTGCAGTTTTCTTTCCAAAAACCCACAATGCCAGTCTAACAAGGAAAGCATCAGACAAATCCAAGTTGGTGGACATATTCTATTGCATGCTATTCAGTATCCTCAAGATTGTCAAGGTCATGAAAAAGAAGAAAAGACTGAGAAAATGTCACAGACCAAAGGAGACTGGGAAGATATGACAACCCCATGCAGTAAGGTACCCTGCACAGGATCCTGGAAAAGAAACGACATCAGTGGAAAAACTGGTGAAATCCAAATGAAGTCTGGAGTTCAGTTACTAGTGATGTACCAGTATTGATTTTTTAGTTTTTGCAAATGCACCAAGATAATGTAAAATGTCACCAATGGGGGAAAACAGTAAGGGGTACTCAGGAACTCCCTATACTACCTTTGCAACTTTTCTATAAATCTAAAGTTATTCCCAAATATAAAGTTTATTTTAAAAATCCAGAAAGTGTAACAGGGCCTCTGCCTGAGTAAACAGGTTTACCTGGAGTACTGGTATTGGTTTTCAAAATCACCGAATATTTTTTAACATCATAAAATACAGAATTTTAAAGCTAGAAGGTACCTTAGAAATAAGTCCAAACCCTTCACTTTTTAGAGATAAGAAAACTTAATCTCTGATTCACCCAAGGGTAACATCATTAGTAGCAGAGCCAAGATTAGAAACTACCCAGGTCTCAAGATTCCCAGCTAAAATGTACAGAAATACTATGGGGTCAACTCCTGCTTTGGAGAAACACAGACCAAAATAATAGGAATCAGAATATAAAAGTTAAAAATCATTATGCATTATGTTTCCAAAGTTTACAGCTGAGACTTCCAGTTTCTGGTTCCCCAGGTAAGGAGCTTAGAAGGTGTCACTCTGTCCTAACAAGTAAAAAGCTGAACAGACTGGAAATCAACAATTCTTGCTAGATCTATCAGAGAAGCAAGGTGACAGGGCAAACCGCTACCCCTAAAATTGGAGAGACAGACAAGTGGATACAGGGAATCACAACTTACCGCAGCAGAAACCCATTTCCACAGGAATCAGTACCAGGGTAGGAAAACCTGAACTGTAACAGTTGAACTGCTGGAGGCTCAATGTGGAAACGTATGAAGGTTAAAAACTGCAGAGAGACTCAGTCTTAAGGAGGCCCTCACACTTTGTGAGTTTTACCTCCAGGAGCTCTACCAAGTTTCTCATGGCAAAGACTGGAGAAAAATGCCCTCAGCCTTCTGGCAAGTGAGAGAGAAAGTAACCATTTTGAAATATACCAGAGCATTTTGTTCTTAGCAAGGCCTGCCCTCAAGAGAGACTATTTTACCAGAGCGTAATGGGAAAGGAAAATACCTAACTACAGACCCCTCTGGCCATCCTGTATCACCTAGGATGGGGGGAAAAAAGAAAAAACTGAGAATCACTTGTTAAGTTCACAGTCCAGAAGCACGTGCTCACTAAAAGACAGACCTAAACACAGGGCTTTGAAACATTTCCCTCCTTTCATACCTTACCACCACATCTCTAAAGGTCTGGTTACCACAGTTCCTTTTACCCAGTACATCATGTCCACCTTTCAACAGAAAATTACAAGGTATACTAAAAGGCAAAAAAAAACACAGTTGAAAGAGACAGAGAAAACATCAGAACCAGACCCAGATACGGCAGGAATGTTGGAATCAGCAGACCATGAGTATGAAACAACTATGACTAAGCTGCTAAGGGCCCAAATGGAAAAAGGTAATATGCAAGAACAGATGGATGATGTAAGCAGAGAGATGAAAATGCTAAGCAAGAATAAAAAAGGAATTCTAGAGATTAAAAACACTGTAACAAAAATGAAGAATGCCTTTGATGAGCTCATTAGTAGCGTGGACATGGCTAAAAAGACTATCTGAGCTTGAGGATATGAAAATAGAAACTTACAAAATAGAAATGCAAAAAGAAAATAAAGAAATAAATAATAACAGAATGTCTAAGAACTGTGAGACAACTGCAAAAGGTGTTACATACTTGTATTGGGAATACCAGAAAGAAAAAAGAACAGAAGCAATATTTTAAGCAATAAAACTGAGATTTCCCCCAAATTAATGTCAGATACCACAGCAGAGATCCAAAAAGCTCAGAGAATACCAAGCAAAATAAATTCCAGAAAAACTATACCTAGGCATATCATTCAAACTGCAGAAAATGAAAAACACAGAAAAAATCTTGAAAGAAGCCAGAGGAGGGGGGTAAACACCTATAGAGAAGCAAAGAATTACATCCAACTTCACCTCAGAAATCATGCAAATAAGAAGAAAGTGGAGTGAAATATTTAAAGTGTTGAGAGGGAAAAAACACCAACCTAGAATTCTGTATTCTGTGAAATTATCCTTCCAAAGTGAAGGAGAAATAAAGACTCTCGGACAAAAATTAAGGGAATTTATTGCCAGTAGACCTGCCTTGCAAGAAATGTTAAAAGAAGTTCTTCCAAGAGAGGAAAATGATATAGGTCAGAAACTCAGATCTACATAAAGAAAGAAAGAACATTAGAGAAGAAATAATGAAGGTAAGATAAACACTTTTTTTTTCTTACTGTGAATTGACCCAACAGATAAAACAATAATAGCAACAATGGAGCCAAGCACAATGACACATGCCTGTAGTCCCAGGTACTCCATAGGCTAAGGCAGAAGGATCACTTGAGCCCAGCCTGGGCAACATAGTGAGAACGCATCTCTAAAAATAAATAAATAATAGCAACAATGTATTTAATTATTATAGTTTATACATAAGTGAAATGATACAAAAGATTAGAGAGAGGAATTAGAATTTTTTTGTTATTCTAAGATACTTGCTCTTCCTGTGAAGCAGTATAGTATTATTTGAAAGTGGACTTGGATTAGTTATAAATGTATTTTGCAAACTCTGGGGCAACTGCTATAAAAAAAAAAAGTTAAAAGTATAATTAATATGCTAAGAAAGAAAAGAAAATGGAATCATATAAAATGATCAATTAAAGCCACATAAGGCAGGAAAGGAGTGGAAAACAACAGTAAGAAGAACAACAAATAAAAAATGGTATTATAACAAATATGGTATATGTTCATCTAACTATAATATATAATAATTTCATTAAATGTCAAGGGTCTAAATACACCAATCAAAAAACAGAGAGAGACTGTCAGAGTGGATCAAAAAATAAGGCCTAACTATATGTTGTCTATACGAAACGCACTTTAAATATAAAGCCATGTATATATTAAAAGTAAAGGGATGGGGAAAGATATACCATGTTAACACTAATCAAAAGAAAGTGGGAATAACCACATTAATTTCATACAGAGCAGACTTCACAGCAAGGAAGGTTATCAAGGATAAAGTGGGGCATTATATAATGGTAAAGGGGCCAGTTCTCCAAGAAAACACAATACTCCTTAATTTGCATGCCCCTAACAACAGAGCATCAAAGTACATGAGGCAAAAAGGAAAATACAAGGAGAAATAAAAGAATCCACTACAATAGTTGGAGACTTCAATGCCCCTCTATCAGAAATGGACAGATCCAGTAGGCAGAAAATCAGTAAATACACAGTTGAACTCAGAAGTCAAAGTTGCAGAACGCTATCTTCATCCTTTAAAAAGGAGCAGGCATTCACTGCCAATATTCAAGATCTGCCACAGAGAACTTAACAGGGAGTGGAAAACATGTTTTCTGCCACTGACTGCACTACCCCCTCCTAAAGCACTCCAGAAACACTGGACATGTTTCTTTTTCTCAAAACTAAAGAAAACATTGTTCACTTCCTACAGAAACAAGCAATGTTTTCTGAAATCCTAATTTTCTTTCCACCATGATTTCCAGGACCACAAAGAGCACTGTAACAAGATTACAAAAGAAATAAATCCTTCCCCTCCCCCCTTCCCCTTTTTCTAACCTAATTTGTATTAATGGTATAATTCCAAAATCCTAAATGCACTGATCATGGCTAAGATCCAGGCCAATATAAACATGGGTAAAGTGGATCCCGTGATGGGCACATTCGTGTAAAAGGGAAGATCAACGTGAACTGGGAGGGGGTCAACTTGAGCACGCAGGGCTCACTGAAGCCGGGGCAGCAGAAGCATGCTGATGAGGGCTAAACTAGGTGGTGGCAGCAGGAAAGATGGGGACAATCTGAGCATGCAACAGAGGACACGACAGAGTACAATATCAGACAAAACTGACTGGAATGGATTATTAATACAAGTGAATAAAGTAACACTGAGGTTGGAGGAGGAGAGACTCAATCCAGGCACTCCAGCCTTTCAACTCAAGTCCAGAAACATAACTCAGTGTCAGGTTCTGTGCTTGCCACTGTGGAAGCAAAACTAGGTAAAGAGGGGGCCCCACCCAGGAAAAGTCCACAACTTAAGTAGGAGAACAGACTTGAAAATAAAGTGCTGTAAATGAAAATGCAAGTGCTGTCAAAGAGGTGTGCATAAAGTGCTACAGGAAATGGGAACCATTAATTCCACCCTAAGGGAAGTGGATCCCAGAAAGTCACTTAGAGAAAGGGACATTTTAGCAGAATACGTTATTTGGAAGTAAATGTACAAAATAATAAAATAACAAATATTCCTGGTAGAGGTGTGGAATATCTAGACATTTACTGGTACCTGGAATGGGGCCTCAAAGCCATGCTGGTACCCCCTGACTATACCTCTCATAGTGGGTCCAATAGTCACCCTGTGAAGATATGTCCACTTGCTACCCCCAAATATGACCTTATTTGGAGTAAGGGTGTTTGCAGATGAAGTTAAGAAAAGGATTTCAAAATGTGATCATCTTGGATTAGGGTAGGCTCTAAATCCAATGTTCTTATAGGAGACAGAAAAGAAGAGACAGACCCAGAGAGACAGAAGGGAAAGCTCTGCGACTAGGAAAGCAGAGACTGACATGATGTGTCCACAAGCCAAGGAGGGCCAAGCACTGCCAGAGCCACCAGAAGCTAGAAGGCATGGAACAGATGCTCCGTCCAACACTCCAGAAGGAACCAACCCTGCTGACAGCTTGATTTTGGACTTTTGGCCTCCAGAACTGTGAGAGAATAAATTTCTGTTGTTTTTAGCCACCAAGTTTATGGTAATTTGTTACAACAGTCCTAGGAAACTGATACACACGCCCATCCAGATTGGATCCCAGGTTACATGTGATTCATAGACCAGGCTGACCCATCGAGTTCTCTCACCTGGGAGCATGGAAGGAGTCAGTTGGGTGGCGCTGGCCAGTGGGGCCAACAGGTCATGGGTGCTGGCAGCCATGTTTAGACATGCAAGAAAAGAAAGCAGGTGAAGAAGGGAGTTAAGGGAAGCAAAGAGAAGCAGCGGTGGGAGTCCACGTGATGACGGACAGTTGAATACCTGACTTCCCAGCTGATCACGTGGACCATGTGAGACCCTGCTGTATTTGTTCCCTGCCTGTGGATGTCCATGACATTGCCTATTCTGTCACTGCAATAAACTGCTGAGTACTAAGGTTAGATTGAAAAAGATTTTGACCCTTACAACAAAGGCTCCCTGGTTTAACAACAATGCTTAGGAGTAACTTGGTTTTAAGAAACATGAGGAGATGGAAACAAAATGAAAATTACTAAACATATGAATAAAATCAAAGTGTAAATTGATCTGGAAAGAAAACACGTAACAAGTGGGAAATTTTAGCAATAAAAGGGCTTTCTGAATAGAAGGCAAGCAGGTTTTCTTTTATAATACAACTTGCTGACTGTTTCAGGCCTCAGATTACATATTCCAATCAGGGGAAAGGATGACAAAAGGAGAGAGTATCAAATGGACCAGAGACTAAAACAAGCATAGCTCTAATGACAAGCATGTACTCCCTCCATGGAGTAGGTCTTGTGGTCTCTCTGCCTTGAATCAGGTCTCAGTATCCTTTTTTTTTTTGAGACAGAGTCTTGCTCTGTTGCCCCAGCTAGAGTGCGGTGGTGTCATCATAGCTCACAGCAACCTCAAACTCCTGGGCTCAAGCAATCCTCCTGCCTCAGCCTCCTGAGTAGCTGGGACTACAGACGCACCCCATCACACCCAGCTAATTTTTTCTATTTTTAGTAGAGATGGGGTCTCACTCTTGCTCAGGCTCGTCTAGAACTCCTGACCTCAAGCAATCTTCCTGCCTCGGTCTCCCAGAGTGCTAGGATTACAGGTGTGAGTCACCATGCCTGGCCTAACCACTGCTTCTGACACTGACTTGCCCCAAAGGTGGGACAAGGGATAGATGACATAGTGGTAACAGCAATCTTCTCCAGGTCATTCTTTCGAAATCTGCAGGATGTGTGAGGGGCAAAAGAAGTAAGAATTTATGTGTTACAAAGTAAGCCCTGTCATAAAGTGGAACATGAGAGCTGATTTCAATACACACACTCTGTATTTATCTTAAGGGTCCAAGCAGCAGATAAAAATAAATAAAGGTCTAGGTCTAAATAGTATGGAAGTATAGAATCCAAACACAGCTTTTATTATTATTGGTGTGCTTAATATATTCACTGTCAGCAAATCAGCCTTGGCCAAGTAGAGCTGAAGCCAGAGCACATAGGACTCGAATTGCAATTTATCAAAGAATTTCAAAAGAATAAAAAAAAACAATTAACACAGATAGCCATTACATCTTGCTACACCGATCAAATAAAAAACTGAAAGATATTTATGCAAATAAAAGGTATCTTGAAGACACTAAGAACACAAATTAACCAAGTTGGGATGAAGGTCTCTTTCATGTCAGATTTATGTATACACTCACCTTGTTATCATCGTGTGTGTGTGTACGTGTGTGTATGTGCTGTTTTGTAAGAAGCAATTCTATGAGATTCTACATTAATTATAATGGAGACTTCGTGTTCCATTTTATGATATAACCTTTATCTTTAAGATTACTTATACTAGTGTTTGTGAAAAATATCTTTTGCATATTCAATGTCATAGAAAATTGACTTCAGACTTCTGCTTAGAATGTAGAAAACTGAAAAAGAACATTGCTTCCACCTTAACAACTAACACAAGATCATATACAAAACTTTTCCTGAGATGGGATTCCAAGCAACCAATAAAATGAATTCTGAAGAGGGATAACTGCCTGCAAGGAAAGCTAGAACATATGAGCTGCTTCACCTTTGGCAAGCACAGGGGAAGGAAGTGGCTACCATACAAGATGGTTAAGAGGTCAGCAATACTTGTAATGAATTCTTAAAGCCAAGAGTGGGCTAGCATGCCTGTTTCAAATAGCTGGGAGACACAGACACAAGCTCTTTACCAAAGTCCTTTACTAAGTGTTCACCAGAAAGATTGGGAGCATGACAAGGGACCAGACTCCCCTCACCATCCCCTCAGTGGAGGAGAGGAGCAAGATGTGATCAGTTGGCAAAAGCAGAGGGCAAGAAACCCTCACACCTCCAGGGTGCAAACTCCACTGCTTCCTTAGGGAAATAAAAGCAAAATCTATCTGCTTCTGGGAGGGAGCAGGAAATCCTCTCACCCAGGACACAGGCAAAGATTCATTTGCCACTGGGGGAGGGTAGAAGAAACCCTGTACTCACAGGAAAACAGCTCAGGCCCAGGATCCTATACTTCTATTCAGAAGATATCTGCTACCACTGGGAGAAACAGAAAACTCTTTCTAGCCCAAGACCAACTGCAGATACAAGGCAGAGTTTGGCTGCCCAGAGGAGTGTCCTGGTGTATTCCCCTCCTTTAAATATGGATTTGTCCTATGACTTGTTTTAACCAGAATGGAGCAGAAGTAAGATTGTGATAGTTCCAGATCTAAAAATTGAGAAGTTTTAGCTGCTTCCATTTTTGCATTCTTGGGTGTCCTGAATTGACGTGTAAGAAATACATAGAGAAGAGACCCTGAGACTGCACAGAGGAGAACCAAGACAACATATATGGGTGCCAGTTGAGTTATTCTAGCCAGCCACCAGTCATTGGAGCCATCCTAAGACAGTAGATACTTCAGTAAAAAAGCCATCTTGGACATTTTAACCCAACAGACATCACATGGAATGGAGACAAGCCACCTGCTGTGACTTGTCTGAATTCCTAACCCATAGAACTGTAAGAAATATTAATAAAATGGCTAATGATTTAAGCCACTACATTTGTAATAGTTTTTAATGCAGTGATACAGAACTGAAATAGAGAGATGACTATTTTTTGGTTAACAAGTCTTACAGAACTTTTGACTCCTTAAATGCTTGTACGTATTTTAGTTGATTTTTTTTTTTAAATTTTAAGGTAAAAATAAAAGAGGATCAACTAAACTGCTGGTGACCTAATATACTCTTAGTTAAATAGGGTTGCTCTTATTAAACACTTGGTACACACTTTTTAAGTACAAAAAAAAATAGTTTTGGAGAAGAAATTTCTCACTATTGGCTAACATTTATAGGGAAAAAAATAAAAAAAAATAGAAGTATGACAAGCATACCAGTGTTTTGATGTTTCAAAGCTTAAAAAAGAAAAAGAAAAAAAGAAAAATCAATTCTATTTCACTTGACTACTTACAAAAGGCTCCTTCCATTTAGGCCATAAATGCTTGGTTCTGTCAAGTATATTTTTTAAATGTACAATTATTTCTTGTTCAAATTCTCATATTTACCTGTCTTGCAATAAAATATGCTTTATAACCCTCACCCAATAAGATTTGGATTTCTAAAAAAAAAAAAAAAAAAAAAAAAACAAAGTCACAGATTGGGGGGAAGGTGAGCTGAAAGGAGGCGAGGAAGATGAGAAATCTTTCTGCTTTATTAAAGAAATCTGTCAGTAACTGGCAATTAAAAGTAAGACTAAGGATTCCAAACTCTGTAGGTCCAGTGGTCTTCTGCTTGAAGAAACTAAGAGTATTATCTCAGTTACATGGAGCAACATGAGAGCAACGCAAGCCAAGAGTAAGTAGAATAGGGGTGTTTGCAAAAACAATTAGCACTTTCACTGACAAGTTGGGCAGAAAATGGGAGGGTGTGAGTATAAATCAATCCTTCAGGAGATCTTATAATCAAGGAAAGCAAAAATTTCAAGAGAGAGCTTGTTAACATGTTAGGGCAATAACAATAATTAAATGGTGTCTAAGAGGTTTTCCTCTCTAAACCTTGTCCAACAGGATAATTCTGAGATGTTAATTAACCTTCCACTGTCTTATTTTTCCAATCTTCTCCATTATAAACAAGAAGCCAGGATCTTTGTTATTCAACTCAGGAATGTGCACAGACTGGAAATGTCTATTTGAAGTCAATGATTCAACAGTGAAACCCTGTTTTGGTCTTTGGGGACAGCCCAGATTAATGAAGGAGGTACCTCAGGAAATGGAGAGGGCGGCAGAGAGTAAGAATTAAAAAAAAAAAAATCCCACCTAACCCTAGACTGGGTATAGGTCAGGGATTTGTAGGTTCCAATAATCTGGTGGCCTATGGCCCTCTCAGCGTCCCGCTCCAAAGAGGATGACTTGGAGGGTACACCTAGGGTGGCCAGGCCTTGGGAGCAAGAGCTCTCGGCCTTGGCAAAGACTCCCTGCCCCAGTATGACATGGTAGCAGAGCCAGTGGCACGGAAGGCATTGACCATGGAGGCTGAAGCACCACATCTATCTCAGCACTGAGCAATGTGGACAGGTGATCGATAACTGAAGGGCTTCCCAGGGCTTTTGTGGTGGTGCTTGTGATCCTGGAACCTCAGCACAGCCATGGGTGTATGTGTCAGGGTGAGGGTGATCCCCAATAATGACTGAGATCAAACTTCCAACTATTCCAATAGGATGTGGATTGTCAGATTCAAGTTGAATTTTTAAAGGTGCGATATTACATTCAAGAGATATGGAATAGTGCTGGTCATGGTGGTTCTTGCCTATAATCCCAGCACTTTGGGTGGGTGAGGCAGGAGGACCACTTGAGGCCAGAAGTTCAAGACTAGCCTGGGCAACGTAGCAATTTAAAAAAAAAATATATATATATGTGTACACTTTTTTTCCTTTAATTAGCTGGGCATGGTGGCATGTGCCTGTAGTGCCAGCTACTTATGAGGCTGAGGTGGGAGGATCAGTTGAGGTCAGGAGTTCAAGGTTGCAGTGAGCTATGATTGTGCCACTGTACTCCAGCCTGGGCAACAAAGTGAGACTCTGTTTCTACAAAAAAAAAAAAAAAAAAAAAAACCAAGAGAGAAAGAGAGTGATGTGGAATAGGATTCACAGCCATACTTTTTCTAAATTGTATATCATTCATGTATGAATAATAATTTACATTCTGTGGCAGACAGCTTCTAAAATGTCTCCCATTTCACACTTTTGTGTAATGCTCTCTCTTGAGCATGGTTTTGAACTAGTGACTCATTTCTAACAAATATTATAGAATACAGCAAAAGTGATGGGAATGTCACTTCTGAGATCAGGTTATGAGACCGTAACTTGTCTTTCTCACACTCTCTCTAGCCCTCTCGCTGGTCCACTCTGAGGAGGCAGCCGCCATGTTGTAAACTGCACTGTGGAGAAGCACATATGGCAAGGAACTCAGGACGGCCTTTGGTCATGAGAAACTGAGACCCTTAGTCCAACAACCCACAAGGAACCGAATCTTGCCAGCAACCACTTGCGTGAGCTTGGAAGCAGATCCTTTCCCAGTCAAGCCCATAGATGACTGCATTCGACTGCAGCCTTGTGAGAGATCCAGGACCAGAGGACCCAGCTAAGCCTTGCCCAGATTCCTAACTCACAGAAAAGGTGAGATGATGTTTTCTACCACTTGGCTGTGGGGTAATTTATTATGCAATTGATAATTAAAACAGATTTCAAGAAAATAGAAAACAAAGAGGTGGTAACATACACCTATCTATACATGCTATCTGTATCTAAAGTCTAGCCAGTGGTTCTTTTTTTTTAATTTTTTTAATATTCTCTCCTGTTTTTATTTATTTTTATTTTTATTTATTTATTTATTTTTTTTTTTTGAGAGAGAGTCTCACTCTGTTGCCCAGGCTACAGTGAGTGCCGTGGCGTCAGCCTAGCTCACAGCAACCTCAAACTCCTGAGCTCAAAGGATCCTCCTGTCTCAGCTTCCCGAGTAGCTGGGACTACAGGCATGCACCACCATGCCCGGCTAATTTTTTCTCTATATATTTTTAGTTGTGTATATAATTTCTTTCTATTTTTTAGTAGAGATGGGGTCTCGTTCTTGCTCAGGCTGGTCTTGAACTCCTGAGCTCAAACGATCCGCCCACCTCGGCCTCCCAGAGTGCTAGGATTACAGGCGTGAGCCACCGCGCCCGGCCTAGCCAGTGGTTCTTGAGCTGGGATGCACATCAGAATAACCCAAGGCTAAGGGGAGTGTTAGAAGGGAGAAATACATGAAAGAGGTAAAGAGGGGTAATAAAAAGGGAAGACAGAGTCCATTTCAAGAAGTTCCATGCCTGAGCCTCTGGTTTAGCCCTTGGCAGATGGGGCTGTCAGGGCCACTGTCCCAGGATTTGGTCTACAAATCTTTTTGCTATAAAAATGCTCTGGCTTGCCAAATTTCCTATGTGGTCCCTTAGGATCCTTAGGTTTCCTGCCCCTGTCTACCATTTGAATTTGGCTTCCAAATTACATTCAAGACAAACAGTGCAGAGGAACACCATTGTAATGTCATCGGAATCTTACCCCCATCCTTGTTCCTGGGCAGGTTTAACAGTTAGATTTTGGGGAAATGGCTCCAGGTGGATCTTGCAAAGCACACAGAACATTCCATGGTTTAATGTATTTGTTCTTCCCTGGCAGAGCTTATGAAACGGCTCACAGCAGACCTGACACAGTCCAGTAAAATGACCCATTTCACATCTGAAGTCTCTTCACAATTCCTTCCACTTAGACCTATCCGCTGGCCAAATGAGTGAAGTTTCACTTTCAGTCATGTCACTCATTTCCCAAAACTCCTGAGCAAGACTTCAAGCAGTTCCCAGAAAGGCTTGTCATGATTAGAGGTTCTAACAATCCCTGGAAAAGGTAAACACCACGGGGGGAGGAGGGGGAAGGACATAAGACCTGATAGGTTTTTTTTAGACTATGTTGACCTTTACAGAATAAGGGCCTTTCGTCAAGAAAATAAAAAAGAAACAAACTATATCCTCCTCAGGTGGCTGAGAAAGCATGGACTTGGTCCTGGGAAGCTCACCAGAACGTGTTAGGAAGGCAAAAAATGGAGATGCCAAAGACATAAACTGCCAAACTCTAGATCTGATGTAGACACTGTTTATGATGATAAGAGAATATAAAAGGATACTGTATCTCATCAAACCTAAGACTTTTTGGTGGTGGTACTTTCTTGATTTTACCCAAAAGTGTTAAGGGAAGCTTTTCACTCAGCTAGATCACAACTGTTACTTGGCTGACAGCAATTATAAGACATCAATTGCAAAATGCATCCTGCTTTCAGATAAATTAAAATGTGGGAAAATGTTCATCTGAGAAGAGATAAGAGTAGGTTTGGGCCTTGACAATAGAAGTGATTTCTACTTTAGGAGTTTGGTTCCTGGCCAAAAAACCTGTGTGATTTTTCAGGCCTGATCATAGATTACAAACGCTTTACTTGGCAGGCCTCACGGGGGAAAGCTGCCCTCCCCACATCAGACTTAATGCACTCCCGGTGCACTGCAGTTTCTGGAAGTCATTGCCGGCCATGCTCAGTGGCCTCCATTATGGAGGGTTCCTTATCAAGAACACTTGAAGGCAATTTTCTTCACTCTGACTCAGTTCTTAGTACTTAGTACACTCCTAGCCCTTGTCTCTACTTCTCCTAAGCCCTGGGTCCATAAAACTGCCCAAGCCTTTTTTGGGGGGGCTCTCTTGATAGTGAGATAAAACCCTAACATCCGTGCTGATCCATCTGATCTTCGGCCAGACGGCCATCCCATAGGGGAAATGGAACAGGGGAGTAGGTGCTTTCTCCGGTTTAGACTCTTGTTTGTATTAGTACTACTGCAGTAACTGATGAAAGGCTTGAGTATCACTTTCATTTTGACTTGCCCTTTAATCCAGCACTTCAACAATTCTTGGAAGTTCAGGGCTCTCCAGCTTAGCTGAAGAGAGCTGACATTACTCAAGTCAAGCAGAAGGCAGTAAAGCAATCTGAGCACAGAGCATGCGAACAGTCAGAGGTTCTTATCTATTAGCCAGGATTTCCATATTGTTCTTGTTTTCTGTGTACTCAGGCAAATGTTAAGCAACTGCCACTTATAAAACACTGAGTTGGATGTGCTAAACGTGATGAAATACATTAATCAAATGGGAAACAATTCACAACACTGTAGACATATACCATTGGGATGATAAAATATTTGGTTCTTATGAGTGAGAAAGGAATTCAGGGAAAGGAGGGAGCAATGTGAACTACAGTAATCAAGAAAGGCTTTGTGAAAGAAGGTCAACTTGAGTAGAGCACTGAACTAGCAAAATTTGGGTAATTAGTGGAAAAAACATGGGCATTAGGGTATAAGATTCACATTCTCAAAGAATATAGACTCCTTTTTTCACAGTGAGGAACATTTTGAAGGTTGATATTAATTAGTGGTGTATGCCCTTATAACAATAAAAATTTCTTCTGTAGAGTGGCATGGAATACAGAATAGGACATATAATTATTTCTCAGAATTTCAACATTGTTTTGACTACATTCATTTTCCTGTCATCTGTATTCCCCAAATCCAAACCAATGGATTACAGAAAGGACAGCTTAAAGTTTTGCCCCAAAGTTGTTTAGTTAATCCATTACATGGCTATTAATATGCAATTTGACCAGAATTGTCAGGCACTGGGCTAGAAAGAGGCATTCCCAAAAGGTAGAGCCATTCTGTTCTAAATAGCCATACTCTGAATGCTTATTAGGAATAATTAAGTTATGGAAATAAAGATTTAGCTTAGAAAACCTGGCTTCCCTCTAGCTGTTCAATTAAATTAGCCTATTTATTAAGTCCCACTTTCAACTCTGCCTATTATAGACATTTTTAAACCAGGCTTGATAATATTTTCAACCCACAAATATTTTTGGAGTACTTTCTGAACGCCAGGCAGAAGTCCCTGCCTTCCTAGAACTCACAGTGTAAACTTAGTCTAGACTCCAGAATTGTACTGTTGATATGATAGCCACTAGCCATATGTGGCTATTGAGCACTTAAAATGTGGCTAGTGCAATTAAGAAACTGAATCTTATTTAAGTAAATTTTATTTACTTAATCTAAATTTAACTTTAAAAAGACTCGATTCAGCTATTGAAAAACTTTTCAACTATGTTTAGAACAACTTGAGTATGTGATTCTACTTTATAACTATCCATTTTATAAGATTTAAATACAGACCAAGTATTTCCAATAACAGCACCCACATTGAGATGTAAGCATAAAATGTGCACTGGATTTCAAAGATTTTACACAAAAATGTAAAATACCTCAATAATTCTTGTATTGACTACATGTTGAAATTACAATATTTGGGATATACTGATTACACATGTGGCTCACATTACATTATATTTTTACTGGACTGCTCTAGAGCAATGATTTACACAAGAAAAGCTTAGACAACATAGGGCCACTTAATTATAAGACGTAAAAATTGGGGAAGCTCTACTGCACCTCAACTCATGATCATTTTCTTCCTGTTCTTTTTGTCTTCTTCCTTTCCTCCCTCTAACAATGATGCACACAGAACTTTTAAGAGCTAGAAAGACTGATGACCCAGGGTTTAAATGATTTAGGGCAGTCTCTCTCTTATTGATAGAGATTTTAATTACAAAAAACAGTATTATGACTTGGCAACCCCAGTATATTAGGAGTATCTTAGTAGCTCTAAGGGAAAGATGTCAAATAGCTTTGCATTTCCCCATGGAAAGTTTTTTGTAGAAGTTTTCTAAATAAGTCACTAAAAACTACTTAATATTTTTTAAAAGTTTTTAAAATCCTTAGTCCCAAAATATGAATGAAAGACGAAGTAATTTTACTACTTTATTCTAAATTGCATTTATTTAAAAAAAATCAGATACTAGATTTTAAAATCATAATGAATGGAGAAGTACTTTCACCCAAGGATTTTAAGCCATCACAGAATGGATTTATTATCTTAATGACTGCTGTGGTCATTCTCCAATTCCTACAGCATATTCATGCAGCAGAAAACAGAGAATGAGAAGATATCTTATTTAAGAACTCTTAGCAGTTTACATAGATTCCTTGCTATTTGAAGCAGATCAAGAGGTCTTTGTCCTGACTCAATTTAGTACAGAAATCCATTGACCATTCTGGAGAACATCTCCTTTCATCAGTATTGGCAGAGACTGCTAGCCAATTCCCAGCTTTAGAAGCACACAGATAAGGCTACATCTCCCAGTCTTCCTTATAGTTAGATGTGACCAAGTTCTCAACAGAGGAATGTGAGAAGGCTATTTCCTTGCCTGACCCATAAAAATCTTCCAGAAGTCCACTTCCCCTCTCCCCCAATCTTGTTTCCCTTTCTCTGGTTTGATGAAGAGAAGCATAAAGACCTTAGAAACCGTACACCAAAGACTGCAGAGCCAAAGGGTGGGAAGGAGCCTGGATTCTTACATAACTGCTAGAGAGGTCATCTACCTACCAAGAACACCCCCACAGGTCAGGTGAGAAAAAAACATACCTTTATTGCGTTAAGCCACTGAAGTTTTGGGGTTTGTAAAAGCAGCAAGTGTCAACCCTAAAGATCCAATCAGTGACCCAAAGGACTTAGCCTAAGGATACACTATTTTCACAATTCTTGGGATCACCACTGAGCAGCAAGACAGCACCCCATCCTGTGAGTTCGTCTTTTCTCCTCCCCCTTTTTACTACTGGCAGCTATAGTGTTTGCAAGACTGTGACTGGATGGACATGTAAACAGGTGAAGACAGAAATGGCCAATAAGCATATGAAAAAGTGTCCAACATCACTAATCATCAGGGAAATATAGAACGACAGTAAATGGCTAGAATTAAATCCACCAGCAATACCAAGTAATGGTGAGAATATGGAATGAATGGAACACTCTTATAATGCTGGTGGCTATATTAAATGGTGCAAGCATTCTGGAAAATTCTTTAGCTGTTTCTAGTGAAGTTAAACCCTATTATCGAGCAATTCCACTCCTAGGTAAATGCACAAGAAAACTGAGTCCTTATGTTGCGAAAAAGAGTTGTAGAAGAATATTCACAGAAGCTTTATTCATAATAGTCAAAAACAATCCAAATACCCATCAACAGAAGACTGCAAAACAATTTGTAGTATATTCAAACGACAGAATACCACACAAGAATAAAAAGGAATTACTGATACACAAAACATGGATGAATCTCACAGATATTATGTTGAATAAAAGCAGCGAGACACAAAAAGGAGCATACTCCATGATTCCATTTATATGAAGTACAAGAACAGGCAAATCTAATTTATGGTGACGAAAACCAGAATACTGGTTACCTACAGGCAAGGGAGTAGACTGGAAAATGGCACGAGGGAACTGTCTAGGGTGATAAAAATGCTCCATTATCTCGATTTGGGTGATGGTTATAAGGAGTACACGTAGGTAAAAACTTAAACTGTATACTTAAAGATTTTTGCTTTTTATTATAGGTAAACTTTATTTCAAATTTAAAACACTAACCTGCTCAAGATCACAAAATTGGATTCAAACTTTGGTCAATTTGAGTCATTTCAGTAAATTATGGTTCATTTTCCTACTGAACTATGTACACAGATGAGAAAACTATAAGTCTGTTACTACTTGGTTTAAATAAGTGATTAGCATCACTCTGCACATATTTTATTCATATTAATAGTATCCACACTAGGATAAATTGTACTTACTTGGGCACTGATCCATTCTAAATCCTACTCCAAATGATAGTATTTTCTTTGTGGCACCATAGCAACAGCAATTCTGTTTATAGAATTTAAATAAATTATTGTAACCAAACTTTCCACCTTCTCAGATGACTGCTAACCCAGTAACATACCTCAGCTGAAGAACACATTACGATAAAATTGCCAGATCTTCATTGCAACATTTAACTGGCAAGAACATGCCAGGGATTTATCCTTAGCTCATTAGCATTCATGGATTATCATGAATAAATCTCCAGTGGTGGAACACTCTTAAGACTAAGGAAATAACTGATTGATGAGGAATATGAGATGATGCCAAAATGGTCAATTAGCAAGCATTACTCATGCCATGTGATATCCCAAGGGCAAACTGTATTTATAATAGAGATTCAACCACTACAGTTGGAAATGTGGTCACTGACTTTTCAAGAATCAACTGTCTATTTAACATTGATAAAGCAGCTAATGCAATACCAGAATAAGACCTGAGCATTAAAATATAAGTGCACCAACATTCAGCTACGACACCTGCATTCTTACACAAGATTGCCTCTTAAAAATATTTTATGTAACTGCATGAACTGTGTGACTTCATCAGATAGAGATGTACCCCGCCCCCCCCCCGCCCCCCCGCCCAAAGAAAACAACCTAGTTATTGTCTGCCTTTTCATACAAGCAAACCAAGGCCTGAAGCAGATCCTTGCAATGCTAGGCACCACACAAGTTGACGAATAAAGCCAGTGTTAAGGCTACTCCAACTAGTATTAGGAAGCGTCACGCTCACTTTGTTATAGCTCTTCCTGCTGTAATATAAATTTTTAAATTATTTTAAAGTGTTTTAATTTCTGTTGAGAGTTTTTAAATATCCCACACAGTTAACTGCCATCCCAAAACTAAAACGAAAATCAAGTTACAATAGATATATCCAAGGGAAGCAAATGTTTGTTTGTGAATAGTGAAGAAGAACCCCACAGAAGTACAGGACTCCAAATCCAGAAAACACTAACTGATGGAGACAAAAAATTCTTTCAAGGAATCCCCCATAGAAAAGTAAATTCCAGATGCCCTACTTTGATGATTTAATAATCACCCCCTAAATTATAGCAAAACAATAGAATTACTTAGGTAAAGATCTAAGGAATTTACCTGAATCATCAGCCCCCAAACTCGGGGACAAATCTCATTTGTTCACTTCAATTTCCAGTGTCCAGCATTAGTGTCCCTACACACTAACTCTGTTGTCCCCCATCTTCTCTTGACATGGGATTCCTGAAGGCATCATCTGTCCCTAGAGCAGGGTGTTTTTGTTTTTGAGACAGGGTCTCGCCTAGCTTTGTCATCTGGGCTAGAGTGCCCTGGCATCAGCCTAGCTCACAGCAACCTCAAATTCCTGGGCTCAAGCGATCCTCCTGCCTCAGCATCTCGGCCTCCCGGAGTGCCAGGATGACAGGTGGAAGCCACCAGGCCTGGCCGAGCAGGGGTCTTAATCAGTGGTTCCTAGACCCTTTGGGTAGGTCTGTTAATAGATTTCAGAAAGGTTAATAAAGCCTCTGAAATGTTATAGTAAAACTTGAATCTATAACTTATGTGATCCAAAAAGATAAGGAACTGCAATTCTAAAGTGAGAGCCCAAGGAAAACCCAGCCCCCCACCCCTCACCGCGCCACTCACCTGAGCGCAGCCAGAGTCCCGCGGCAGGTTTCCTTCGCGGCTGCTCAGCCCAGTCCTCCGTCCCACCCGTCCCACCTCCTGCGCCGTCCGGGGAAGGCTCCCGCCGCTAGGTGGAGACAGCGGAAGGACCACCGTTGTCAGGCTGCCTCTGGGAACCGCCTCCGTGAGCTCTGGACGTGGGCGGAAGCAGCTTCCCGGGACTGGCAGCTTCACTGCGGCTCCCGCTGCACACAAGCCCCAGGTGTCCAGGCTCAGGTTTTCTTCTGGAGGGATTGAGTCCACCTGGACTAATTATTTGAAGGTGTTAGGTTCACGTTCATAGGGCGCGGGAATCTAAATCCCACAGTGAGCATAAGCAGACCCTGGAAAGTCACTGAAGTTTTAATAGGGCCTTCGGAAGATGCTTTAGAAGACTAAATACGTATCCCATTTTCTTTCTTTTTTTTTTTGAGACAGAGTCTCACTCTGTTGCCCCGGCTAGAGTGAGTGCCGTGGCGTTAGCCTAGCTCACAGCAACCTCAAACTCCTGAGCTCAAGCGATCCTCCTGTCAGCCTCCCGAGTAGCTGGGACTACAGGCATGAGCCACCATGCCCGGCTAATTTTTTCTATATATATTTTTAGCTGTCCATATAATTTCTTTCTATTTTTAGTAGAGATGGGGTCTCGCTCTTGCTCAGGCTGGTCTCGAACTCCTGAGCTCTAACGATCCGCCCACCTCGGCCTCCCAGAGTGCTAGGATTACAGGCGTGAGGCACCGCGCCCGGCCCCCATTTTCAAAATATTTAAAATTCTATGAAGGCCACACCAAAAAAAATGAAAAACTGCCTTCTCCCAAATTAGGGTACCCACAAAGAGAGAAGTACGCAAACAGCCAAGTGCGGGAAACTATGGGAAAGGGAGGAGGGGTAAACAACTAACCAATGCTGATACCCTATATAGAAATGTAATTAATGCTGAACAATGAAATCAGAACACATTTCTACCCTACCCCAAGACTCCAGAGACAGGTGGAGTAGGAGATTATCTACCCAGTGTGAAATAGGGTACACCCCTCACCTTCCTTCCCAACTGCATAACCATTACTCCCAAACCCTTACACATATACCTGATGATTACTATTCCACACTTGGAGCTTTCTACTGTAGCTTAAGGCCACAATCTTTCACTCCTACTAAAATGCAAAGGATTCAAGGAAGAAAAGTAAAGCCTTATCAGTCACATCTCAACCTATGCCTTGAGAGCAGACTTTGAACAGAATTAGAGAGGAAAGGGCACTAGACTCTAAGGACTGAAGGGAAAGGTACAAAAATTATATTTTCAATTACAATGGGTTTATTGGGATGTAACCCCACTGTAAGGCAAGGAGCATCTGTACATACAACTTACAAAATGATAAAGGCTTAAGATTTCAATACAGATGTCTAAACTTAGTGAGTCAAAAATACAGATTGAACACCCCTAATCCAAAAATCTGAAATCCTAAATGCTCCAAAAACCAAAACTTTTTGAACACCAACATGATGTCACAGATTGTCCACATGGGTGGCTGAGATAGTGACATCTTTGCTCTCTGACAACATACACAAACTGTTTCATGCACAAATTACTGTATAAAATTACCTTTAGGCTATGAGGTGTATGTGAAGCATAAATGAATTTTGTTTTTATAGTTGGGTCCCATACCCAAGATAACTCATTAAATATTATATAAATATTCCAAAATTCTAAAAAAATCTAACATCTGAAACACTTCAGGTCCTGGGAATTTTGCATAAGGGATATTCAAACTGTATACGATGGTAACAAGAAGAAATGGTTCAAGGTATTAATAGCTGATTGTTGGATGTGGGATGGCAATTTGGAAAGAGGGGCAGAATCATATTGCTTCCTATTATAAATGCTTCTATAGTATTTTATTTTCTAATCATAAGTATACTGTTACTTTGATAATTTTAAAGAAATTATTCAAACCTATACCTAGAGATAAATAATTGAACATATGGACATTTACACTTGGTCTGTAATAGTGGCATGATTTTCTGTGATTTCCTTTCCTTTTTTATATCTGATTCTCTAAAGCTATTATGGTAATTTGATAAGGCAAGCAAAATCAAAAATTTTTAACAAGCAATCAGGGGCCAGGAATGGTGGCTCACACCTATAATCCTAGCACTCGGGGAGGTGGGAGGATCACGTGAGCTCAGGAGTTGGCGGTTGCAGTGAGCTACAATGATGCCACTGCACTCTAGTCCCAGTGCCAGAGCAAGATGGTCTCAAAAAAAAAAAAAAAAGGCAATCAGGACAGCTATGACCAAGCAGCTCTTTGAGGAAATGAAAAACAGGAGACAAAAATGGCCTATAAATGTTCTTTGTAAACAAACTAGAAGAGAAGACACACAAATATTACAAATAACAATGCAAACACCTTCATTCATTCAGCCTTTCCCAGAAGTGAGATTACAGAGTAAAGGTAAAATATTTCCCATATTTTTATTAGTTGAACTTCCCTTTTTGAGTTGTTTATGTATTTTTTTATTCTTCTATTGGTATTCCTACATATCCACATATAATGAACTACATACTGATAATCCACTGTAGTCACAGTAATATTTTTCCTTGTCTACTTTTCACTCTTTTTATATAGGCAACTAATCCTTTAGTGATCAAATCTGTTGTTTCCCTCTTTGTGGTTTCTGTTCTTAGAGCTTAAAGTCAACCTTTATCCCCAATTCATAGGTTTAATATTTATAGTTTTAACTTTTTATTATTCACATAGAGTTTATTTTGAATATGGCATGAGGTAGGCATCTAACCAGTTATCCTCACACTATCTGTCAAATATGCCTTCCATTTTCTTATGTGATGCCTCATTTATTAGATTCCTGTAACAAGATATACACTGGGGACATGTCACTTTGGATTGTTTAGGTGAATAACACTTAAAACTGATCATTTTTGGCCAGGTGTGGTGGCTAATGCCTGTAATCCTAGCACTCTGGGTGGCCAAGGTGGGAGGATCACTTGAGGTCAGGAGTTTGAGACCAGCCTGAGGAAGAGCAAGACCCCTGTCTCTACAAAAACCAGAAAAAATTAGCCAGACATGGTTGCGTGTGCCTGTAGTCCCGGCTACTTGAGAGACTAAGGCAGGAGGATTGCTCGAGCCCAGGGAGTTGGAGGTTGCAGTGAGCTATGATGACACCACTGCACTCTAGCCCAGGTGACAGAGGGAGACTCAAAAACAAAAACAAAACAAAAAAAAACCTGATCATTTGCCTCAATTTTTACACCTTACTTGTGTCTTTATGTTGGGGTTCTTTCATTTAATGATTTATTAAGAACCTCTTAAATTCTAAGCATAGTAAGTTCAAGATACATAATGGTGAATAAAAGAAAGACAGAGTTCTTTTCCTTATTCTTAAAATACGAATCAAAAAGTTATGTTGAGTGAACAGCATTTTTTGTTGATAAAATGAATTTGAGTTCTAAGGTTTTCATTACATTTGTGTATTACTGAATATTGTATATTAATATTTAATTTATGTAAGACTTTGTTCACTGCATTGGTTTCACAAGACACAACAAAAGTTTCAAAATATAAGAGTTGAGAACTATGATATGCAACAAAGAAAAATTAAAAGTACTGTTGGAAAACTTAGGGGAAAAATGTGTTTCAGCCTTTATTTTCAAGGAAAGTCTGTATATTATAAAAACAAACATTTGTTATGCCATTGAGTACAGAGCTCACGTTGCAAACATTTAGCCATTTTCATCACATATCTGATGGTCTAAAATAAAAATCACTTTTAAAGGCTTAAGTCTTCTACTGTTTCATGAAAATCATGTTATCACATTATAGTGACATACTACAGTACTGTTTTAAAGGCTCAAGTAAAAATGAGACACAATTTTTAACCAAAAGTGTATCGTATCTTATAGCTTGTTTTAAGCACTATGCTAAGTCTTAGAATTTAGACATAAAACATGTCTAAACCCCCTGAAGAATACACTAGAAATAAGACATTTAGAATGCTTTAATATTTCCAGTTAACACTATTTGTATCAGTAACTGCAACGTTGTAACTTTTAGCATCTCATATAACTAGTCAGTAAGAATTTTTTTAAGGGTGGGAGTGAGAACAGAAGGATATCCAGAGATGAGAATGTCAGGTTTCATACTTCTGTTAAAAAAATCAAAAATCAAAACTATTTTCTTCTTTGCATCAAAACTGTACCACAGACTTGAAGGATGCTCTAGCTTTAATCCCATGACTCATCATCTACTGGATTGGAAGCTTGTGAAGAAGAAAACCCTGTTGTGTTCAAAGTGCTCTTGCCCTGGTAATTCTTTAAAAAAAAGAAAAAAGAAAGAAATATTTAATTTTGTTATAGCTTTAAAGTTATATCACCCAGACTGATAGCAGGGACTCAAGTTATCTACCCTGTCTTCCCCAAATACATAAAGAACTTCATTCTCACTAAATCTGATTCATTTGAAAAAAGGCCCATATCAAACCAGAAGTCTAAATTGTGTAAAATATTTCCAGAAAAAGATTTAAGCCATTAATTTTGGCAAGTGGGAAAAAACATGCTACACTTCAACGAAGAAGCTAAGTATTTAACTAGTATGCTCATTGTTTCTGTATAAAGGTGCTGTTGCCTATAAAAACTGACATATCAGAAAAGACTTGCAGCCCCACAGCTCCTGTATTTTATTTTAATATGGTCAGATTTTAAAAATTAAAGAATTCTATTGGAAGTTTAAAAGACCCCAAATTAAAATTTATAATTTGAGAGAGGAGGATGTTTGGGAATACATCTCAAAGTTAATTCCTCACTTTTAAAACCAAAAATAGGCTGGTCACTGTGGTTCACCCCTGTAATCCTAGCACTCTGTGAAGCCGAAGCAGAAGTGCTTGAGCTCAGGAGTTCAAGACCAGCCTACTCAAGAGCAAGACCCCCGTCTCTACTAAAAATAGAAAAATTAGCCAGGTGTCATGGCATGCACCTGTAGTCCCAAGCTACTAGGGAGGCCAGTCAGAGTATTGCTTGAGCCCAGAAGTTTAAGGCTGCAGTGAGCTATGATGACGCCACTGTACTCTACCAGGGGCAACAGAGCAAGACTCCGTGTCTCAAAAAAAAGTACCTAAAATTTTAAAGAAATAATGAAGTAGCTACCTTCTAAGCATGAAAACAATGGTTAAAATTATTAAATATTATAGTTACTTCACAACATTAAGCACAACATTTACAAAGAGTAACTGGAAGCCAAGTTCTGAATTTTTCCCTTCAACTAACCTTCCTAGTGTCAACTGATGCAAACACATTTCCTCTTGTACTACCACCGAAGCCAGGAACATAAGTACTAAAGGCAATTTCTTCCAACCACCCAGGAACATCCTGTTGAGCCTTTGAAAAAAAAAAAAAAAAGTAACTTCACATGCAACATAAAGTCTCAAGGACTGGAAACTACTCTTTATATACATATGCATAAAATGTCTACTTTCAACGATGAAGTAACAACACTATCCATTCAGTTTTAAAATTTTAAAACTTACATCTGACAGTACTTTCAATAGAGGTTGTGCTAAATGGTTATCTGAGTCAGGATCAAAAAAGGAAATAGCTCTGCCAGTATTCCCACAACGACCAGTACGCCCAATTCGATGAACATATTCATCAATGGTAGAAGGAAGATCAAAATTGATAACATGTTGAACATTTTCAATATCCAGCCCTCTGGCAGCTACTGAAGTAGCAACAAGAACTGGGCACTTTCCACAGCGAAAATCTCCAAGAGCTTGCTCTCTCTCTCTCTGCTCCCGATCACTTGAAAGAAAAGAAAGCGTATATTAGGAGCACTTTTAAGAAAATCTTTAACACATTGACGGCCACACTAGAAAAAAATTTTTTTTCTCGGGGCCACAATGTTTTATTATGAAAATAGAATAAAAACTTCAAAAACAAAACAATCCTTTTTAATTTAATGAAAAGTTTGTTTTTTTTTTTTTTATTGTTTTCTGTGTGTGAGTTATATGCAACTTGAAAAACAGTTTGAGAGGATTGCAAGGTAAAGAGATGTGTGAGTTACATATGCTTCTCGAGGCCCCATGCTCAAAACTAGCATGAGTTAAATACAACTCACATGGCAGCTAATATGTTAAAGAGAGTCACTGAAGTTCAACATGCAAACTTCTTTTTAATAGTAAAAATAGCATTTAATATTAATGTCCACTTCTTACATAACAGGTACTATAATAATTCCTTCCAAGCCACCATTTTAATCCTCACAGTAACACTTTGAGTTGTAACAATTATCCCTATTTGTAGATAAGATAAGGTAACAGCTAATACATAGAACCAGAATACAAACTCAAGGATGATAAATGTCAAATCTTACCTACAAATAATCACTATGCTTTCTAGTCTTGACAACGTATACAATTACGTGATTAGAATGCTTGCTCAAAAAATAGTTTTAAAAGTATAATTTCAGAATCCATATACTCAGTGATTAGTATTTTAGGTTCACTAATGTGCCAATAATGTTAATATGACATTTTTAAGCACTCCAATAAAAAAAAAAGGCATCAGAAAGATTAGGTTCGGCAAAGAAAAAACTTAAGATACAAGGACCAGAGATCCTTTGAGATCTCTTGAGAAGTTCCCACTCATGAGGAGGGGCCTAAGGCAGACTCGCTCACCACTACAACTTTATTCTTCTAAAAACTAAGAATGAAGATGAAGAACAATAGTTTGGTCCTCCTGGGTGCTGTCCCTTTCCTGGGGGAGGGAGGGAAGTAATAGTTTAGATCTTGAGAGAATTCTGAATCCTAATCCTAAGATTGTATCATATTAGTTATATAAACTGATGTTTCTTAAAATGCCAAATAGAAGTCATTCCCCTACTAGGAAATCATATTAATCTACTCACCCATGAATACTTGTAGTTGATATTTTTTCCTGACAAAGAAAAGTTGCAATAAAGTCTGCTTTTTTCTTAGTTTCAACAAAGACCATAGTTCTTTCATCACCTACAAAACGATGAAATTATTAACATTCAAACTACAAAATTAGAAGAAGGAAAATAAAGGGACGGGGTATTTGAATAGGAAACTTTATCTCATCCACCACTCTATTACCAGCACCCAGAGCCAGGCCTGAGGCCTGGTGCGTAAGGGGAATCCAAAGGTTTCCTGAATGGATGTCAAAGATAAAGAAACAAAGACTGTTTTCCCAAGTTTAGGGATTTAAGAAAATTAGGTTGTAACCTTTCTCCTCCCAGGCCAACACCAGGAAGTAGAGACTTAGGGAAAGGTAAATGACATCCTCCCACCAATTATTAGTAGTTTCAAATTTATCTCAGTCCCTTCGGCCCCTCCATTCTCCTTCTCTATGAATGTCTTTACTCTCTACCTCCCAAGATAATCCAGTCTTTCATTCTGCCTTGATTGCCTGAGATGTTCATAATAATGGCATCTGAAGTGGGGGCTGCTGAACTCTATAATCCATGTTCCAAACATTACCTCTTAATTCAAATCTCTTCATTCTATATATATATTATAATATATATTAAAAGAATTAAATAACCTTATCCCAGACTCTTAACTCATTAAGGAATAGTCAATTCTTAGCTTAAAGTATTTAAGTATTGGTAGAAATTCAAGCATGGGCCAAAGATTTTTCTATAGAGAGAATTTCCCTATAAAATGTTAGAGAAGATAATTTATAGTCTTCATGAAAATAAAAATGTATTACTGTTCATAACCCCCCACCCATCTCCCCATCAGCTTACTTCATTCATTTATGAAACAAATACTTAATGCTTACTATATACACTACTCTAGGTGTTGGAAATGTAGAAATAAAGCCCCTGCTCTCATTGTGAGGAGGCAAATAATAAATATTATGCATTCAGACCTAAAAAGCAAAAAGTCAGCAGGATAAAGGGTCCAGAGAGGGTTACTTCAGATAGGATAATCAGATGGTGGGGTAGCTGAGTAGAAATATAAATAGTGAACTGTCACGTTATCTGGGGAAAGGGCATTACAAGGCAAAGGGAAGAATAAGTGTAAGACTGAGACATGGTGTCCTTATGCTCATAAAAAACAGAAAAAAGGCCCTCATGTGGCTTCTACATTCTGGGCAGAGGGAACAGGAAGTACAAAGGCCATGAGGCAAAAGTATGAGTGGTATATTTAAGGAATAGATGTGAATAAAGTGTGGCTGGAGTAGGGAGAGCAGTAGATGAAGTCAGAAGCCTTGAAAGCCATTAAAATAACTTCTTTACTCTGAGAAGGGAAGCTATCAGGTTTTGAGAAATGACACAATCTTTGTTTTAACTGAGCAGTTAATACAGTCTAGATATACTTTGATGGCAGAACCAAGAGGATTTTGCCAACAGATCAGATGTACAGTTAACGAAAGAAATCAAGGGTGACTAAGATTTTGTCCCTAAGCAACTGGAAGAATGGAATTGACATTAACTGAAATGGGAGGACCACAAGAAAAAAATGGTTTAGAGGTGATATTTAAGTCTCAGATAGCTATTAGACCAACGGTCCCCAACCTTTTTGGCACCAAGGACTGTTTTTCATGGAAGACAATTTTTTCCACTGACTGGGGGAGTGCGGTGGGAATGGCTTCAGGATGATCCAAGCACATTACATTTATTGTGCACTTTATTTCTATTATTATTATACTGTAATATATAATAAAAATAATTATACAACTCACCATAGGATGGGGACTGCTGTTTAGACAACCAAATAGTAAAATCAAAAAGGCAACTTGTTCCCACAGTAATAAATGAGTTAAATCTTTGAGTCATGGTCATTTTATATTTATTTAAAAGTAATGATTTTTCCCAAGTGGCAATAAAAATTTAACTCTGCTGACTCTGTTTCTCTAGTTTCTTTCTTCTCTAGTTAAGACAATATGCTATTTCCCTTTGGTGGCAGCAATGATTATAAATTTAGTTTTATGATCAGACTATTTGGTGGTCTCTGTAAATGGATTAATTATAGTTATTTATTCTGTTAGGTAAGAAATGACAGAAAATCCATTTGGTTAGTCTATTTCTTTGTCTGTTTTTCCATTGTGAGCTAAACTCAAGAATCTAAAAAGAAGTCTGGCTTTGATAGCTTGATTATAATTTCTTCTGTTTGTGTTCACTCTTGACTTGTGACTAAAGTGGTAGAACTGAAGCTATAAATTCTCTGTGTCTAATTCAAAAAGGGATTTACCATTATGTGATATCAGTATGTTAATACCCTATGGAAGTATTAAAACATTAAATTATGAAGTCTCTTAAAGGAGCTCTATTCAGATTGGTTTATAGAGATGAATAGAGAAATGTTACAGAGAAAATATTCCTAAAATCCCAGAAAATAAAGAAATTGAACTTCTAAGACTAACTGTATTAAAAGTTTTTTCAAAACTTATTACAGGAACTAAATCAGAAACATTTTAAGAGTACAAGTTCACCTAGTTAAGTGAAGTCTCTGGTAAATGAAACTAATTTAATAACTGGTTTAAAAAAACACTATGTCTTTTTTCCTATTTATCAGTGTTAAGTATAATGCAAACATTTATCTTATTCTACTTGGGTTTGTTTTTCCTAAAATATGAAGGTTTTACCAGTCAAATAAGCTAATATTATTTCTCCATAATATTATGAAAATGGAAATCTTTGTTCAACTAAATGGAGTTATTCAACAGTATTTATGTTTGAAAAATGTCATCTTGAAAGATAATTTCCAAAAGCTTCAAGTAAAAAACAGTAGACAATGGGGAAGTAAAACTCAATGGAAATCAAGCAGCAGGGAGGGGGACAGAGGGGATGGGCGAAAACCAATCTAACAGGTACAACGAACACTATCTGGGGTGACAGGCACATTTATAAACCTGACTCAAGCATTATAAAAGCGATCTGTGTAACCAAAAATATTTGTACCCTGTAATACTTGGAAATAAAAACAAACAAAAAAAAACAGTAGACAATGCTTATGTACGACATATCTCAACAGTCCACCCCTGCTCCCAGTTTCCTCTCTGAAGAAGTTACTATGGTTAAAAGTTATTATTAAAGTAAGTGGTTGTTTATTGCAAAATCAATGGCAAGGAAAAAAACTGTAAAAATAAAATAAAATAATAAAGTAAGTGATTGCAACTATACTAGGAGTAATAGTGACAAAAATACAAACCGTATGTGCTTTTGTTTTTCAAAGGGAGAAAAAAAGCAGTTTTTTCCTAAAGTGGTGGCTCTCAAATATTTTGTCCTAAAGCTCATTTCAGAATATTGAAAAAGCACATGAAAGACAAAATTTGGAAACAATTTTATTTCCTTCGATTTATAACACTTGAATCTGGAAAAAAACCTATGAAATGTGTTAATATTTCAGCAACCCAATTGGATGGAATTATTCCCTTGATTTACTGTTTAATGTCTTCACTTACAACATGAAAGGTTATTCTTTACCTTTCTTCTAATCAGCCTTGTGATTTTGTTGACTTTATTATGTTTTTGATTATTTAAAGAAAAAAAAAGACTAAGGAGCAAAGGTCCTCTACTTATAAAAGGATGATGGTTCTTTATGAACCACATTAACTTCTATGTTTATTTCTAAATGTTTTATTGTCACTTCAATTAAATTGGTAACCAAATATTGTTTCTCAGACACCCATGAATCCTACAATAATCAAATGTTCAACTCTTCTCTGACAACTCTTTTTGGTTTGTCTTTTTATGATCAAACAATAGGCCGGGTGCGGCGGCTCACGCCTGTAATCCCAGCGCTCTGGGAGGCCAAGGCAGGTGGATTGTTGGAGCTGAGGTGTTCGAGACCAGCCTGAGCAAGAGCGAGACCCCGTCTCTACTAAAAATAGAAAGAAATTATATGGACAGCTAAAAATATATATGGAAAAAATTAGCCGGGCATGGTGGCACATGCCTGTAGTCCCAGCTACTCGGGAGGCTGAGACAGAAGGTTTGCTTGAGTCCAGGAGTTTGAGGTTGCTATGAGCCAGGCTGACGCGACGGCACTCACTCTAGCCTGGGCAACAGAGTGAGACTCTGTCTCAAAAAAAAAAGATCAAACTATAAATTCAGAAAAAGAAATCTACCTAAAAAACTTCTGAGATTTCTCAGAGCCCCAGGAAAAGTACAAAGATTTCAACTTATAAAAAAAATGGATGTTAAAAATAATTATGCTTGTTTGATGTGTTACTATTTAAGAGTTGTGTTATAAGAGTTGTCAAATCAGAAAGACATTAAGCTTTCAAGATTAAAGAGCATAAGTAAAATGTCAATATAGGTTGAGCATTCCTAATTCAAAAATCCAAAATCCAAAATGCTCCAAAATCTGGAAAGTTTTCAAGCATTGACATGATGCTCAAAGGAAATGCTCATTGGAGCATTTTAGATTTTCAGATTAGGGATGCTTAACCAGTAAACATAGTGCAAATACTCCAAAATCTGAAACACTTCTGACCCCAAGCATTTCGGATAAAAGATCCTCAAACTGTATATTTCAAAAATGTCTCTTAATGTGAGTCCCTGACGATCTATAAATCTCTCACTGGCTTTAGTATGTTTTTTATCCTCAAGAGAAACACTGATCAAAACCCTCATGAAATAATTCTAGAGTTTTCCTATAAAGAGTCCTGAAGGTATTGTAAGGCAGGTGGCAGGCAGCCATCCCTTCCCTAATGAAAAAAGAGGCGGCTCCTCCTGTCCCTCAATACCGGCCCCAAAGCTGAAACAAAGAAATTCCTCACTTCTCGCACGGACATCTCCTGGCCGAAGAAACTCCCATCCCCCAGCCCTAAAAACCTATAAAAACCCACTCAGACTTCTGGGCGGGGCTGCTTCTCTGGGTCCTGTGGGTCCCGTGAGGCTCGCCCGGGTCCCTCTCTCAGGGGCTCGTTACCCCCACCCGGGAGCGCCCCAATAAAGCCTCTTTACTTATCCCTTTCAACTCTGCTCATCTTTCTTTCTCTGGCGCCGGCTACTTCAAAGAAACCTTACAGGTATGTTGACTGATACAACATTATAGTGTTGCCAATCATCATTTCACTTATTTAAAATGTGTATATGTCTACAGCCTTATTTCTCTCCTTATTTGAATCTAGCATCTCCTCCAGTGGTTCTCAACACATATGTCAGACTTACACATGGCATTTCGTAAAAATAAAGCTCTCTGGACCCTATTCTACACTTATTAGCTCTATTTACCTGATATTCTTGGTATGAAAAATTATGTTTACCCATTTTCATAAATCAGATTACTTCTTTGAAAATAGGCTTAATCATCTGAGATATTTGGTCTAAAAATTTTTTTGGAATGGGCCAGGTGTGGTGGCTCACACCTGTAATCCAAGAAACTCAAGAGGCTGAGGCAGAAGGACCGCTTGAGACCAGGATTTCAAGACCAGCCTGAGTAACATAGCAAGACCCCATCTCTAAAAACATTTTTTTTTAATTAGCCAGGTATAGTGGCATGCGCCTGTAGTCTCAGCTACTCAGGAGGCTGAGGCAATAGGATCACTTGAGCCCAGGAGTTCAAGGTTACAGTGAGCTATGGTGGTGCCACTTCACTCCAGCCTGGGCAACAGACTGAGACTGCCTCTTGGGTAGTGGGAGGGATGAATGGCTTTATTATCTTTATTTTGCATGTCATAGAAAAAAATTTATTTATCTGTAGCATTATTATTATGAACCCTCCCTCAGACCTTCCATATTTAACAATTAGCAATAATAAATTAACCAAGCCATGAAGTCTGTCATCTACAGCTTTTGTATTCTCTTTTGATGCTTGCCCAAAGGCTCTGCTGTAACTTATAGATCAGAAACTGTATCTTAAAGGACAGACTATGAGCCTTGTGAAAAAGGACTGTCCCAGGCACTTCAAACTACTGATACTTCAAAGAATAGAGTCTTGGGTAGAAAGTTCTAAGTTAACATTGCTTTGACAATTTTCAGACCATATCACGTAGATAGAATCATGAAAGTAGATTCCTAACAGATTTAATGAAACAACAATTATATATGTACTCAATGAGCTAATGGAGGAAATCTTATTGTGGTCATTTGTTTGAAATACTGTTAACATTATTTTAATGTTCTATTTTCTGGATATATCAGGAAGCTTCTTTCTTAACTAGCTATAACCCAGCAATTTAGTAGACTGTTTTTATAAACTACAATGAAACATTTTTAAATAGTATCTGATATCACTTCCTCCTGACACTCCACTCAACCCAAATTCAGAAACTCTCTACAGAAGTCTCCTTACTTTCATGGAGTATCAGCATCAGTTCAATAAGAATCTGTCCTCCCTCTTTTACCAGGGTATAATCGGACAAGTTGATCATGCAACTAAGGTCTTACCTGGACTTCATATTTGAGAATGGCATGGTAGACAGGACCAGATAGTTTTAATGAACAAAAATTGGTTTTCCTCATGGAACCAATGCCTACAAAGCCCTCCCAGATAAGCTGGCCCAGCCAGGAGCCACAGGAAATTTGGGGCACCTCTGAGTAAAATTCACTTAAATTTCTAGTACTTCAGGTGAAATCTAGCAGAGTTTCTGAGATTTAGTTTCCTATCCTTCAGGTATCAAGTAACAGAGGCTTTTAAAAGTTCGATCTGAGATTCCTGTGAACACTTCGGGACAAAAGTTAATTTTGTGACTTACTGAAGCAGACCACTGTATGGCTCTAGATTTGCAGAATAAACTGAAGGAGATCTATACTGTTAATGAACAGTCTTGCTGCACAAATGCAAATAAGCAAACCAAACATAAGACCAACCACGTCCATGAGGTGGACATAGGTTGTCAAGAAAAATTGTGAAGACACTGAAATGAGCAAAAAAAGATCACTGTCTGCCATACCCTTTGGGTTATTTGTGCCTTCCACAGTCTTTTAATTTTATAACTCTATTGCAATTGATAGTAATGCAAATTATTCTCAGTGAAAATGCAAATGAAGTTTTCCCCTCAAATGTGATTATTGCCTTATGGATACTGACCAGTCTTACATCTATTTATAAATTAATTTTAGCATTCCTAATAACCTACACTACACATACATGTGTTCTTTTAATTCTCCTTTGAACTAGCTGTAACATCTTACTGGTTCCTTTGGTAATTAAAGACCTCAATAAAATTTTTCATCTCTGTTACTTAAAATTATGAAAATGGCAGTTGGTTATACTACTCTGAAGTAAAGAAACTTACGCATTTAAAGGCAAAAGGGAAAAACAGAATTAAAGAGTAGAAAAGGAGATAAATTATATAAGCAAAAAAAAGTAAAATTTGATGATATTCTGCATGAACATTCCATGCAAAATTAAAAACACATAAGGCCAGGTGCAGTGGCTCATGCCTGTAATCCTAGCACTCTGGGAGGCTGAAGTGGAAAGGTTTACTTGAGCTCAGGAGTTTGAGGCCAGCCTGAGCAAGAGTTAGAAGACATCGTCTCTACTAAAAATAGAAAAATCAGCTGGGGGGCATGACATGGGCCTGTAGTCCCGGTTACTTGGGAGACTGAGGCAGGAAGATCCCTTGAGCCCAGGAGTTTGAGGTTGCAGTGAGCTACGATGACGCCACTGCACTCTACCCAGGGCGACAGAGTAAGACTCTGTCTCAAAAAAAAAAAAAAAAAAGAAAGAAAAGAAAAAGAAAAAGAAAACACACGTGCACACACACACACACACATGCGCGCGCGCGTGCGTGTGAATGAACTTTAAACTACAAAAAATTTAACTGTTTAAATAATACAGAAGTATATTAATTGTACTCATACATGTTGACCTTTTCTCAAGGGCAAACCAGCACTTCTGAAAAACATTCTCCTTTTGGCTTATTCTCCAAATAAACTTTATTCTACAGGTTCATATATAAAAAGATCTTAAGCTGACTATACTAGAAATACATTCTAACTTTAGCAAAACCGTATAGTGCTCATCTCTTCCGCATGTGGAGCTTCAATTTATACTGGGCAAGTTACTTGACCTGTGTTTCAGTTTTCTCATCTGTAAAATGGGGATAACAATAAAACCTACCTCATAAGGTTGTTTTGAGAATTAAATGAGTTAACATATGTAAAACAACTAGAACAGTATGTGGCCCACAGCTATTATTTTTATATGTTAAAGTATAATGAAACATTTGATGAAGCCAACCAATAAAATTTCTTAAACTCAAGATGAGTACTTGATTTTTAAAAAGTTTTTTTTAAAATAAGTCTTTAAGTGCTTTCTAAATCACCTTTCTTTCAATTTTCTCTTTTTCTCATTATTGGAAATTAGCTGATTTGCTGCCTTCTCATTCCTCCATCTCAATAGTGACATTCAGCTGAAACAGAATTACTAAAATGGGGAGTGGGCAGGGATAGGACAAAGTATACAGCACTGTAAACAGACCTGGCCTGTGAGGTAACAAGAGAGTGTTAAAATGACTATATTCAACAATTTTACTAATAGTCTCAAAATAAGGCTATCTCAAACAAAAAATATGACTTTAAAAATGAAAAGTGGTTTTCTGCGGGATGAGGGAGAGGAAAAGATTTCTCATAGGTATTAAAGAAGAACAGAACTAGACCTTCAGTCCCTTCCAGCTCTAAAATTCTTTGAATCTATGAATGGGGGAAGCTTTAGGAAGCAAGACTTAGGAACCAGAAACACAAAAACAAGAATTTGCTTTTGATGAAGCAATAAGCCTGATACAAAGATGTGTCATTACCTTTCTAGTTTTCTAAAACAAAAAAATATATATATTTCTGCTGGAACAGTTAAACTATGCCTAAAATCTATCCTATTTTCAACCTTTATGGAGGAGAAAGGACTATATTTTCATATAATTTTCACATAAAATTGAATCAGGAAATCTTTTATAAAAGAGATTTAGAGGAAGAGGAAACAATTAAAACAAACTTAGAAGTCATGCCAAACTTCTTTGGTAATTTTTAAAAATTAGTCATTTAAAAAAATATCAATGTAAAATACCTGTGTTTCGTAGAATTTCGACAAGTTTTTCTCTTTTTGAGTACTGGCCAACTTGGAGAATGGTCTGCTGAACATCTCTACATGCTCCACCCACTTGTCCAACAGCAACAAACAAATAATTCGACTTTAAAAACTCCCCAGCCAACCTTGAAAGACAAAGGATTATTCCTTAACTTACCCTCCTCCATTAATACTCATAATGTTCACTGAATTCCTACAAGTGTTACATCTATATTAGTTAGACAGCAGATTATAACAGTTAAGATAAGGTGGTTACTTATATTGCCCAAGTACTATTTTCAAAGATCAATATAATATGTTAACATTTTGCAAAATACCTAACTATTAGTGAAAAGTTTGAGTCAAATTACGGATATAGTAATTTCAAATGGATCTGCTATCCATGTAAAACTATAAAATGTACATGTAATAAAAATACAAAATATGAACTAAGTATCAACTACAACAAGCAGGAATCTATTAAAAATTGAAATGTAAGCCTAAGGCACAAATTCTTTTCATCATTGCTTTTATGTATGTTATTATTGGGAATTGTTTTCTGAAAATATTACCTGTTAATTCCTCTGCTTTAAACGATTTCAAGCACATCATATCTAAGATCAGTGCTTTTCACACCACAACATACACAGAAAATAATGTTTGTATAGCACAATTGGGCAAGAGTCAGGGTTTGCTCTATGGCCTTGGCAGAGTCAGTCTTGCCCCAAAGGTTGAAGGTATCAACATCTTGATACACAGTAACTCATCATCAGTATACAAATGAGAAGTCATGCTTTACATCACCCAGAAACGCTGCAGTAGTTGCTGATTAGAGAGCTGAGTTTTTAGGAATAAATGTGGAGGCCCAAATCTTCAGTCCTCCTCCTTCCTATGTAGTAGTCCCATATTTTCTAGCTGTCACCTTCATGAAAACAGCTCAAAGTCAGCATATATCCAGAATCTTAATCACTGCTTCTGCTTTCTCCTCACCTACTCTCTTACCATAAAAGAAAAGCTTCTTTTATACCTCCTCTTAGAGTCAAGCACCCTCTCTCACTTAGGCACAAACTCTGAAATCATCTGAAATTCTCCATTGTTCCATCACTGCTTTCATTCACTAAAATATTTACTACGTCTTGTATCAGGCATACATGTACAATGTGCTGGGAGTACAAAGATGAATATGATGGTGTTTTGCCTCTGAGGCTTCACATCAAGCGGGATATAGTCATATAAAAAATCATTACAATTTACTGTTACAATAGTTAACATTTAATGAACACTTACTATATTCCAAGAAGTGTGCAAAATGTTTTACATATTATAGTTTCTCTCACAAGATTCACTGACAGGAAATGAATAAAATGATGTCTATTTAGAAAAGACTTCAAGTTTGAAGCCTGATCTAAGGAAACAGCAAGCAAGAACGTGGAACAGTGACAACTGAGGAAAGGTATTCTATCCCGAAAGAAAAAAGAAACAAGAACATATAGGGAGGAGGGATAGAATTCAGCTTGCTCAGCCAACAGGAAATAGCTTTGATAGACCAGAAATACATGATTCCAGGTAAGAAAGTAGCAGATGAGGCAGAGATTGTGTTTTGCGTTAAAGAGTTTAAAAATCAGTCTGTGGAAACAGGAAGGCATGGGAAGATTTTAAATGTCCAAAAGGATCAGACCTTATTTTGGAATTATTACTAATTAAAAAGTGAGACTAAAGGCAGGGAGATGGGTTAAAAAGCTACTGCCAAGGAGCAGGAGGAAGCTGAAAAGGACCTAACTTAGAGTGAGAAATAGAGAAGAAACTAACAGATTTGGAATATTTTAAAGATAACTGCCAAGCTGAATATTTTTAAAGGGCAGATAATGAAATGTGAGCGATCATCATGATTCAAAAATTCCTGGCTTTGACAGACCATGATGATATAACTAGAATAAAGAAAACTGGAGAGAGGGAGATGAAGAAAAAGTAGGTTCAATTTTGAACATGAAAATGGTCATTCATCTGGGAAGCAAAACATTCCCAAAGAGTTAAATTTAATACTCTGGGGGGCTCAGAAAAGAGATTAAGAATATAGCGAATAAATCTGGGAGAGTTACAGGTAGACGTGGAAGTCAAGGGAATGGATACTACCATGGTTCAGGGAACATCCAAAATGAAAAAAGGATTATGGATAGAACAATGGGCAACTGGTAACATTTAAGAATAAACAATGAAGTAACTGAGGGAGAGTCAGGAAGCAAAAATATAAACAACCCAAGGTCAGGGACTCTTATTTCGTTTACCATATATCCCCAGGGCTTATAATCAAATATGGCTCATTAAAGATCCTCAACAAATATCACTGACAGTAGTATATACCCACTAGTTATTTTGGGTGGCCAACATCCAAATACTTTCCTATTTCAGGGTAAATCCAAAAAGAGACAGGCATCAAGAATATTCCTGCTAATTAGGTAGGTAATTACCTACTTAATATTACCAAAGCTAATGGTGGGAATGTAAATACCCCATTTCCAATTTAAGATACCACTCAATTGTTAAGAAATGATTATTTTATGTACTCAGAAAAAAAAAAAAATCTGTCAAGTGACCCAATGCTTTAGGATTTAGATTTTTCCCCCAGTGAAGGACTCTTTTTAACTTTACACAAAGATTATTATTAATATACAATAAGTATTAATAAAACAAATCAATAGCCAACACCACCATTATCCAAGCACTCATGGAATGTTTGATACACTAGCAGTGGATTCCACATAACATTCTGTCAGAACAAGAGACCAACTTCACAGCAAAGTAGGTATTGGAACAGGCCCATAAACATGGGATCCACAGGTTACATCATATACTGCACCAATCTCAAAGACTACTGGAACAGTCCACAGAAAGAACAGTTCAAGGGCTAGGTAGGAGGCAAATCTTTATGAGTACAGGGCATCATCCAAGAGGACATAGTAACTCTTTGAATCAAAAAGCTTTGTATGTTGCATTAGTCTGGGAACCAACCAGTGCAAGCAAGAGTGGCCCACCACCATCATTCCCAACAACCCACATGGGACATCTGTGATTCCCATTCCTCCTCCTCCAACTCTAGGTTCTTCAGGTTTAGAGGGGTTGGAACCCAAAAAGAAAAGTTCCACTAGAGAAAACAGCAAGAGTCCTACTGAATTACAGATGTTTCTTGACTTACAACAGGGTTATATCCTGATAAACCCTTTGTTAAGTAAAAAAAAATCTTAAATCAAAAATGCATTTAATACCCTGAATAAACCTATTATCAACCCAAAAAACTGTAGAATCTTAAATTGAATCATCATAAGTCCAGATGCTCCCCAACTTACAATAGGATTATATCCCAAAAAATCCAGTGTAAAATCAAATCATCTTAAGTCCAGGATGATTTGTATAAGCCACTTCTGTTGCATGGGCACTTCAGGTTCCCTGTGCCAATGAACCAGCTGGCAGGAAAAAGAGTTACCATTCTAGCACAGATGTGTCATCCTAACCTCTGAATTTATCAGACCACATCATATATAGCATGATCCTCAAATATCTGTCAACAATTGGTACATGAATTTTCTTTTTGTTTGTTTTGTTTCTGCTGTGCTAAGTCACGTGAACTGTCTACCAAAGTCCTCTTCCACCTAAATCCTATACATTTAGGCTTGAAAAGAAGGCAAATAAAAATAACTTCATTTAATAAGCACTTATTAAATCCTAGCTAGGTGCTGTGCTACAACACATACACACATGCTTTTTAATAAAATGTGATGCTAATGCAAAGCCAGGAATAAAGGCAAGAAACAATGAAAAATGTGGTAGACTTTTTAGGAATACAACTTTTTAAACTACTTATATTAAAATCTTATATTAAAAAAGACAAATCTCTAAAACTTAGGATATTCACATTGCTTTTACTTCCATAAAGGTACATATGTATATAACCAAATGATTTCTGAAAAGAAAAACAATTTACCTTTGAATTTCTTCTGGAAAAGTTGCACTGAACATAAGGGTTTGACGCTCTTCCTTTGATGGCATTCCTGGGCAAGAAATTAATTTCTTCATTTCTGGTCCAAAACCCATGTCCAACATGCGATCAGCTTCATCCAAAACTAAATATTTGATTTGTCTCAGACCAATCTTTAAGGATATATTCAAGGGTAAGAACAGAAAATGCATACTAGTTTATATTAAAGTAAAATATTCCCCACAATTCCAATTGCTATAATATTCTTAAAAACAAAGACTAGAAATCAATGCATAAAATGGTGAGAATCATTATGCTTAGACAATACTATTATTGTTTGTTTCAGTTCTCAATTTTCTCTATCTAGTATTATAAAACATTTTTAAATTAAAGCTAAAAGAAACCAAACATGTAGATCAACACTATGCAATAAACCTTTCTGCAATTACTTGAAAGTTTTATTATTTGCACTAACATTTTAGCCACTAGTCATATGTAGCTATTAAGCACTTGAAATGTGTCTACTATGACTATGGAACTGAATTTTTATCATTTTAAAATTTAAATAGTCACATGTTCCAGGCTCACACTTGTAATCCCAGCACTTTGAGAGGCCAAGGATCACTTGAGGCAAAGAGTTCGAGACCAGCCTGGTAACATGGCAAGACCCCATCTCTACAAAAAAAAAAAAAAAAAAAAACCCTTTTTTTTAAATTAGCTGGGTATGTTGTCCCAGCTACTCAGGAGACTGAGGCAAGAGTATCACTTGAGCCCAGGAATTCCAGGCTACAGTGAGCTATGATCATGCTACTGCATTCCTGCCTGGGGGACAGAGCAAGATCCTGTCTCTAAAAAAATAAATAGCCAAATCTGGCTAGTGGTTACTGAATTGTAAAGCATAGATCTAGACTGTACTATCTGATAAAGTTAGACTCTTTAAGGTAAGAAATAAAATCTCCTAACAGCATGACATATTCAGGCATCTTATAATTGGTAAATTTTTTTCTAACATCTTTAAATTCCCCATTCTCTAATCACTCAGGAACAACTGGGAAGCTTCTCTTATATTTCCATGAACAACATTTATTGCTATAAATAGAGAAACACATTTGCAAAAAGACAACAAGTGACTTTGGTATCCCTGTGAAGGTGTTTATCGGGAAAGTAAGATAGATTTCTAATATTTTAATAAAGGATGCTTTTAATAAGTATCCTAAGAAAAGTGCCTTGATGCAGAAAGAACATGTTTAAAGCAAATCAGACTCATTAAAGTGAACTTAAAGTATTGATTTGGGGATGTAAAAATCTGGTATGTGAATTCCTAAATTAATACATTAGCTCTAAAATCTTTTTAAAGACTTAGAAAATTAACAATCCTGGTTAATATCATTCACATGGTTAAACAAGAGACAAAATTATTGATGCCACAAAGGGTTTCTTCCAGGAGAAAAACTTCCACTAAGATATATATGAAACCACATGAAAATATTTAACTGTATTTTTCTCCCAGCGTAGTGGGGTGGGGGGATATAGGATATGGATTCTGGAAGCTGACCCATACTCTAACCCTCACTCTATCATTTCCTAGAGTTAATTAAGGGATTTCAAATAAATTGCATATCTCACTGAATTTGTTTTCCCAAGAATAAAATGGAAAATATTATTAATATTTATTTTCCTGTCAAGATTATCTTAAGAATTATATGAGAATACAAAGAATCTGATGAAGACTAACATATAAATGGTGCTCTAGTAAATATATTCTTTACCCCATTCCTTCCACTTCCCATACAAAAAAAAAATTTATCAATCTCACAACTCTGTTATCTCACTATAGCCTACCTTTTCTTTGCCTATGATGTCCATCAATCTTCCAGGAGTAGCACATAATATATTACAGCCTTGTACGATTTGTCGAATTGAATGCCCCAGCTGGGTTCCCCCATATATAACAACAGCTCTTACACAAGTCCTAATGACAAGAAAAATAAATGGCATTTTCTAGTTACTTAAAAATTAGGCATTTGTTTCTCACAACATATAAAACAAAATCCATAACGAAAAAAAATACATTTAATTACCCTTTCAAAAAATAAATTCTGCCCAGGAAAAAGTTGAAAAGATAATGTTGAAAAACAAATGACAAACTGGGAAAAAAATATTTTGCAACCTACATGCTAAAGGGCTCTTCAAAAACAATGAGTTAACACCACTACCCTCCTCCCTAAATACACCCCCCCGCACACACACACACAAAAACCAAGCCAAAGACAAATCGTTCATAAAAAATATAAATGGCTTTTAAATATTAAAAAAAAAAAACTTCAACATTACTTTAAAAAGACAAATGAAGACTAAGACAACATTTCCCTCGAGTGTGGTAACACCATGTTAGCCAGGATATAGGGGGAATTGGCATTTGAAGAGAATAAATTGACACAACTTCTCAGAATTTTAGTCTCTTAAAATTTAAAAACTTACCCTGTCCCACTAAATTCATATCTAGAAATTTACCATTCCGATGCATTCCCACAGATGATGAATGTACAATAAAGATGAATGTACAATACATATTGTATAATACAGATGAATGTAAAATAGAGATGAACATACAATATTCATTGTCACCATTATTTTTAATATCAAAAGGCTGAAACCACTTAAGTGTCTATTAGTAAAGCACTTATTGTACACTCATACAAAGGAATACTGTGCATACATAAAAAGAAAGGTCTACAGTTCTAGATTAAACATTATTTCCAACATACAGTCAATTAAAAAAAAACTTCCGTGCTAACAGCTAAATATGCCCCCATTTCTCAAGAGGAGGGTTAAAGTGCATACATGTGTACTGACTATTTCTGCAATGATTCATATGAAACTGTTAATAGTGGGTAACTGGAGAATCAAAAAACAGCATAGGAAAATCTTATTTTTTATTAAATGAACCATTTTAAATGGCTTGTTTTCCACTATTGTGAGGACTAAATGAAATATAAAAACTTATAACTTAATATATGCTAATTACTCAATAACTTAATCATTACAATATTCTATATGTACCATATTTAATCAGTCCTCTACTGACGGACATTTAGGTATCTCTTAGTCTTTTTAACAACACTGCAACAAATATCCATGCAGAAATGTCCATCTCTGTGCACACACATTGTATGAATTTACCATGCATTACACTTTTGTTTTTAAAGAAACAAAATATCCATGGTCTTCTTTTACTTGATTTAAAAGCCTAAAAGCAAATACTGATAAGAGCAATCCACATCTTTTTCTAAAAGATCCATTAAGTTTGACATTAAAGTGATTTTAAACTTTTTACTTTTTTCTTCTCTCATTTAAAATAAACTGAATACAAAATAAGGTTAAAATTAAACTTATACAAAATAAGCTAACAGTTTCTACATAGAAATCTCTAAAAACTATAAAGGAAAACACTAAGTTTCCAATAGATAAACTGGTAGGAATCAAATGGATAATTCACAAAAGAAAATGTACTAAACATTCAAAAAAGTGATTCAACCTCATAATAATCAAATAAAAAAATGAATATACCTGTGGTGGTTTTAAAATGTATAAACAAATTCTTCAGTATTTCTCCCTCCAAATATGGATCTTGACTCTCCTTCCCCTTAAGTGTGGGCAAGACTGGCTTCATGGGTGTGTAACCTGTGCAATCACACAGGCTCCCAAATTCAGGAGAACCTTGTGCTTGGTTTAATGCTCTGCTGTTACTGTCTTGAAATTTGCAATAATTTTAGAACAAAGGGCCCTGTACTTTCATTTTTCACTAGTTCTGACAAATTATACAGCTAGTCTTGAGTGTGGGCAAGAATTAGTGACTTGCTTCTTATAAACAAAATGTGGCAGGGTGATAATGTGTGACTTTTGAGACTATGTCATAAAAGCTACTGCAGCCTCCTCCTTGCTCTTACTGATCAATCTAGGGGAAGCCAGTTGCTATTTCCTAAAAATAATCAAGCATCCTTAGGGAGAGGTCCAATCAAAGCTTGAGAAGATTTTTCTGCAACCTCATAAAAGACTCCAAGCCAGAAGCACCCAGCTAAACTGTTTCCAATTCCTAATCCTCAGAAACTGAGAGATAGTAAATGTTTGTTTTAAGCAATTAGGTTTTAAGGTAATTTGTCAGGAAGCAATAGATGACACACAATACCAAATGTTGGCAAAGGGTATAGTGAAATTGGACTTTTCATATACTACTTACTGGCAGAAATGTATATTAGTGTGAGCTTTAGAATAAGTTCATGCTCTTTAACATTAAAATTGATAAAAATCTATTCTAAGGAGATACTTAAAACAAAAACTTTATATAATAGCAAGACAGTCATTACAATTTTATTTACAATAGCTCCAAGACAGAAAGAACCTAAATACTCCAAAACAGGGAAATAAAATATATACACATGTACAATTTTAAAGTCACTAAAAATTAGGTCAGATTATGCAGTTTTCCATATTATGAAGTTTTATGTAAAAGAAAATTATTAGGAATATCCTAAATTCATTTTTATTTATTTTTTCTAAATTCATATATGCATTAAAAACTACAAAAAACCCATATGTTCACTATTTTCTTATATTCTACTTCTGTTATCTAACTTTTAATAATTTTTTTTCAAAAATAAATGGGATTCCATAAGATTATGAAAAAATACACTTCAATCAATAATGCTAAAAATTACATGAATGCATTATTTCTGAGTTCTTCCCAAGGTAAGTGATTTTAAAAAATCTCTAAAGAAAGACTATTTTGTGAGTGGCTTTCAAGATATACTTACCCAAAAGAAAATTTTCTGGCTTCCAGATAAATCTGGTTGATTAATTCTCGAGTTGGTGCTACAATAATACACTCTGGTTCCTGTAGCTCTTTAAAACGACTGGCCGTTATTCCATCACGCATCATATGAGCCAAAATTGGCAAGAGAAAAGCTGCCTGGAAGTTAAATGAGTTAAAGATTTATGTGCCATCATCTTGCTTCCACAGGCATCACTTTTGTCCCTACAGAAAGCTATTCCTCCTGCCCTCACAGCCTTTAGATTTTGCTTCTATCTTGCTAAGTTTATGATGAGAAACGAAAAATTCTTACTTCAACAAATTCTTTTTTACTTTTTTTTTTTTTTTTTTGAGACAGAGTCTCACTCTGTTGCCCAGGCTAGAGTGAGTGCCGTGGCGTCAGCCTAGCTCACAGCAACCTCAAACTCCTGGGCTCAAGCAATCCTCCTGTCTCAGCCTCCCGAGTAGCTGGGACTACAGGCATGCACCACCATGCCCGGCTAATTTTTTCTATATATATTTTTAGCTGTCCATATAATTTCTTTCTATTTTTAGTAGAGATGGGGTCTCGCTCTTGCTCATGCTGGTCTCGAACTCCTGAGCTCAAACGATCCGCCCACCTCGGCCTCCCAGAGTGCTAGGATTACAGGCGTGAGCCACCGCGCCCGGCCATCAACAAATTCTTAACATTTAGGTTTTATGCTCATATTATACAATAGAAAAAGTTTGACAAAATCAATCTAACCTATCAAAATATTTTTCAGAATTTTTTAAAAAACAGATCCATGGGTTATAAATAGATCAATGACTTTTTTTTTTTTTTTTTAAAGACAGGATCTTGCTCTGTTGCCCAAGCTGGAGTATAGTGGTCCGATCATAGTTCACTGCACCCTGAAACTCCTGGGCTCAAGTGATCCTCCTGCCTCAGTCCCCTGAGTAGCTGCGACTACAGGTGCACACCACCATACCCAGTTGATTTTTCTTATTTTTTGTAGAGGATAGGGTGTCGCTATGTTACCCAGGCTGGTCTCCAACTCCTGGCCTCAAGTGATCGTCCTGCCTCGGCCTCCCAAAGTCCTGGGATTACAGGATGAGCCACTGAGCCCAGCCAAAAATATTATTTATAGAGAGGAATGTAGATATAACTTGATTCAAATCACTGTACTTAACAGTTATTCTAAATGAGTCCTTTTGGGGTATGTAATAAAATTATCACTCAGAATGCATGGCAAAAGTGGTCCATAGGCAGAGTAAAAATCTGGATATCATCATTTGGGATTACTAAACACACCACTTTTATTGAAGTTACATCTGGCAAGACAAATTTTGTGCTATAGTTTTCTCATTTAAGCAAATAAGACACTAAAATCTACCTCCAAAACCATGTTTAACTCTCATCAGCTACTATATTATACAGTTCACCTATTTTCCCTTCAATTCTACTATGGAGGCTGATTAAGACTAAAATGGTATGAACCAGGACTCTATGACCCTGCGAATAGTCTCATCTCATGGAATGCTACTTAACAGACTAATCCTCCAAATTAGTCCTAAGACCAACCTGGTCTCATCAGAGTTCTTTTAGAATTAGCATAACTTGAGGTCACGTGATACTAAGAACCATGTACAATGCATATATTAATAGCTGTTTCTCTATCTTCTGACTCTAAGACTGTATCAGCTATATTACAGAAATTATTTTCTCCCTCTATCAATGCTTTATAATCCTCGGTACTTCAACTTTCAGTATTTTGTTTTAGATACTGCCATGTTCCAGAAAGAGTTGAACACACTTATAAACAGATTAAACGTCTACGAACTACAACACTACCCTAGAAATAGTTCAAAATTCTTTCTTCAGAAGCATACAACCCCCAATAAAATTAGAAATCAGATGCAAAAACATGAATATTTATGACAGGTCATTGAAATCATCTACAAACCTTCTATCTAACAAAAGAGATTCAAGCTATTTAGGAAAACCCTAAGTTCCAGAAACAGTTTGGATATGGAGCAGGATACATGTGGGAAAATAACTTACAGTCTTCCCAGACCCTGTTTGAGCACAAGCCATCAAATCTCGTCCTGCTAATATAATAGGAATACTATATTTTTGCACAGGAGTAAGCTTAGTATAACCAGCTTTAGCAATATTGTTATTCAGTGTCTGACAGAGATTAGCTTCTTCAAAAGTCTAAAAGGAAAAAAAAGCAGTGATTAAATTCCATATGTCATGTGCAGATAATTTTATAGACACATTCCATCTGAACTAGTTTCACGTTAATTCCACTTTATATACTAACGTTACTTTACCAATATGCCTCATTCAAAAGTAAATATCCAGAGCCTGTATACCACAACTTGATAGAATCAGGAAGTATTCCCCATAGACAGTGGTTCTAAAAACATTTTTTCTGCCCCCTTAAAACTTAAAAACAACTTTATAGTGCATCATTTCTCTCCTATGGAAAGCTATTCCTCCTAATCTTACAGCCTTTAGATTCTGCTTCTGGCTTGCTGGTAAATTTAAGATGAGAAACAAAAATTTTTTATAGTATTTCAGGAAGATACGAAAAACTCTGATCCATAACAATAGCTCATTATAAGTATAATTACTAACACAGGACAGAGGACTTCCCCACTCTTGCTTAGAAAAAATCACTCCCCTAAGACACACCTTCTCACATACTTAGGAAGCAAACAACTTGAATCTAGGAAAAGTATCTTTTTTAGTAAATTTAAACAAAGTTCTCATCCTGGTATGGGGAGTGACGATGAAATCTAGTACCCTCTCTTTATCCATAGCAATTAATTCTACTGTAGATGGTAGACATCTACATTTAGTATCTAATATCCAACCTAAGACATTAGATACTGAAGATGAAATTTCCATGTTGATATCAACTTAAATATACTATATATTTTAAAACCAAAATTTGCTACATAGTCAATACAGAAACAATTAATACACTGACCAGAATTGCTGGTGGTGCATCATGTCCTGATATTTCTACAAGAATAGTGTCATATTTGTCAAAGTTTATGCCTGTCTGATAATGTGCAAAGATGGAGTCCTCGTCCTCAGGTGGAGGAGGGGGTATGTAGGTGACTTTTGGTCCTTGGAATTTAAATAAAAAACATAATTTACATTACACAGACTAGAAGAAAAAATAAGAGACAATAGACAAAAACTGACAAAATCAAATTTTAAATACCACAGAACTTTTCATTACTTACTGTTAAAGTTTTCATCATTCAAGTTTTGAAAAGTTAACTTTGCTTTTAAACATTTTGCATTTTACTAAAATGCAGTATACTTTCATGTGGATCACAAAAATGCTAATATACCTTGAATGTCACCACTTTCTCCTCCTTCTGCTTCTGACTTCCAAGAATCTTAAAGGGGATCAAACCAAAAAGAGATAAATATTTTATTTTTAAATCTAGGGGTAAAAGAACTCACTATAAAAATCAAATACCTTGTCTAAAGTAAAACTTACTCTTTCCAGAACCTGTTACTACTTCTTCATTTAAACCTTTGTAACCACCTATTAAAGAAATTCATAGTGACAATCAGTCAAGATAAAAAGCTGTGTACATCCTTACTTTCATTGCTTGTCTTCAAAGAGGACAGTTCTAAAAATAAGCATCTTTAAAGTCCCTTCTTACAGATAATACTTGAGACAATTAAGATAAATAGAATCTTGTACATTTTAGGTTTCCTTAGTATTCAAAATGCTGATTTTATGCAGATGAGATTATACACTACTATTTTTTGTTTAATCTGTTATATCTCTTTCCTAATCAGCAAAGGAATATGTTTTCTAAAATGAGTTAAAAATCTGTGTTAGGAGGTCCCCAGGACCATCCCCAGGTTCAATGATTTGCTAGGAAGACCAACAGGACTCAGTATATAATCATACTCATGGCTACTTTGATTTATTACAGTGAATGAATAGGGAGCAAAATCAGCAAAGAGAAAAGGCACATGGGCAAAGCCCACGGAAAACGGGGCACAAGCTTCCAGGAGTCTTCTCCCACTGGAGTCACACAGGACATGCTTAATTCCCCCAGCAATGAGCTGTGATAACACATGTGAAATGTTATCTCCCAGAGAAACTCATTAGAGATGCAGTACCCAAGGTTTTTATTAGGGGGTAATAATGTACTTACCTTCAGCCTGGCACATACCAAAATTCCGGCCTCCCAGAAGGAAAGCAAGTATTCAGCATGAAACACATTGTCCATTTGTTTAGGCACAATGAGTCACTCTTAAGCGGGGTAGTGGGAACCCTAACCAAATCCAAGTTCTCATATGCTAGCCATGATGGTTACTTTTAGGTGTCAAAGTGACTGGATTAAGGGATACCCAGATAGCCGCTAAAGCATTATTTACAGGTATGTCTGTGAGGGGGTTTCTGGCATAGACTGGCATTTAAATCAATGGACTAGAAAGAAACATCCACCTTCACCCAACATGGGTAGGCACACCATTCAATTGGCCAAGAGCCAGATAGAAAAAAAAAAAAAAAAAAGCAAATGAAAAGCAGATTTTATCTCTCTCCTGGAGCTGGAATACCCTTCTTTCTCCTGCCCTTGGATATCAGAACTCCAGGTTCTCTAGCCTTTGCACTTCAGGACTTGCACCACCAACGCCCCGGGTTCTCAGGCCTTCAGCTTTGGACTGAAAGTTACACGATCGACTTCCCTGGTTCTAAGGCCTTCAGACCCAGACTGAGCCACGCTACCTACCGGCTTCTCTGGTTCTCCATCTCGCAGACAAGCCTACCATGGGACTTCTCAGCCTCCATAATCTCATGAGCCAATTCCCTTAACAAATTCCTTCTCATCTATCCATCTATTTTTTCTATCCCCCATTGGTTCTGTCTCTCTGGAGAACCCTAATTAATATATACTAGTCAGGGACCAACCTTGTAAGCAGGAATTTCAGTTTCATTTATTGATGAATTTTACGTAAACAGACCTGTTAACTCTTTTCTATACATTACTTTTCTGATTTTTACATAATTAGTCATCTATTGTGGATTTTTAGGTACTATGATGCATTAGATTCAAAGCTAATTAGATACAACAGTTTTTACATGTGAGCTCTCTGATTTCCTTGTCCTGTCTGTATGTCCACAAGTCTTGAAATTCTTCTTCACACAAGATATGAGCATTTGTGGAAGATTGGTTTAGCTAGTCTTAAACTTTTTCTATATTGAAGAATCCAAGAATTGGGGAAAGGGGGAGCTGTCCCTTTGAATGCTCTCAGACTACTGATTACTGATAATCTTTCAAAGACATCAAATAAGCTCCAGTGGTTTACTAGTCTGGAAAGCATTTTAACTTTTATATGAAAGTATTTATACCTTGAAAAATATTTCAAAGTAAAATATATATATTTTACTTAGACCAAATCAAATAACTATCCCATAAGAAAAAAGCATATTGTTTTAATAAGTATCTGTACAAATATCTCAATCTTTAACTTCCGCACAGTACCCCATTTATGCTTATATTGTTTACTTAAAGTTATAAATTGATGAATTTTAGGTGATTTTTGGTTTTTACTTATTATAAATGAAGCTTCAGTGAACATCCCTATACATTTGCAAATATATCTATAATACATAATTCCTGTACTAGAATTGCTGGATCAGAAAGGAAAAAACCTGGCAAGTGAAAACGAACTCTCTGAAGCAGGCTGTGCGAATGTATACTCCTCATTGTGTATAAAATTAGTAACAGTAACCTTTAACTTCAAAAATTAAATTTGGAATACAATAATTTTAACTTCTTATAGATGAACCAAAAAATAACCCTTACCTCGTCCACTTCCACTGCCACTTCGGCTTTGAGAAGTGTCACCACTACCTGTAAGGCATTGTTTTGCAGAATATTTAGAGAAAACACAGCTCCTCCTTGAGCACATAAACCATATGGCTATTTCTACTCAATATAGAGTAATCACTTAGGAATCCTAGTCCTTTAACCCATCCATCTCAGTTCTAGATTTAATTTAAACCTTAACCTCATTTGAACATTTCATTAATCGTGGGTTTTTTTCCCCTTCATTTCACCTCAAATCACGCTAATCATTTTCCCCTAGCTCATATCCCTTCTCTGAAACCAGTGCAAGCTCCATTTTCCTTCCTCCAGTTACAAGAATAATTTACACCTCAAATTAATTGATAGATAACATAGAAATAATTCACAGTGCACAAATTTTATAAAGGAGGCAAAACTGTTCATGTATTTTTACCTACAGATCTAAAAGCAGAGAAAATCATGAGCCAACCTAGTGTGCTTAAAATATATATATTAGTCTTACTAATCTAGCACTAAAAACATGTATGAGTGATTAATATTCAGTAATAACTTTTATTTCTCACCTGTGCCACTTAATGCTGGTCTTCTAGAACTGAAAAGGCCACTAGTGCGCTGCATACCCTCATCTTGGTCGAATTCATTATCTTGATTTGAAGAAAGTAAAATTAGATGTTACTTTTAAAAAATTTTTTAACCATTCAGTAAAGAGAAAAAAATCAAGTTATAGTGCCAGAAGTTAAAAGATACTGAGTAAAATAGTTTAACAAGAATTATGAGTATTTTTCTAATTATTACACAAAGGATTTCTCTACAAATTATGTCCTTCAATTATAAATTACTTTCTCAAAATTTTTATTTTATTATAATTACTTAATAAAAGTAGTTAGGGCCAATGCTATGCCAAAATATATATTATTAAAAAAAAAGTCTCCTTCAGAAACTGCCCCAGAAACATCACATCGCATCATTTCATTATTTATTCTCCAGAATAGCACCCATTGCTCCCACTATTGCCAAATCAAACCTTACCAGTCCTGCACAGCAACCCTTCAGATCGCTACACTTTTTTTTAAGTGACAATTTTCTTATCTATGCATCTATTAAATCATTATTACAATTTATGTTTTTAGCTTCCAAAACCACTAATCTGTCCTCCTCTATTAATAGACACATACATTCCAACAGTGACTTCTGAAGACAGTACCTTAGCTCCAAGGAATGACAGCTGGAGAAATTTAAGGCAGAAAGCCACGTTGGTAAAGGAAGGTGTGTTGGGAGGTAGAGCCATATAGAAGGCCACCTATTTATAAAGTCAGCCACATTACCAAGACTCTAAAACACTTAATAGCATGTAATATTAAAAAGTTGAGTCACACAAACTTATTTAAAAAATTCATATATTCCAAGTTAACCAACATGGAATTACATATGTGTCTAAAAAATTATGTTATATACAATGTGGGTGATTAATTTGTATCAGCCACTGTGCTAAGCTATTCTGATATAATCCTGATAAAAATATTCTTTGATAGGGTTTTTTTAATTTTTAAATTATTTCCTTCTTAACAGATGAAGCAAACCATTTGCAATACACTACTAACTTGGACTTCCTAGACCAAATCCTCCACGGCAACCTCGGAAACTACCTCTTCCACCTCTTCTGGATGGCCCTGAAGCTTCTGAATCATTTCCAGCTTGATAGCCTATAATATTAAAACACACACACACACACAAGAACAACACAAAACAACAACACAGAAATCTTGGGTACATGGTGGCTAAATTTAATTTAAGCTTTGAATAATTCAATAACTTTAAAAATTTTATGGCATTAATAGGTAGTTACTAAAAAGGAATGCCATATTTGACCTACAAATATTCAACTTTACTAATATATACAGCTATGATTTAAAAGAAATCCACTGCTTACTTTGAGAATCAAAACTAAAAATGACTAAAAGGAAAAAGTGTCACTTGAATAAAACACTGAAAGTCACCACAACTGCACCGTTAACTGCATTTCCACAACCCACAGAAGGATTAAATAAATCCTAGGCTTATATTTGCTCCTCGCAGAAAAGAGTAAACATCTTACTCAAAGCACGGACATGTAGTAGTAACATATACAGTCTGATTTCCTGTTATAAACAATTTATTTTTAATTGAATACCAAAAAAATCAGAAACAGTTGAAGTAAAATTTGATTCCACCTATGAAAGAACTAGATCAATTCAAAACCAAAGTGCCAACGGGGCAGGAAACAAAAGAAACTGAGACCGTTTAGTTCATAAATTTGCAACTATTTATACCTAAAAAGAATGACTGATAAAGGTAAAAATTCTGCACATGCTATTCTTGATATTATACATATTTTAAAGCCTATTTATAATAAAATGGAAGAACTAATTCAAAGCAGATTCATAGTTATGTATCTATTACCTAAACCTTACACTTCTCAATCAACAATCTATATATCAATATCTACATCCATTTTTTTATTCCAAGTTATTTATTTGTGTGTGTGGGTTTTTTGTTGTTTTTTTTTTTTTTAAGAGACAGTATAGACAGGGTCTATGTTGCTAAGGCTGGAGTGCAGTGGCAGAATCATAGCTCACTGTAGCCTCAAACTCCTGGGCTCAAGCAATCCTCCCACCTCAGCCTCCCAAGTAGCTGAGACTATAGGCACACACCAAGATGAACATGCCTGGACAATTTTTATTTTTGTAGAGACAGGGGTCTTGCTATATTCCCCAGGCTAGTCTCAAACTCCTAGGTTCAAGTGATCCTCCTGCCTCAAACTCCCAAGGTGCTGGGATTATAGAAGTGAGCCAAGGCCTCCCTTATCTTTTAAGAATTCTTGTCAGGGTTTATCTCTTTTCAAAGAAAAAGATTTGTCTTCTGGATCTTTTTAAGATGTAAGTTACTTTCTGAAAGTAAAAGAACATATAAAATATGTATGTTTAAAATACAATAAAATGAAAATCTGTACCGACCACCCAGCTTAAGACTAAAATGTGTTCGCAGCATGTTCAGCCCACATGTTTCTTTTGCCGTGTTTCTCTCCTCCTCCCTGAGCACCACTCCCTTCACTCAACCAATACCCTGAACTGTTTTTCAATTCCTTGCTCTTATTTTATCAACTGTGTACATAACCTCAAACAACACATTATGTAGTTCTTGAGTTTTATATAATGGAATCATACAGAACATATTCGTCTACCTCCTCCTTTAGTCAACTTTGTTTTTGTTGATGTGTGAAACTATTACATTCACTTTTACTGCTGAATAACACCCTATTGTATCTGTTTCTATTTCATTTCTATTATCTTTTTTACTTCCTTCTACTGTCTGAGTTTTGTTCCTCCTTTTTTTAATTACTTAACTTGAACACTTAGTTCATTTTCTTTTCTAATGGATGCATTTAAGGTCATAAAATTTCCCAGAGCTAGTTGCTTTAGCTGTATCCCAGAAGTTTTACTATGTTTTTACTAAGTTCTAAATATTTTAGGATTTCCATAGGAATTGTTATTCATAAACTGAGAAATTCAGTTTCCAAATCATGAGGATTAGGCTTATTATTACCAATTTCTACAATTTCTATTGTACCTCAATAAGAGAATACAGTCTGTGATTATTAGAGTGGTGCAAAAGTAATTGCGGTTTTAGCATTGTTGAAATTTGCCGTTTGATATTGGAATATATTCTTAAATAAATGTGGTTGTACATCATTTTAACATGCAACTTCTCACTTTATGCTTTTTTGCTAATGACTTATTACTTGCTGTTTATTTTGTATTTATTTTAGACTATGGAAATGATGTTAGACAAAAAGCAATTCAAGCAATTTTCTTATTTGAGTTCAAAATGGGTCGTCAACTTGTAACATCAACAATGCACTTGGCCCAGGAACTGCTAACAAACGTACAGTGCAGTGGTGGTTCAAGAAGTTTTACAAAGGAGATGAGAGCCTTGAAGGTAAGGAGTGCAGTGGCTGGTCATCAGAAGTTGACAAGGGCCAAATCAATTGAGAGCAATCGTCGAAACTGATCCTCTTACAACTACACAAGAAGTTGCTGAAGAATTCAGCATTGACCATGCTATGGTCATTTGGCATTTGAAGCAAATTGGAAAGGTGAAAGAGCTCAATAACTGAGTGCTTCATGAGCTGACTCAAAATCAAAAAAATTATTAAAGTGTTGTCTTCTCTTACTGTACGCAATAACAACGAACCATTTCTCAATCAAATAGTGATGTGCAATGAAAAGTGGATTTTATATGACAACCTGGAATGACCAGCTCAGTAGCTGGACTGAAAAGAAGCTCCAAAGCACTTCCAAAAACCAAAGTTGCACCAAGAAGAGGTCATGGTCACCATTTGGTGGTCTGCTGCCGGTCTGATCCACTAAAGCTTTCTGAATCCTGGCAAAACTGTTACATCTGAGAAGTGTGCTCAGCAAATCGATGAGATGCACCAAAAACTGCAACACCTGCAGCCAGCACTGGTCAATAGAAAGGGTCCAGTTCTTCTCCATGAAAACGCCCAACCTCAATCTCTTACAATTCTTTAAGGTGTATGGTAACAACAATCTTCAGAAAGGGATGAGTTTATAAATCATTTAACCTTGTTAAAAAAAACAGTGAACATCTTTTTTTCATTTAAAGAAAGTACTTAACAGAAATGAAGAGAAGTCACTAAACTTTCAATATACAAGTCAATTGTATTTCCATGCACTAATAAAATGAAAATTGTAAAATGATATGCATCACTGACATTAGCAAAAATGGCCATGTAAGGAACTCCAAATTCCACTACTCCAAAAAAGCAAGAAAAAAAAAACAGGCAAAAACCATCAAGATTAAACTTTTTCCGAACTAGAAATGAATCACAGGCTTACAGAAACCCAGGAAATATTTATTAAAAAGAAAAAAGGGATGATTGTTGATAAGAAGATCAAACTTTGTGTTATTTTAATTTAACCCTATCCTATCTCCCAGCAATTCCACTCCTAGGTATATAACCAAAAGATTTGAAAATAGGGCCTCAAACAGATAACTGTACATGACAACAGTTAAAAAGAGGAAACAACACAAGTGTCCATAAACAGGTGAATGAACAAAATGTAAATACATGCAATGGAATATTATTCAACCATAAAAAGGAATGTAGTTATGATACATGCTACAACATGGATGAACACTGAAAACATGATGCTAAAGTAAAATAAGCCAACCACAACAGTACAAATATTGTATGGTTTCACTTGTATGAAATATGTAGAAAAAGCAAATTCATAGAGAACACAGACTATAGAACCAGAGACCAGGGATAAGGGAGTATAGGGAGTTACTACCTATGGGTACAAGGTTTCTGTTTGGGTGATGATAGTGGTGATGGTTGCACAATCCTGTGCGTGTACTTAATGCCATAAATTGTACACTTAAAAACCATTAAAATTGGAAATTTTCTGTTATAGAGATCTTACCAAAAATATAGCCAAAAATTTTTCCAAATTTGATGAAAAATATTAATCTATTCATGCAAGAAGCTCAACTCCAATGAGGATAAACCCAAAGAAATCTACACCTAGACACATTAATATAAAACAAATAATGCTGTTGAAAACTGGATATCCATATGCAAAATAGTTAAGTTGGACCCCTACCTCACAGAATATACAAAAACAAAGTAGATCAAAACTTAAACATAAGAATGAAAACTATAAAATTCTCAGAAGGAAACATGGGTAAAAATCTGTATAACTTTAGATTAGGCAACAGTTTTCTAGATATGACACCAAAAGAACAAGAAAAAAAAACTGCATAAAAATTTCAAACCTTAGGGCTTCAAAAGGACACCATCAAGAAAGTAAAAAGACAACCCACTGAAGAAAACATTCGCAAATCATGTATCCGGTGACACTCATACTGAGAATATATAAATAACTCTTCAAATAATAAACAGACAACCCAATTGTGCAAATGGGCAAAGGATCCAAATAGACTTTTCACCAAACATATACAAATGGCCAATAAGTATGTGAAAAGCTGCTCAACATTATAGTTATCAAAAAATGCAACTTAAAACCACAATGAGATACCACTTCACATTCACTAGGATAGCTATAATAAAAAAGACATTAACAAATATTGGTGGATGTAGAGAAATTGGAACACTCATACATTGAGATTAGGAATGTACAATGGTGCAGGTGCTGTGGAAAACAATTTGGCAGTTGCTCAAAAACTTAAACATAAGAGTTACCATCTGACACAGCAATACCAATTCGAGGTATATACTTAAGAAAAATGACAACATATGTTCACACAAAAACTTAACATATATGTCTACAGCGGCATTAGTCATGACAGCCCAACATGGCAATAATTCAAAAGTTCATCAGCTGAAGAATAAACAAAATGCGGTATTATCCATATAACAGAATATTATTCGGCCATAAAAAGGAATGAAGTATTATCATGTACTTCAACATGGATGAATCTTGAAAACATTATGCTAAGTGAAAGAAGCCAGACACAAAAGACCATATACTGTATGATTTAATTTATATGAAATGTCCAGAATCAGCAAATCCACAGCTACAGAAAGATTAGCAGTTGCCAGAGGATATGTAGAGAGGAGCAAATGGGACTAACTGCTAGTAAGTAAAGGGTTTCTTTTTGGGGGAAAAGAAAATGTTCTAGAACTAGGTAATGGTGATGGTTGCACAACATAGTAAATATATTATAAACCATGCCAGTATACACTTTAAAATGGTGAATTTTATGTTATATGAAATATTAGCTCATATAAAAATGATATGTAAAATATAAAATACTCAAGTACAGAAATATGTATAATGACTCTACAGTAAAAACTACAAAATATGGCTAGGAAAAATTAAAGATCTAAATAAGCAGAGAGATTCATGAATTGGAAGACTATTATAAAGATGCTAATTTTCCCCAAATTATCTACAGATTCAATGCAGTCCCAACACAAATCCCATTAGATTTTGGCTATGGTCTGTTTGTGGCCCACCTAAATCCATATTTTGAAATCCTAACCCCCAAGGTGATGGTATTAGGAGGTGAAGCCCTTTAGGAGACCTCATGAATGGGATTAGTGCTCTTATAAAAGAAGCTCCCAGAGAGCTGCCTTGCCCCTTCTATCATATGAGCACACAGAGAAAAGGCATCATCTATGAACCAGAAAATGGGCCCTCACCAGACACCAAATCTGCTGATGCCTTGATCTTGGACTTCCCAGCTTCCAGAACTGTGAGCAAGCTACCCAGTTTATGGTATTTTGTTATAGCAGCCCAAATTAAGACAGTTTTTTTTTTTTCCTGGAAATTGATAAGCTATTAATAATTCTAAAAATCACATGAAAATGCAAAGGAATAACGGGTAATCTTGATGTCATAGTCTGTTTTATGTTGCTATAAAGGAACAGCTGAGGCTGGGAAATTTATAAAGAAAAAAGGTTTATTTGGCTCACGGTTCTGATGTCTGGAAAAGTTCAGACATCTGGTGAGAGCCTCAGCCTACTTCCACTCATAGCTAAAGGTGAAAGGGAGCTGGCATGTGCAGACATCACATGGTAGGAAAGGAAGAAAGGGAGAGATGCCAGGCACTTTTCTAACCACCAGCTCTCACAGGGACTAATAGAGAACTTATACACTCCTTCCAACCCTAGGAGGGCATTAATCTATTCATGAAGGATCCATTCACCCCCATGATCCAAACACCTTCCATTAGGCTCCATCTCTAACACTGGAGATCAAATTTCAACAGTGAGGTTTGGCAGGGACAAATATCCAAACCACAGCACTTGAAAAACAACAAACTTGAAAGACACTACCAGATATCAGGACCTATTATGAAACTACAGTAATTAGATTATGAGGCAATGGTACAAAAATAGGAAAACTGACCAATGGAATAGAACTGAGTCCAGAAACAGATACACATACTTACTGCCATCTAATCTAGGACAATGGCAGTCCTGTAGTGCAGAATGGAAGGGGCATTCTTTTCAATAAGTAATACAGGGTCAACTTGACATCCATATGGAAAAAAAATCTTAATCCTTATACTCTAAAATATATACAATAATAAACTCCAGGCTGGGTGTGGTGGCTCATGCTTATAATCCTACCACTTTGGGAGGCTGAGGTGGGAGGACTACTTGAGGCCAGAAGTCCAAGACCAGCCTGAGGAAGAGTGAGACCCCATCTCTACAAAAAATGGAAAAATTAGCTGAGCGTGATGGCATACACCTGTAGTCTCAGCTATTTGGGAGGATGAAGCAGGAGGATCACTTGAGCCTAGGAGTTTGAGGTTGCAGTGAGCTATGATGACACAACTCTAGCCTGGGTAAGAGAGCAAGACCCAGTCTCAAAAAATAAAGTAAAATTAAATTCCAGATGAATTGCAATCTAAATGTGGGAGCCAAAAAGATCAAGTTCTGAAACGAAAATACAAGAATATCTTCATGACCTTAGAGGGAGGAAAGAGTTCTTGAACAGGAACCCTCCCTACAGAAAGCAATAACCTTAAAAGATGGGTAAGTTGTTCTTGATTAAAATGAGTAACTTTTATTCACAAAGATCTCCAATATAAATGTCATACAGGAGTCATCTATACTATTCTGGCAACTTTTCTGTAAGTTTCAAATCACTTACAAATAAAAAGGTAAAATAAGGATACCCAATAGAAAAATCGGCAAAAGATTTGACAAAAGATATCCAAATGGCCAATGAACATATGGAGTGCTCCACATCTCATTAGTCCAAAGAAACACAAATTAAAACCATAATGAGATATACTACCACACACTCAGAAGAATGGTTGATAGGAAAGAAAAGGAAAATATCAAGTATTGGTGTGGATGTGGGAGTATATCCTATACAAATAGCAAAGAAAAAGAAAATACCAAGTATTAGTGAGGATGTGGGAGTATATCCTATATAAAACATCTGACAATAGCTATGCAAGCAAAAGATATACAAAAAGCCAATGACCTAGCAATGCTACTTCTCAGTATGTATCAGTGTGACCAAAAGAATACTAGAGAATGTTCATACAGACTCACTTTCGAAATAGCCCCAAATTGGCTAGGCTAGGTGAGGTGACTCACACCTGTAATCCTAGCACTTTGGGATGAATAGCCCAAAACTGAAAGTAATCCTAATAGTCATCATTAGAAAAACAGCAGAATAAAGGAATACCACGGAGCAATGACAATGATTTACAACTGTAGCTATTAATAGTATTATAATATGAATAAAGCTCACAAATCATTAAGCAGAAGCCAGACACAAACAGTAAATACTATATGATTCCATTTATATTAAGACAAACAGACAAAATGAATCCATGCTTTTAGTAGTTATAATAGAGGTTAACCTTGGAGGTAAGGAGTTACTAATGAGTAAAAAATGAACATGAAAGGGGGCTTTTGAGGTGCTAGTAATTTCCATTTCTTGACCTGGTTGCTGGTGAACACACTGAACCCAGTTGTGTTCAGTTTGTTAAAATACTTATGATATGTGCACCTGTCTGTATCATGTTGTATTTCAATATAAACTATACATACACACATATTTACTAAATGACCACTACGTGCAAGCTTCCTACCCCCAAATGTGTATGTCTACAGAGAATGGGTATCAGGGACACCCTGAAAAATGGCTGTGTTCCTGGCTAGTCACTCTGCAGTAGTCTATAAGCCAAGACCAAGTACAGAGACCTGCAAATGGCTTTTGACTGCCTCACTTAAATATGAATTAAATTGATTTAAAGTAAATGTAATAGTAAGGAAGACATTCACTGGTCTGCAGAAAATCAAACGTGTTTAAATATAAGCAATGTTTCTGGAACATTAAGTATGAAAAATTGCTTGTTTAAAAAAAAAGCAATGCTAAAAGATGAGTCTTTTTTTCTCAGCTAAACTTTCTCCCCACAATTATCATAAGACTCAATTTAGGAGACAAAAACACCTTCCCTCATTCTGACATCCTCAAGTTCCCGAGTTTTACTAGGGAAGGCCTGATTCAGCCAGCTAATCACCTAAGACAAAGGAAAAGTATATCCTCAAGTTGCAGCAAAAACAATGATATATCTGATTACCATGTAGTTCTAAACAATAAACTCTTATTTGCACATTTATAGCAATTTCATGGTAGGTACACTCTCTTACTTTTGTTGCTGTTTTAACATGACTGCCCACATATATACAATCAAGAACTAAGCATAAGAATTTTTACATCATCTCACCTCAAATTCTTCAGAGGCAGAATTAGCAAAGCATGATGGAATACTGTTAGACTTGAACAAAAAATGATCTACAATTTCTTTCCTACCCCAAATTTCCAATAATTTTACTCAGAGACAAAGACATCCCAGTTCAACTAAATTGTGACTAACCAAGATTCACATTGTCCCTCTTCTATAATTTATAGCACATTCTGGAGATCTTGGGACGGGGGGGGGGGGGGGGGGGGGGCGGGGGCGGGGGGAGATCCAGTGACATTAAAAAGTGAAAGGAGGAACACTTACTGAATATTCATTCAAGTATCAAAAGCAGAAAACAAATGCCAAAGTATTTTTCTTCAAAGGTTTTCAGCACCAGAATTTTTCTTTCTTTCTACTCTTCCAAAATCAGTTTTGTCAGTTACCAATTTCTGTCTTAAGTACAAATTGTTCCAAAATGTGGTCCTTACCGCCTCTCTTGGAAAACCCTCTGCTCCTTGTTTGATTATCGTCACGGTCATTATTGGATCCTTGAATAAAAATTTAACATGTGAATAGCATCTAAATAATTCACTTTAAAGATATAGTATCTAAAGAACAGTACTGTCACAAGACAAATTAGTAACAAAATATTTTCATAATTAAAATATAAACATTTAATTTTTTCAAATAATTTCAACAGAAATAAAGGCATTACTCAGAGTCAATTCCCTGTACAAATCACCTAATGTACCTAAATATTAAATGTTAAGTATATAATTGAGAACCTATTTGCCAAGTGCTATACTAGGGAAAACAAGCCCCCAAATAAGAATTTCATAAGTGTCAGTTTGACTAAAAATGGTTTCAGGAATATCTAAACTATTATACTACATAATCAAGTGGTTCTCACCTGTGTTCCACAGACCATGAGAAACACACAACTGTTATATTTATAATTCATATATTTTTCTGTAATTTACCATTCTCAATAAGCCTAAGACACTGGTACTTTCTTAAACATATGCAAACATTGTCCCATTCATCCTAATGAAATAATTCAGGGATATCCAGACTTTCTGTTTTTAATGGCATTGACAAGTAACATTACCCAGGTTTTTAAACAGTCTTATGACAGGATCACTACACTAAAGGCTGCCTAAGAATTATCTTAGAGTTGGTTAAAAATAAATTTCTAGGCTCCATTCCCAGAAATGTTTATTCTGAATTGTAGAGTGAGAGCAAGGAACAAATAATTTTTGAAAATATAAAAGTTCTGTTATTAATATAACTTCAAGCTTTCCAGAAGATTCCAGCAAAGTCACATTTGGGAAAAACAGAGACGGTTTTCAGAGATCTTTGTAAATGTCATTAATAATTAAGTTAGAATAATGGCAGCAAGTGAATAAACAGCTTGCAGGCTATTGGGTAAGTTTTTGTGCAAAAGTACTAATCTACTTAATGAATATTGTTTTACAGTAAACAATATTCCAGAGCTCTTGTTATAAACTATTTGTGCTGTAGTCAACAAGACAAACATTCCTGAAGAGCCATTTAACAAGACAGCATTCTTGAAAGCAGGATTTAATACAAGGGAGCTGGGCAGGAAAGAAAGAATTTTAGAAAGAAGGTTGGCCCTGGAGTAATGATGATGATAGCTAACATTTATTGCCTTAGAGAAAAAGCCTATTAATTAACGTGGGGCCTGGCAAGAAGAGACAATCTCACATTATCTTTTGCCAATTATTCCCCTAAAACAAGCCTATAGTTATTTTGATCACGCAGGGAATTAAAATAGAATAACATCGTGAGAAACTGGGTGAAGGGTACATGGAAACGCTCTGTACTATTTTTTTCAACTTCTTGTGAACCAAACCATTTCAAAATAAAGTTATTTTTAAAAAAAGAAATGATCACTGTAGAGTTAGAAAATAAACCCAAGCACAAACAAAAATGAGATAATAATCCCAAAAACAGTTGCAACCTATTAATTATATAAAAATAACACATACAGAACTTAGAATGTACCTGGCACTGTTCTAAATACATCATATGTATTTACTTTTTAAATCCTCACAAAAAACCTTGTGAAGTAGGTATAATCCTCATTTTATAAATAGGGAAATGAAAACCAGAAAGGTTAAATACCTTGTTCAAAATAACACAACTGCCAGGAGGAAGATCTGAGTCTCAAACTTAGGGTTTCTGACTCCAAAACCTGAGCTCCTTATCACTACACCGTACCAGATTAAGGGAACTAGATTACAGAAAAAAACAACCACAAAACACACCATCCATTTGTGTGCAGAGTAAAAGCTTCTACCATGAGCTCAAAACCTGCTTCTGGACCGGTCAACAATTGGAAGAATGAAAGAATTTAATCCATCCATTTAATTTTTTATTTTAGGGGAACTAATAATGAAAACAGGAGCAGATCAAAGCAAAGCAAGCAGACCACTTTGGAGAAGAGAAGTTCTCTCAAGTTCTGTGAGAAACTGAAATTTGTACTAAAAGCTCTCTGAAGGGACTCAATTGGGAAAGAAGGTCTTTGGGTAAGTGGAAATGATCTTGAATATTAAATGGGTTAAAAGTTGAGAGATTACAATAGTAACAGTCAAAAAGAAATGGAAAAGAATAAAAATGTTTTTCTTCTCTCATTATACTAGCTCTGTTACATATGTTTTACATTTGAATGGAATGGGAGAAAAAGCAGAGAGAAGCAGGGAGAAAGAGACTAGCAATTGTTGAGGGAAACAGTCTTATTTGGTAATTAAAATCCCACCTTATCCCAAAAGAGTTTTAAGGTGATCAGGTCTAGGCTTGGTTTTGACTTTGGGAATCAAAGAGTATAATAACATCAAGCCTCAAATATTTAATGAAGATGGACAGATGGCAGTTATTGAGTGTTTACCGTGAAGGTGTCTGGTATTGAGATTTCTGCTTTTATAAACATTCTCACTTAATCTGCCTAACCACCTATGAAACAGATGGCCTCCATTCTACAGAATAGGAAACTGTGATTTAGAAAGATTAAGCAACTTGTTCTGCTTCATTCAACTAGCAGGTAGGGAGCAGAGACATGAAAAAGTCTGGAACTCCAAAGGATACCATGTTATAAAGATTCCATAGATCAATCCAATGTTTACCAAACAAAGGAGGCATCAGAATTACTAGGGATGCTTTTTAAATACAGGTTCCAAAATCTCACCCAAATCTACTCAAACACTGTTTGTTATTGTAGTGTATCTTCTGGTAACATTATTCTCATCATTCTCTGTATTCCTGCAGAATGTCCGTACAGAAATGTCTTTAATTTCAGCAGTGATGTACATTCTCATGAATCTTTTTCTTAGACTTATTTGAGCCTAAATGGGACCCTACAAATCTCAAACTGTATTTATATATGGAGTAGAATTTCAATTCTTGACTTGCTGTTTTTGCTATCTATACCCATTTTCCTAAGGTAGCAGAGCATTGAAAAGCTACATCTCACAGATTAAGGCAGGTGGCAATAGGCCAAATTAGGATGTCTGAACTCTATCTATAAACCAGTAATATCCTTCATTAAGGCTCTGGATATAGCTGCTTCATAAAACTGGGTTAAAATAACTTAGAATGGGACTAAGATACCTAATCTTAGTTTCTCTTTAGCAAGTATTCTTAACATTAAATTTTTAAAAGTCAACACAAAAACACTGGACTTACCTCTCCAGAAACCAGAGCTATCACCTTCTTCAAACTTATTTGAAAAACCTATACAAAATATAAAATGAAACTTGCAAATTGCTGAAAACAATTTCCTATACCTGTGTGGTTTAAAAAACAAAAAAACCCACAAAAACCACCTTGCAGGGACTACTAGTTAAAATGTCCTTTAAAATAGGATAAACCATATACAACCATACATATAGATATTGAATGAGAACTAATTTAGGCTGTACTATGAATTCTGCTTTGTGTCAATTTGTCAACTCGATTCCCTTAAAGTTAAAAACAACTTTCTTTTCAGCCAATTATATATTACCTCAAGTCATATACTCTTCTTATGTTCATGGGAAAATCAGAAGTATATGTCAGTATGAGCACTATGTACTTTCTAGTTCAAAACATCAAAATTCTTAAAATTTTGCAAATTAACTCAATCTCTTCATTTGCTAAAGGACAATATAAGTAAATTATAATACAACATGTGATAATTTTGTCCTTCTCAGTAAAACACAGAAATCCTGTTAACTTCTTTTCATTCACAACTTAAAAAAAAATCAAGTTCTGGCCGGGCGCAGTGGCTCACACCTGTAATCCTAGCACTCTGGGAGGCCGAGGCGGGTGGATCCCTCAAGGTCAGGAGTTCGAGACCAGCCTGAGCAAAAGCGAGATCCCGTCTCTACTAAAAATAGAAAGAAATTATCTGGCCAACTAAAATATATATAGAAAAAATTAGCCGGGTATGGTAGCGCATGCCTGTAGTCCCAGCTACTCGGGAGGCTAAGGCGGTAGAATCGCTTAAGCCCAGGAGTTTGAGGTTGCTGTGAGCTAGGCTGATGCCACGGCACTCACTCTAGCCCAGGCAACAAAGCGAGACTCTGTCTCAAAAAAAAAAAAAAAAAAAAAAAAAATCAAGTTCTGCTTCAAATTTCTCACTTCCTAAAAACCTATGTCTAAGAGTTATGTATCTCTGAAGTATACAGATTCATTTCTAAGATTAATTTCAAAAGCATCCATCAGTAATCTTTCATAAAATTAAAAAATGTTGAGCCTTAATAAAATGATCTTTAATGCACAGACAGGGAATATAAGCCTTAAAAATTAAATGTCAATATGGAATATCTGTCAATCAGTATTAAAATTAAATTACAAAATCACTCCAGTTTTGATGGTAAGACATCATAAGTAATTACCTCTGTTTCCAAAACCCTTTCCACCTCCAAAACCACCCATTGTGGATGTATTCTCTCTTTTATTAGGCTCACCAGCATCTGAAAAAGTTCAGACAGTTAAAATCTTCAATGTATAAAATTAAGTGTATCATCATAAATTTGGAATTAAATGAATCTTTTGGCTAAGGAGACTTTCAAGGATGGGAAGAGAGTAATACAAAAACTCAAAATTAGTAACATACCTGTAACTTCTTTTAAAACAACACTTAAATTGTGATACCAAGATAAAAACATAACCTACTACTGATGAAATATAGCTTTCCACTAGTTGTTATTTTAGTGGAGACCTTTAAGCAGAAAATTCAGCACCACGATTTTCTATATTCATCCTAATAGTGCCAGTATTACACTTTGCCCCTGTGTGAAAGTCACTGCTATTGAAAACTTTATGCTCTGGTACTGTTTAACTGTTGTTCTATTTATTTTTCCAGTACTTGTATCTCTTACAACCTTTCCTCTTCTAAAATTGAAATCAGTAAGGGATAAGGGGCTAGAAAAGGAAAAAAACTATGAATACCACTCCCTTTCACACCTCCCCATCTTGCCACACTATTTCCCCATATTAACCTACCTAGCTTTATTTTCCACTATATAATTCTGAACACACAACATTTTAGTTTACACTAAAACCTCCCGCACGCCACGTTGTCAATTTCTAACATTTTGTACCTTTGTATATGCTGTTGCTTCAGCATGGCATTCCTGCTTTCCCATTTTTCCTATCAAAATTCTTTTCACCCTTCAAAAAATTCTTTTGTGAAGTCTTCAGCTCTCCAGTCATATGATAATCTTTCTACATTCCCACAACACACTATCTGTACCCTTTTTAAACAATATTCCTTTCCATGTATTTCTCTACCACTCAATTAAGAATCCTCAGGACAGAGATCTGACAGCAAGGAACATGTTAAAAAAAAAAAAAAAGGAAGAGCAGAGACATCCAAAACAGCATAAACTGACACTTCAAACTATCACTGGGAAAAGTGAAAGCACTCTTTGTGATCCCTATAAATTGTCTTACCTATCTCTGTAATACCTTAGTACAGGGGAGTTGAAGGGGGTCTGTGAAACTCCTGAAACCACATGCAAAATTGTGCATGCCCAACTATAAGTATTTTCATCAGATCTTAAAGATGTGTGTGATTCAAGAGGTTAAAGCTATTCAGCTATACTTCATCGAACATGAAAAGCTAATTTTAAGCAATTAAGAGTCAACTTCAAAAACACATTACTAGCTATACAAGTTCTACCAAGAAAAAAACAAATTGAAACTATATAAAATGTTAGTTGAATCATAAGGAAAAAAGTTATATCATGGGTCTATGAATTTCCCAGATAATATGCAGTATAAAGACAACTTTTAAAGTAGTAACATTCAACAGATAGTTTTGATAAGAAATTTAATATGTATTTCAACCTTAAACACATGGAAATAATTTATGGTAAAATCTGTCTCAATGATGGTTTTCTCAATAAAAAAGAGTACTCAACAATGTTTAGAAGTCTGCATCAAAAAATGTCAATAACTTCTTCTAAAATAGAATTTTAAAATATATCTAAATACTAAATACTCTCTAAATGTAATATTAAAATATTTCTAATGTTAATAGTAGCTAACAAAACCCACATTTGAACCTCTTAGCATAATCACATGGTCAAAATCAGCAGTGCATCTTATTTATTAATATGCAGGCTTAAAAAATACATATATATTTGAATAAGTTATTTCCATTAGTAGCAGAAACATGTCAAAATATAAAATCCAAATTTGTGTTCATTGTCTAAATAAGAAGTTTTCCAAATGTCAAATGAAACACCACACATCAATTTTTAGTTTACATGATAATAAAAATATCTGGAAATATGAAAAGTTTTTCAAAAAATAACATCCCATAAATTCAAGAGTATGTTATATGTGTTTAAAACTACCAAGCAGCCATAGCCATGACACCCCCTAAAAGAAATAAATGATATGTATTTTCAAATAAATTTAACTTGAAGTTCTAATGTTATTGCACTATAATAAAACAGTACAGAATATTCTCAACTTTTTAACATCAAGTCTAAAAACGAACTACAGAAAGGTGCTTTACTGGTCATTATCTGTTAAAATCAATGTTGGTAGTTCTACAAGTAAAATTTTAATATCCAATCTTAGCAAAATAACCTCTTAAAAAATTAACACTATGAGCTAACAGAAATGTTTCCCATACTGCCTCTTCTTGAAAAATATAAAACTCAAGGAAGAGGTCCTTCCCATCTCTAACCCCTGAAATTTTTTGTTTGTTTTTGTTTTTTTGTTTTTTGAGACAGAGTCTTGCTCTTGTCGCCAGGCTAGAGTGCAGTAGCAACATCATAGCTCACTGCAACCTCAAACTCCTAGGCTCAAATGATCCTCCTGCCTCTGTCTCCTGAGTAGGTGGGACTACAGGCTCTGTGCCACAACACTGAGCTAATTTTCCTATTTTTAGTAGAGACCAGGTCTCACTCTCACTCAGGCTGGCCTCGAACTCCTGAACTCAATGATCCTCCCTCCTCAGCCTCCCAGAGTGCTAGGATTACAGCGTGAGCCACCGGGCCCAGCCTAATCCCTGAATTTTTTTACAAACATTCTTCCCATTTCAACTGCTGGAAATCAATACCATATATATATTAAGACGCAGCTCTATGAAATGTCTATCCATCCAACCTGTCCGTCTGTACAACTATTTCCTACTATACCCAAAAAGTAAAATGGCAAAAAGAACATTGACACTTGAAAAAATGATGACTCATTATCTCAGCACAAAGTCTACTACATGCTGAGTTATAAAAGACCTTAGCTTTGCACCAAACAGCTACGAAAGCCTCTACTCAGTTCACTATTCAACAGTTCAGGAGATTAAGGAATGACAAAGATACTTACCTCTATTTCCCAAACTCCTCCCAGAGGCAAATCCACTTCTCATGAAATGATCTCTTCTCGAAGGTCCATCATCCATTTCTAAAGCCAATAACATTTTGAAGCAAGTCAAACAAAAACATATATCTAAGTAGTTGTAGGCCTTAGGCCTTTTCAATGTGCCACACATGGCAAAGAAGGAATTTTATATAGCTATAAGAAGACAAAGCACCTGATAGAAAAATGTGCTATGCAAGAGTTCAAGGTTACAGTGAGCTATGATCGTGCCACTGCACTCCAGGCTGGGTGACAGAACCAGACCCTGTCTCTGAAAAATAAATAAATAAATGAAAATGGGCTACGAATATGAATAGGTAGTTCTCAAAAAAAAAAAAAAAAAAAGTAACTGGTGACTAAATCTTGCTAATAATTAAAGAATTGGAAATCAAAGGAGACAGCAA